>NC_092711.1:157972795-158321315 GCF_047496885.1 Scyliorhinus torazame | reverse complement strand
GCAGACACACCAGCGAGTTCACACTGGGGAGAGGCCGTTCACCTGTTCTCGATGTGGAAAGGGATTCACTACGTTATCCAGCCTGCGGAGGCACCAGCGAGTTCACAACAAGAAGCGTTAGCTCAGTTGGCTGGATGGCTGGTTCGTGATGCGCAGCGACTCCAACATCAGGGGTTCAACTCCCGTACTGACTGAGGTTATCCATGAAGGCCCCACCTTTTCAAAATTGCCACTCGCCTGAGGTGTGGTGACCCTCCGATTCAATCACCACCAGTCAGCTCTCTCTCTCTCTCAGAGGGCAAAGCAGACTCTGGTCCTCTGGGACTTTGGCGACTCTTATTTCACACACAAACAACAAACATAGATTCCTTTAAGGAGCAAAAATCCAACAGGAAAAGTGATGCAACCCGTGGCTAACAAGAAAAGTTAAAGATTACATTAGATCAAAGGAAGAGGCTCATAAAGTGGCCAAAATAGTAGTAAGCCTGAGGATTGGGAACTTGTTTTAGAATTCAGCAAAGGACCAAGAAACTGATAAAGAGAAAATAGAATATGAGAGCAAACTGGTGAAAAACATAAAAACCGATGGGAAAAGCTCCTACAGGAATGTGAAAAGGAAAAGATTAGCAAAGACCAATGTGGGTCCATTCCAGACAGAGACAGGAGAGTTTATAATGGGGAATAAGGAAATATAACATAGAACATTACAGCGCAGTACAGGCCTTTCGGCCCTCGATATTGCGCCGACCTGTGAAACCACTCTAAAGCCCATCTACACTATTCCCTTATCATCCATATGTCTATCCAAAGACCATTTGAATGCCCTTAGTGTTGGCGAGTCCACTACTGTTGCAGGCAGGGCATTCCACACCCTTACTACTCTCTGAGTAAAGAACCTACCTCTGACATCTGTCCTATATCTATCTCCCCTCAATTTAAGGCTATGGCCCCTTGTGCTAGACATCACCATCCGAGGAAAAAGGTCCACCCTATCCAATCCTCTGATCATCTTGGCAGAGAAACTAAACAATGTGAGTCTGTTTCACAGAGGAAGATACAGAAATTGTCCCAAAAACACGAGAGAACCAAGGGACTAGTGAGCACGAGGAACTGCAAGAGATTAGTGTGAGTGAAAAAGTAGTACTGGAGTAAATAATGGGAGTGAAAGTTAATAAATCCCCAAAAGCTGCTGCTCTACATCCCAGAGTGTTGAAAGAGGCGGCTGTAGAGATAGTGGATACATTGGTGATCATCTTTCAAAATTCTATAGATTCTGGAATGGTTCCTGCAGATTGGAAGGTGGTAAATGTAACCCCACTATTTAAGGAGGGAGAGAGAAAACGGGGAACCACAGACCCATTAACCTGACATCAGGAGGGAAAATGCTACAATCTATTATAAAGGATGTGATAACATACAAATTAGGAGCAGGAGTAGGCCACCCAGCCCCCCCGAGGCTGCTCCACCATTCAATAGGTTCATAGCTGATCTGATTGTAACGTCAACTCGACATTCCCACTGACCTCCCAAAAACCTTACACCCCCTTGCTTATCAGGAATCTTTCCAGCTGTGCCTTCAAAATATTCAAAGATTCTGCTTCCACTGCCCTTTGAGGAAGAGAGTTCCAAAGACTCACGCCCTTCAGAGAGAAAAATTTCTCCTCTGCCTTAAATGTGCAAGTTATTACTTTTAAAGTGACTTCAATTTCTAGATTCTCCCACAATCTTTGATCTTTTTACTATCAGGTCCCTTTGGATTATCTGATGTATATTTGAGAATAGAGAATAATTGTGGAGTGGAATTTTAGATTGTGTAAAAGGGAAAAGTTATATTTTACACTTTAATGTGTAGGTTTCCTTCAAAAATGATGTTTAGTTAATGTTGCTTCTATTTTGTTTGTTGCAGCAAAAGTCATAAAGAAGTTTTGTCATGTGATCCTTTAATTTGTTGACAGGGAATTTGATTTTCTCATATTAGTTACTGATCTTTACGGAGATCCTAATCCACAAGTTTGGACTTCCCATTTGGGCCTTGGGCACCTTTCTGTCTCTCTGTTGCTCGTGTCAATGACAGCCAGGCAATGGAGCTGAGGACTGAATTTTGCTGGGAATAACGGAGCCAGTGCCCCAGTTGGGAAATTGCCACGGGTGTGACATTAATAAAGAGACAGGAAGGTGCTGGAGAACTGACTGGAAAATGGACCCCCAACCAATCCGGGTTCGGCGGTGGGGTAACGGGTTAATGGGGACGTGACCCCCAGGTTCAGTGCCCATGTCCAATGTGGGGAGTCACGGGAGCAGGATACACGGAGCTGAAGAGAAACATTTAGGTCTCGAACATTGTGAACATGTTTTTATTCTGGTTATTCTTTTACTCTGGTTGTCTTTGATCCTCAAGTCATTTTCTGATTTATTTTTAAACCCATGTTCTGTTTCATTAATAAACTTGTTTCATTAAAAATATTTGTTTTTTTGGGTCTTTTTCTGATTAAATTCATTCACTTTGGGGAAAGTGGGTGAGTGGGGTTGGCAGTCTCTTTAACAAAGAGTGAGCCCCTCTGAGGTAATTAGCAAAGGAGCCAGGGGGTGGAGGAGATTAGATTTTTATTTTGACACACAATGTTTCAAAATTATATTCAGGGATGAACTCATTTATCCAGGCTCTTTGAGGAAGTAACAAGGAATGTCAATAAAGGGAAACCTGGAGATGTGGTTTATCTAGATTTCCAGAAGGTATTTTCCAAGAGGCCACATCAAAGGTCACTGCACAAAATAGGAGCTCATGGTGTAGGGGGTTAACATATCAGCATGGATAGAGGATTAGTTAGCTTACAGGAAGCAGAGAGTAGATATAAATGGGTCAATTCTGGGTTGGTAAGATGTGACAAGTGGAGTGTCACAAGGATCAGTGCAGGGCCCTCAACTATTTACAATCTATATTAATGAGTTGGGTGATGGGATTGAATGTATGGCGGCTAAATTTTCTGATGACGCAAAGTTAGTTTGGAAAGTAATTTGTGAAGTGGACATAAGTCTGCAAAGGGCATCAAGTGAATGGACAAAACTCGACGGATGGAGGATAACATGAGAAAATATGAATTGTCCACTTTGGCAGGAAGGATTAAATTAAACAATATTATTTAAATGGTGAGACATTGCAGAACAATGAGGTACAGAGGGATCTGGGTGTCCATGTACAGGAGTCACAATAAGTTAGTTTGCAGGTACAGCAAGTGGCTCAATCGAGTCCTTGAACAGTTTCATCAGGCTTTATCGAGTGAGTTGAAATCGCTTGGGAAGCACAATGGAATATTGTTGTTTGTTGCAAAGGGACTGGAATATAAAAGTCGGGATGTTTTGCTGCAGTTGTGAAGGGCCTTGGTGAGACCATATTTAGAGCACTGGGTACAGTTTGGGTCTCCTTATTTCAGAAATGAGGTAATAGCATTAGAAGCAGTTCAGAGGAGGTTGACCCCCGGATTCCTGGAATGAGGGGGTTATCCTCGGAGGAAAGGTTTGACAGGTTGGGCCTGTATCCATTGCAGTTTAGAAGAATGAGAGATGATCTGATGTGTTTCAATAAGATCATGAGTGGAATTGACAGAGAGATTGCTGAGAGAATGTTTCCCCTTGTGGCAGAGACTAGAATTAGGGGACACTGCTCAAAAATTAGGGGTCTTCCATTTAAGACGTGGGGATGAGAATGTTGTTTTTCTCCTGAGGGCCGTGGGTCTGTGAATCTCTTTCCCCAGAGGGTGCTGGAGGCAGGGTCAGTGAATATGTTTTCAGATTGAATTTGATAGATTTTTGATTGACGAGTGAGTGAAAGAGTGGAGGAAGGAAAGTGGAGTTAAGACCACAATCAGATCAGCCCTGATCTTATTGAATGGTGGAGTGGGCTCGAGGGGCCGAATGGCCTGCTCCTGCCCCTATGTCTGAGCAGTAATATCAAAGTGCAGCAGCATTCCCATTACACTCTGGGTAGACGCACCATCTCCAGGTAAATGCTCCCTGCTCTGCCCCAGATGTCATGGTCCCAGTCAGTGGAATATGTAAAACCTCAACAAATCTCTGTACTCGGGGAATCCCTTCTTATACTTTATTACATCACAAAGTCTATGGAGACTGATTTCACCCAATCATTGCTGAGATAACATTTGAATGGACCAATTACAAAACCTGTCATTGAACCATCTGACCCCGCCCAAGCCACATCAAACTCTCAAACAATTGTCTTCCCCACGCTCCGTCCCGGTACAGGGAGTCAGCATTCCCATGCCAAGCAGTGAAAACATGGTGGCCTTGACACCCAGGTGTTGTCTAGGATTCCAGGCACTCTTGTTTTCTCTGTCCTCTGGGAGCTGTTTATCTCCCTGTTCCCACACAGCAAGTCGTCTGTTCTCAGCTCTGCTCGATTTCTGCTGGAGTTTGGTCCCTTTTACACCTTTCGGATCAATAAAACATTTGGTCAGTGAAGACCCAAACCACAATTTCCCATCCTGTCATCTGTCGACCATCCTTACCCAGAGCGTAATCACAACAGGAATAAAAACAGAAGAAGTGTTCCAATCAAATTCAAAATAAATCCACAGCCAGTCATAGAATTTAATTTAATTTAATTTAATGTTCACTAATTAGCAAGAAAACCCGAAGCACGGAGTCCCCCAGGATTCTTACAGTCCACACCTTGAGGGGGACGAGAACTCTCTCTCCAACCCCTCACTCAATTTCACTCCGTTGTCTTCCAGTTCTGTTCTGGCCTCGCCTGGGGTAACATCTACTCGACCTTTTCTCCTGAAGGAACGCCGTGAGTTCTAAGTTGCTGGTACATAAGGACAGATGCTTTAAGCCACAGATCAAACATGGATGTAAAATATTCTCCAGCTCCCTCTTTACCCCCGTCCAACTTGTGGACAGTTCTTACTCAGTATTATTTCTCCCAAGTTCATTATTGGCCCAATCGAATTTTTAAATAAAAAAATACATATAGTTACGGGATGTGGGCTTTGTTGGCTAGACCCAGCATTTAGACCATCCCTAGTTGCCTTAGAGAAGGTACTGGTGAGCTGCCTTCTTGAACCACTGCAGTCCATGTGGTGTTGATACATCCACTGCTATTAGCGACTGAAGGAAGTGATACATTTACAAATCAGGATGGTGTGTGGAGAGGAACATCCAGGTGGTGTTGTTCCTGTCTGTCTGCTGTCCTTGTATATAGTTCAGGGGTTTTGAAGGTACTGCCTGAGGAGCTTCGGTGAATTCCTGCTGTGCATCTTGTAGATGGTACACACACTGTGCTACTGTGCCTTGGTGGTGGTGGGAGTGAATGATTGTGGGCGGGGTGCAAATGAAACAAGCTGCATTGTCCTGCAAGGTGCCGAGCTTCTTTAATTTGGAGATGCACTCATCCAGGTAACTGGAGAGTGATCCATCATACTCTTGACCTCTAGATAATGGACAGGCTTTCAGGAATGAGGAGGTGAGTGACTCACAGCAGGATTCCCAGCCTCTGACCCATTCTTGTAGCCACAGTATTTATATGGCTAGTTCAGTTCAGTTTCTGGACAATGGTAACCCCCAAGATGTTGATAGTGGGGTATTTAGCAATGGTAATGCCATTGAATGTCATGGGGAGGTGGTTAGATTCTCTCATGAGGGAGGTGGTCATTGCCTGGCATTTGTGTGGCTCAAAGATACTTGCAGGACTGCAGAGCTCAGATCTGATCCATTGATTGTTGGATCGTTTAGCTCTGTCTATTGATTGCTGCTTTTGATGTTTGGCACACAAATAGTCTGGTTTCATTCAAATATCACTCCTGCCTCGCAGTGCCAGTGACCCGGATTCAATTCCAGCCTTGGGTGACTATCTGTGTGGAGTTTGCACATTCTCCCCGTGTTTGCATGAGTTTCCTCCATCGCTCTAGAGTCCTCCCACAGTCCAAAGATATACTGGTTAAGTGGGTTTATGGGGCTATGGCGGCCGAATGGTCCCCTTCTGCACTGTAGAATTCCATTCTATGGAATAAACATCCTTGCAGATTCTTACAGCTTTGTGCTGGGCCATTTAAGAGTCAACCACATTGCTGTGGATCTGGAGTCACATGTAGTCCAGACCAGGTAAGGAGGCAGATTTCCTTCCCGAACGGGAATTTGTAAACCAGATGGGTTTTTTCTACCAACAATGGACAAGATCATTAGACTTTTAGTTCGCGTTTTTAATATATGTATTTTATTCCAAACACAATCAATTATACAAATAAACAACAATCAAATAACATTGGCTTTCAAACGATTTATAATTTTCCCTCTTTTCTTCCCTAAACTACCCCAACATCCCTTTCCCAACTGACCACCCCCCCTTCCCCGGGCAACAAACAGATCCTCAAATACAGACAGAAAGACACTCCGTCTTACGTAGAACCTCTTCACCCTCGGAGAACGTACTTCTCGAACTGTAGAAATTCCATCAAATCCCCCAACCATGCCGATACTTTCGGTGGGGTGACTGACCTCCAACCCAGTGAGATTCGCCACCGGGCAATCAGAGTGGTGAAGACCCCCTTCCCCTCCAGCAGCTCTGGCAGATCCGAAACACCAGAAAGCCCCACCAAAGATCACGGCGCCATCGTCACCTCCACAATTGCGGCAGGGTCTCGGAAATCAAAGGCCAGAATCCCCCAACTTCGGGCACACCGAAAACATGTGAACATGATTGACAGGCCCCCTCCTGTATCTCTCACATCTGTCCTCAACCTCAGGGAAGAACCCATCCATACCAGCCCGAGTCATAACATGCAAAAAACATAATATTTACAAAACTTGTATATACACGTCGAGACAGAACAGATCCCACCACTAGTCCTCCCCCAACCCATGCTCCTTGACATAGTCATCCGCTTCCTCTGGCATCGTAAAATAATGTCCTTTGCCCTTGTGAAAGTCACCCAGAGTTTGTCCAGGGACAACACCCCTTTGCTGAAAGAGCGCCGCCTGGGCCCTGTTAAAACCCACCTTCCATTTGGACAGGTCGGCCCCAACGTCCTGGTAGATCCGGATCAGATTCCCATCCTAGTTACAGTCTCACGTCGTCTTCAGCCACCTCAGAATCCTCTCCTTCTCCTGGAACTTGTGCATCCGGCCGATCACTGCCCATGGCGGCTCCCCATTGTAATGATCAGGGGGACCGATCCACCTCTGGGGCCTTATCGAAGACCCCCGTCTCAACCAGCTTCGTGAACATTTTCAATACATAGCCCATGGCACTTGTTCCCTCCACCCCTTCCTCAGGTCTACAATTCGCGGATTCTATCGCCTGGACTGATTCTCCTGGCCGTCCACCTTCGCCCTCAGCACCTTGCACGCCTCTCCCAGCATCACCATCTCTGCCTCCAGCAACACGATTTAACACTGCGATCCAACACCGTCCTTTCCACCTCTCGGATCATTGCACCTTGTGACTCCAGGCGCTCCTCCACTCGCTCCAAAGCCCCACGAAGAGGGGCTACTGCTTCCTCAATCACCCTGGACCAGTCCTTTTGCATTTCTTTCTGATGCTGCCGAAACACCCTCCAACTCCGTCATACTCTCAGTTGCTGCACCACACAGATCCTCCATCTCAAGCCAAGGCTTTACTCGACTTTTTCCGGGTGTTGTAACCTGCTGATATTCCACTTTGGAGGAGAAACCAACTCCCTCCACTTATTCTGCACTTTTTACAAACAAGTCCCCATTAACCGGGCAGAAAGGGCCAGAAACCCAAGCTTCCAAGCAGGAGTCACCTTGTGTGCAGCCGATAAACTCATGGCCTCCACTGGATGTCATTTCAGAACATTTTTGTCATTTAATCTCACCAATCCCTGACCCTCCCCCTTTCTCACCAGCATCACACCCATCACATTTCTCCCCCTCTGTTTAGTTCTGAGGTAGAGTTACAAAGAACAAAGAAATGTACAGCACAGGAACAGGCCCTTCGGCCCTCCAAGCCCGTGCCGACCATGCTGCCCGACTAAACTACAATCTTCTACACTTCTTGGGTCCGTATCCCTCTATTCCCATCCTATTCATGTATTTTACACCTCTCGGATCATTGCACCTTGTGGCACATTGGACGTGAAACATTAACTCTGTTTCTCTCTCACAGATGCTGCCAGACCTGCTGCGTTTTTCCAGTTCTTTCTGTATTTATTTTAGATCTACCTGTAATGGGGGGAAAAAAATGTCCTTCATCAGCTTTTGTGGATCACTTCAGTGGAAATGTGCTCTCCCAAGCTCAAAGCGTATCAGCCCACTGGAGGCAAAGTCGTGAGACCGGCCAGTCCAGCAGAAAGAAACTCTCCGACCCTCCCACTTCACCAAGTGTCAGAATGAACATGGTTCAGTCCTGGATGTGATGAACAGCAGCAATAACAGCAGAATCCAACCCCTGTCATCACTCGTGAACTTGTTGGTGTCTCAGCAGAAGTGTTGACCGAGTGAATCCCTTCCTACACACGGTGCAGGTGAATGGCCTCTCCCCAGTGTGAAGACGCTGGTGTGCCTGCAACGTGGCTAAAAGAGTGAATCCCTTCCCACATTCAGAGCAGATGAATGGCCTCTCCCCAGTGTGAACTCGCTGGTGTGCTTGCAGATTGGGTAACTGAGTGAATCTCTTCCCACAGTCAGAGCAGGTGAACGGCCTCTCCCCAGTGTGAATTCGCTGGTGTGCCTGCAGGTGGGATAACCGGGTGAATCCTGTCCCACAGTCAGAGCAGGTGAATGGCCTCTCCCCAGTGTGAATTCGCTGGTGTGTCTGTAGGTGGGATAACCGAGTGAATCCCTTCCCACAATCAGAGCAGGTGAACGGCCTCGTCCCAGTGTGAATTCGCTCGTGTCTCCGCAGGTTGCTTATTTGAGTGAATCCCTTTCCACACTGACAGCAGGTGAATGTCCTCTCTCCGGTGTGCAGGATCTGGTGTGTCAGCAGATGGGATGAGTTTTGAAACCTCTTTGTGCAGTGAGAACAGCTGAACGGTCTCTGCCTGGTGTGAATGCACTGATGGTTCATCAGTTTGTGAGACCTTTTGAAGCTGCTCCCACAGTCAGAGGATTTAAAGGGTCTCTCATTGCTGTGAGTGACAGTGTGGCCCAGCAAATTGGATACCTGAGTAAATCCCTTCCCACACTCACTGTGGGTGAATGGTCTCTCCCCAGTGTGAATTTGTTGGTGTGTACGCAGTTCGTATGAAGTACTGAACCCCTTCCTACACATGGAGCAGGTGAATGGCTTCTCCCCGACATGGACTGGCTGGTGTGTCTTCAGGTGGGATAACTTAGTGAATCCCTTCCCACACTGAGAGCAGGTGAACGGCCTCTCCCCAGTGTGACTGCGTCGATGAGTTTCCAGTACAGATGGGAATCTGAATCTCTTCCCACAGTCCCCACATTTCCATGGTTTCTCCATGGTGCTGGTGTCCTTGTGTCTCTCCAGGTTGGACAATCAGTTGAAGGCTCACACAGAACTCGTGTACGGTCTCTCCCTGCTGTTTATTTTCAGTTTGTGTAACTGGTTAAAGCTCTTTCCAGTCAGTGCTCTGGAACACTCT
Organism: Scyliorhinus torazame; assembly: GCF_047496885.1. Lineage (NCBI taxonomy): Eukaryota > Metazoa > Chordata > Chondrichthyes > Carcharhiniformes > Scyliorhinidae > Scyliorhinus > Scyliorhinus torazame. Next base: position 158,311,734 of record NC_092711.1, on the reverse strand, counting down.
CACTCAGGTCTGTGTGTCTCGGTGATTTTCCAGTCACACTGATGGTTAAAACGATCTGAAGCAGGGAGAACAGACAAACCTTTTTCCTTCTCGATTCAAAGGCTGATGATATTCTGGTCCCCATGAATTGAGTGAATCTGTCAAATCGAGACGTGAGGTTTGGTTTGAGATTTCTGTCTGTAATTCTTCCTCTTCTGATATCCTGTGAAAGGAGTTTACAAAAACCATCATTATCAGTACAGGATCGGAATTCAGAATAGACATTTCTAGTTTCTATGGAACATTCTGTCCTCTCTTATTTCCCAAAAGCTGTAAATCTCCGTCCCACACACTCTCCCTCCATTCTCACTCTGCTGTATCTAATATTCACCCTCCCAATTCTCCTGAAGGTGCTGATTGACAGATCCAAGCTCACTGCTTACAATCGTGGACAGAGAGCCCTGGAAATCTTCATGCAGACTGCCAGCCTAACGGAAATATGTAACAGGACTAAAATTGTGTTTAATGTAAAGGATTGTATCAGTTGGTTAAGATACAGGAGGTAGTGATTGATCATGATCTGGAACTTTCTGCCTATGAAGGTTCTCAAGCAGAGATGATCAATAATTTCTAACTGAATTGGATGGACGCTGCAGGGTTACTTTTGTCAATATTAAAGATTATTATTGTCCTCCTGTAACCAAAGACTATCCTCCTCACTATTTACCACCACTAATTTTCGCACAATCCGTGCACTCACCGAGAGACCTGGGCCAACCTTTCCAGAGTCTGCACCCTCCTTGGATTCACTTCCTTTCCCTTCAGAACGAGAGTCCTTCCGGTCCTACAACTGCTCCCATTGGTCAACACCTCAGCAGAATGGTCAGGGGGTGGGTTCTTCCTGCACATGCGCAGCTTTCCATCGCCCCCCAGGGACATGCGCAGTCCGGGCAACCCGCCCGGTGAATAGAGTGGTTTCGTTACCGCGGGGGATTGTGGGTGCTGTGGCCGCCATTATTCATCCGGACTCCAGTCTCCAAACCCCTTGTACTGGGATGAAATGGGGGGGGGGGGGGGGGGGGAGAAGAGGAGAGAAGATGGGGGAGAGAGAAGAAGAAGAAGAAGTCCCACTCTGAGACAGTACATATGGGTAGTCAGTGGATTTGAATGTGGCACCCCCTTCGCAAAACAGTTTGTTCAGGTGTAAAGATTTAGACACCTGGGTGAAATATTGGGGAGGGCAATAGATTAGTGTGAAACAGAACTCGAGAGTCAGCGCCTTCAGAGGATGAGATTTTGGAGAAAAGCAGGATAGTGGGATGAATTAGTGTTGCAGTGAATGGGAAGGAGAGAATATGTGGGGGAATGAGATGTAGAATTTCTGAGAGAGCAGTATTTTGTGTCACATCCCGATCTTCGTCAACCTTCCTGAAACTTTGTTTTACAATGTTCCTGGAAAATCCTTGGCATTTCTTATTAAGTCAAATGTGCTAACCAATAGGGCGGCATGGTGGCACAGTGGTTAACCCTGCTGCCTATGGCACTGAGGACCTTGGTTCGATCCCAGCCCCAGTTGACTGTTTGTGTGGAGTTTTCATATTCTCCCTGTGTCTGCGTGGGTTTCACCCCCACAATCCAAAGATGTGCCGGTTAGGTGAATTGGCCACATTAAATTGCCCCTTAATTGGAAAAAAATAATTAGGTACTCTAATTTTTTATTTAAATCTGCTGTCCAAATGAAAATTAATGCTTTATTGAAGATGGCCACTTGAACTGCTCGACAACTCCCAAATACCAAGTATCTGTTCATGAACAATCTGATTATCTATCTAATTTATACAGACGTATTATACAGACGCAAGAAGTATTACGGGTAAGGCAGATGAACTTAGAGCTTGGATTAGTACTTGGAACTATGATGTTGTTGCCATTACAGAGACCTGGTTGAGGGAAGGGCAGGATTGGCAGCTAAATGTTCCAGGATTTAGATGTTTCAGGCGGGATAGAGGGGGATGTAAAAGGGGAGGCGGAGTTGCGCTACTGGTTTGGGAGAATATCACAGCTGTACTGCGGGAGGACACCTCAGAGGGCAGTGAGGCTATATGGGTAGAGATCAGGAATAAGAAGGGTGCAGTCACAATGTTGGGGGTTTATTACAGGCCTCCCAACAGCCAGCGGGAGATAGAGGAGCAGATACGTAGACAGATTTTGGAAAAGAGTAAAAACAACAGGGTTGTGGTGATGGGAGACTTCAACTTCCCCAATATTGACTGGGACTCACTTAGTGCCAGGGGCTTAGACGGGGCGGAGTTTGTAAGGAGCATCCAGGAGGGCTTCTTAAAACAATATGTGGACAGTCCAACTAGGGAAGGGGCGGTACTGGACCTGGTATTGGGGAATGAGCCCGGCCAGGTGGTAGATGTTTCAGTAGGGGAGCATTTCGATAACAGTGACCACAATTCAGTAAGTTTTAAAGTACTGGTGGACAAGGATAAGAGTGGTCCTAGGATGAATGTGCTAAATTGGGGGAAGGCTAATTATAACAATATTAGGCGGGAACTGAAGAACATAGATTGGGGGCGGATGTTTGAGGGCAAATCAACATCTGACATGTGGGAGGCTTTCAAGTGGCAGTTGAAAGGAATTCAGGACCGGCATGTTCCTGCGTGGAAGAAGGATAAATACGGCAATTTTCGGGAACCTTGGATGACGAGAGATATTGTAGGCCTCGTCAAAAAGAAAAAGGAGGCATTTGTCAGGGCTAAAAGGCTGGGAACAGACGAAGCCTGCGTGGAATATAAGGAAAGTAGGAAGGAACTTAAGCAAGAAGTCAAGAGGGCTAGAAGGGGTCACGAAAAGTCATTGGCAAATAGGGTTAAGGAAAATCCCAAGGCTTTTTACACGTACATAAAAAGCAAGAGGGTAGCCAGGGAAAGGGTTGGGCCACTGAAGGATAGGCAAGGGAATCTATGTGTGGAGCCAGAGGAAATGGGCGAGGTACTAAATGAATACTTTGCATCAGTATTCACCAAAGAGAAGAAATTGGTAGATGTTGAGTCTGGAGAAGGGTGTGTAGATAGCCTGGGTCACATTGAGATCCAAAAAGACGAGGTGTTGGGTGTCTTAAAAAATGTTAAGGTAAATAAGTCCCCAGGGCCTGATGGGATCTACCCCAGAATACTGAAGGAGGCTGGAGAGGGAATTGCTGAGGCCTTGACAGAAATCTTTGGATCCTCGCTGTCTTCAGGGGATGTCCCGGAGGACTGGAGAATAGCCAATGTTGTTCCTCTGTTTAAGAAGGGTAGCAAGGATAATCCCGGGAACTACAGGCCGGTGAGCCTTACTTCAGTGGTAGGGAAATTACTGGAGAGAATTCTTCGAGACAGGATCTACTCCCATTTGGAAGCAAATGGACGTATTAGTGAGAGGCAGCACGGTTTTGTGAAGGGAAGGTCGTGTCTCACTAACTTGACCACCTTATATTTGTACATTTGAGTACAAGAGTAGTGAGGTCTTGTTTCAATTGTATAGGAGTTTGGTTAGACCACACCTGGAATACTGTGTGCAGTTTTGGTCCCCTTACTTGAGAGAGGATATTATTGCCATAGAGAGAGTGCAATAAAGGTTCACCACTCTTGTTCAAGGGATGGCGGTTCTGTCTTATGAAGAGAGTTTTGGCAAACGGTCTGTACTTTAGAACATAGAACATTACAGCGCAGTACAGGCCCTTCGGCCCTCGATGTTGCACCGACCTGTGAAACCACTCTAAAGCCCATCTACACTATTCCCTTATCGTCCATATGTCTATCCAATGACCATTTGAATGCCCTTAGTGTTGGCGAGTCCACTACTGTTGCAGGCAGGGCATTCCACGCCCTTACTACTCTCTGAGTAAAGAACCTACCTCTGACATCTGTCTTATATCTATCTCCCCTCAATTTAAAGCTATGTCCCCTCGTGCTGGACATCACCATCCGAGGAAAAAGGCTCTCACTGTCCACCCTATCTAATCCTCTGATCATCTTGTATGCCTCAATTAAGTCACCTCTTAACCTTCTCTCTAACGAAAACACCCTCAAGTCCCTCAGCCTTTCCTCATGAGATCTTCCCTCCATACAAGGCAACATTCTGGTAAATCTCTTCTGCACCCTTTCCAATGCTTCCACATCCTTCCTATAATGCGGCGACCAGAATTGCACCCAATACTCCAAATGCGGCCGCACCAGAGTTTTGTACAGCTGCAACATGACCTCATGGCTCCGGAACTCAATCCCTCTACCAATAAAAGCTAACACACCGTACGCTTTCTTAACAACCCTCTCAATCTGGGTGGCAACTTTCAGGGATCTATTTACATGGACACCGAGATCTCTCTGCTCATCCACGCTGCCAAGAATCTTACCATTAGCCCAGTACTCTGTCTTCCTGTTATTCCTTCCAAAATGAATCACCTCACACTTTTCTGCATTAAACTCCATTTGCCACCTCTCAGCCCGGCGCTGCAGCTTATCTATGTCCCTCTGTAACTTGTAACATCCTCCCGCACTGTCCCTAACTCCACCGACTTTAGTGTCATCTGCAAATTTACTCGCCCATCCTTCTACGCCCTCCAGGTCATTTATAAAAATGACATAAAAATGGGGCAGCACGGTAGCATTGTGGATAGCACAATTGCTTCACAGCTCCACGGTCCCAGGTTCGATTCCGGCTTGGGTCACTGTCTGTGCGGAGTCTGCACATCCTCCCCGTGTGTGCGTGGGTTTCCTCCGGGTGCTCCGGTTTCCTCCCACAGTCCAAAAATGTGCAGGTTAGGTGGATTGGCTATGATAAATTGCCCTTAGTGTGTCCAAAATTGCCCTTAGTGTTGGGTGGGGTTGCTGGGTTGTGGGGATAGGGTGGGGGTGTTGACCTTGGGTAGGTTGCTCTTTCCAAGAGCTGGTGCAGACTCGATGGGCCGGGTGGCCTCCTTCTGCACTGTAAATTCTATGATAATCTATGATAGAGTTTTTCAAGGAGGTCACTAAGATGATTGATGCAGGTAGGGCAGTGGATGTTGTCTATATGGACTTCAGTAAGGCCTTTGACAAGGTCCCTCATGGTAGACTAGTACAAAAGGTGAAGTCACAAGGGATCAGGGGTGAGCTGGCAAGGTGGATACAGAACTGGCTAGGCCATAGAAGGCAGAGAGTAGCAATGGAAGGATGCTTTTCTAATTGGAGGGCTGTGACCAGTGGTGTTCCACAGGGATCAGTGCTGGGACCTTTGCTCTTTGTAGTATATATAAATGATTTGGAGGAAAATGTAACTGGTCTGATTAGTAAGTTTGCAGACAACACAAAGGTTGGTGGAATTGCGGATAGCGATGAGGACTGTCGGAGGATACAGCAAGATTTAGATTGTTTGGAGACTTGGGCGGAGAGATGGCAGATGGAGTTTAATCCGGACAAATGTGAGGTAATGCATTTTGGAAGGTCTAATGCAGGTAGGGAATATACAGTGAATGGTAGAACCCTCAAGTGTATTGAAAGTCAAAGAGATCTAGGAGTACAGGTCCACAGGTCATTGAAAGGGGCAACACAGGTGGAGAAGGTAGTCAAGAAGGCATACGGCATGCTTGCCTTCATTGGCCGGGGCATTGAGTATAAGAATTGGCAAGTCATGTTGCAGCTGTATAGAACCTTAGTTAGGCCACACTTGGAGTATAGTGTTCAATTCCGGTCGCCACACTACCAGAAGGATGTGGAGGCTTTAGAGAGGGTGCAAAAGAGATTTACCAGAATGTTGCCTGGTATGGAGGGCATTAGCTATGAGGAGCGGTTGAATAAACTCGGTTTGTTCTCACTGGAACGAAGGAGGTTGAGGGGAGACCTGATAGAGGTATACAAAATTATGAGGGGCATAGACAGAGTGGATAGTCAGAGGCTTTTCCCCAGGGTAGAGGGGTCAATTACTAGGGGGCATAGGTTTAAGGTGAGAGGGGCAAGGTTTAGAGTAGATGTACGAGGCAAGTTTTTTACGCAGAGGGTAGTGGGTGCCTGGAACTCGCTACCGGAGGAGGTGGTGGAAGCAGGGACGATAGTGACATTTAAGGGGCATCTTGACAAATACATGAATAGGATGGGAATAGAGGGATACGGACTCAGGAAGTGTAGAAGATTGTAGTTTAGTCGGGCAGCATGGTCGGCACGGGCGTGGAGGGCCGAAGGGCATATTCCTGTGCTGTACATTTCTTTGTTCTTTGTTTGTTCTAGACCAGCCCACCCATTCTCAGTGAATCATCTATTCTCAATGTTCACAATGAATAGGCTTTTCTCTTTTCAAAATACAGGGTCGAGGGGCTAATTGAGGTCATTAAAATTATCAAAGGTTTTGATAAACAGAGGGTGTTTCCCACTTGTAGGGATAAGAGCAAAACTGAATTCAGGAGAAACTTCTATCCAGAGAGTAGTGAGAATGTGGAACTCACTACCACAGTGAGTGGTGGAGGTGAATAACATCGATACATTGAAGAGGAAGCTGGATGAACACATGAGGGAGAAATAAACAGACGGATACACTGATAGAGTCAGATGAGAAAGCATGGGAGGAGGATGAGGTGAAGTAGAAATACTGGCAGAGATTGGTTGGGCTGAATGACCTGTTTCTGTGCTTTATATTCAATGTAATTTAGCCTGGTATTGCCTTTAACTCTGACATAGTCCATTCCGGGTTAAAGAGAGAAGTTTCGCTCACAGAACATTTCAGATCATTGTTTCCACTATTGTCCAGTCAATGCCTTTGTCAGTTTGGTGTCTGAGTGAGCTGCTGAGGAAATAAATTCAACTACAAACACCAAATGGGATTTCTTCTGATATATCTTTGAAGAGCAGATCATTTTTCAAGTGGACTGAATTGGTTATATTTTCTCGGTCACAGTCCTTTCGGCAACAATTATTATTTATCGGTCAGTCTTATTTAAATTATGGAATCTGTTTTATACAGTAAAAAGTTTCACAACACCAGGTTAAAGTCCAACAGGTTTATTTGAAATCAAAAGTTTTCGGAGCACTGCTCCTTCATCAGGTGAAGTGAGACCTGATGAAGGAGCAGTGCTCCGAAAGCTTGTGATTTTAAATAAAGCTGTTGGACTTTATCCTGGTGTTGTGAGACTTCTTACTACACCCACCCCAGTCCAACGCCGGCATCTTCACATCATGTTTTATACAGGACAATGCATCTGCTTGTTCAGTACCCCATCCACCACCCGAAACAGGGACTCTCCAGAGCACAATGGTGGCAGTGAGTGTACCATCTACAAGATATTTCACGGTAGCAGTGATAGGGCAGGATGTTAGCACAGTGACAGGGCAACTCGGTAGCACAGTGGGAGGAGCAGCACGGTAGCACAGTGGTTAGCACAGTTGTTTCACAGCTCCAGGGTCCCAGGTTCGATTCCCGGCTTGGGTCATTGTTTGTGCGGAGTCTGCACGTTCTCCCCGTGTCTGCGTGGGTTATTTCTGGGTGCTCTGGTTTCCTCCCACAGTCCAAAAATGTGCAGGTTAGGTAGATTGACCAAAGTAAATTGTCCTTAGTGTCCAAAAACGTTAGGTGGGGTTACGGGGATAGGGTGGAGGCGTGGGCTTAAGTGGGGTGTTCTTTCCAAGGACCGGTGCAGACTCGCTGGGCTGAATGGGCTCCTTCTGCACTGTAAATTATATGATCTATGAGCTCACCAGGGCTCAAAGAACAAACAAAGAACAAAGAAAAGTACAGCACAGGAACAGGCCGTTCGGCCCTCCAAGCCCATGCCGACCAAGCTGCCCGACTAAACTACAATCTTCTACACTTCCTGGGTCTGTATCTCTCTATTCCCATCCTATTCATATATTTGTAAAGATGCCCCTTAAATGTCACTATTGTCCCTGCTTCCACCACCTCCTCTGGCAGCGAGTTCCAGGCACCCACTACCCTCTGTGTAAAAAACGCCTTGTACATCTACACTAAACCTTGCCCCGCGCACCTTAAACGCAAGCCCCCTAGTAATTGACCCCTCTACCCCGAGGAAAAGCCTCTGACTATCCACTCTGTCTATGCCCCTCATAATTTTGTAGAACTCTATCAGGTCGCCCCTCAACCTCCTTCGTTCCAGTGAGAACAAACCGAGTTTATTCAACCGCTCCTCATAGCTAATGCCCTCCATACCATGCAACATCCTGGTAAATCTCTTCTGCACCCTCTCTAAAGCCTCCACACCCTTCTGGTAGTGTGGCGACCAGAATTGAACACTATACTCCAAGTGTGGCCTAACTAAGGTTCTATACAGCTGCAACATGACTTGCCAATTCTTATACTCAATGCCCCGACCAATGAAGGCAAGCATGCCGTATGCCTTCTTGACTACCTTCTCCACCTGTGTTGCACCTTTCAGTGACCTGTGGCTCCTTCGACATCACCTTCTAAACCCATAACCTTGACTGTCATGAAGGACAAAGGCAGCAAACACATGGGAACAGCACCACCTGAAATTCCCTCAGGGCGACTTGGAATTATCTGCTTCAGGGTCTGTGAATATAAAAGTCCTTCACATCAATATCTGTGTGTACACAAACCTCTTTAGCTCAGAGTCTGTCCAGACCCTGGTCCCTTTCAGCTCAGTATCAGCTTGCTCAGCCTATTCTGCTGCATTCTGGGCAGGTTTTAACTTGGCTATTTCCTGATCCTTAGCCCCTATGCTCTGATCCTCGCTATTTGTACATTTATAAGTGTGGTGCTGTTTCAACATTAAGATCCCCACCCTAAACTTGAGCATGGTTTCTATGTTAAAACACTGCATCTCAAACAAAGTTTTGAACACATCAAATGCCAAAATGTTTTTTTAATAAGTATTTAATTGGCTGAAGAGGTGGGAATCTTGTGTGATACAAGTTCTTCACTCACAATGTACAGCACCCGAACCAGGCTATTCAGTCCCTGTCATTTATACTGTACACGAGACTCCTCCCACTTTACTTCATCAAGCTCCAGCTTTCTCCCTCATGGGTTTACCCAGCTCCCCCTGACATACATCTGTACTGTTCATCTCAACCACTCTGTGTTGCAGCGAACTCCACATTCTCACCACTCTTCTCCTTCATCTGTTCATCCAGTCTCCCCTGATATACATCAATATTATCCACCTCATCCACTACCCGTGGTAGTGAGTTCCACAATTACACTTCGCTGGTAAGAGGATTATTTTTGTAACCTTTGTCTTTTCCCTTTTATTTACTGCCCAGTTTCTCAGCTCTATTTGCTGTTCCTGAAGTGGGGACAGGGAAAGGATGAGACTGAGACTTCACATCACTTCCCCGAACACCATGGCTCAGTCAGTCTCACACTCTCACCTCTGAGGCTGAATGTCGTGGGTTCAAGTCCCCTCTCCGGAGACTCGACTCCCCCATACTCCAGGGCTGATTCTCTTTCAGTCTTCAGCTGCCAGGTTCCTAATTCTGGAATTCCCTCCCTTGACCCCTCCACTTCTCTCTCCTCCTTCAACACTCTGCTTAAAACCTACTTTTTCCTTTCGTTGACTTCAAGGACTTGAAAAATTCACGGGAGATAATTTATTTGAAATTCATCCAGAATATTAAATTCCCAGCCCAGTTACAGGGATTATTAACAACAACTGAAAATACCTCAACTGTCAGAATGAACATGGTTCAGTCCTGGATGTGAACAACAGCAGCAATAGCAGCAGAATCCAACCCCTACATTCAAACAGAAACTCACTGGTGTGTCAGGACATTGTCAGGGAGTGAGTGACTCCCTTCCCACTGTTATGGGCCAGAGCTTCCGAAACTCCAAAGTGCATTATGGAGTTCACCTGATCTACAACCTTTATGTTGACTTTGGCTAGGATGAGCACAAAAGCCTTCGCCTCAGGTGTGATTCAACAGACTCCCTAGACACCTTAATCAAAACAAGGTTTATTCTAAGAATACAGTTAACACACACACATATATATATATATATATATATACACACATATATAAACACACAGCAATAATGATCAAACATAAAGACACCACACAGCTACAGTGATCTATGTATAACACTTAATGAATTCCACCTTTAACTGTTCCAATTCAATAACAAAATCCAATAAACCAAAGAGCCCTACTCAAGGGCGTGGCACAGCACACTGCATTCTCACTTGAATGGGACTGGTCTTTTTCCTGAAATTTTGAGCCAGTTTCAACTAGCAGATTCAAACTCCTTCTGGAAATTATGCTATATATTTTAAGTTACCAAAGCAGGTACCAACAACCAATGTTTTTTTTACTGGAAGATATTTAAAATGAAAATAGAGAGAGATAGGCAAAAAACACTTATTTCCTCCTCTGCACTCCAAAATGAAACTGAGACCAATCACCTGGCAGCGACAGCCCAGCTCCATACACAAAATGACATCACTGAAGCCATGTGATAAGACAATAATCTTTCTTCAAGGGACACTCGCATGGCACCACGCACACAACATTTCAACAGCCTCTCCCTGGAGTGAACTCACCAGGGCATCAACAGATTGGAAAACTGGGTGAATCTCTTCACACACAGGGAACCCTTAAATGCACCTATGATAAAAGCAAATTACTGCAGATGCTCAATCAGAAACAAAACAGAAAATGCTGGACATCCCCACCGGTCTGCCAGCATCGGTGGAGAGAGAATGGAGCCACCGTTCCGAGTCTGGATGTCTCTTTGTTAAAGCTGGAGGGAACTGGAAATAAGATGAGATTTCTCCTGTTGTGAGGGGTGGTGGCGTGGAGCAGTGGGGCTGGTTAGAGGGCCAGTGACAGGTGGGGATTGACAAAGACGTAGTGGACAAAAAGACAAAGGTGGTGATAATGACTAAGAAAGGTCCAACGCCAGCACCTCCACATCAAGAAGGGTGTTGACAGTGGCACATTAAGAGATCAGAATGTGCCTTTGTTCTTCCATTAGCACATTCTGATCTCTTAATGTGGCAATATCAGCACCCTTCATAGTAACTTATATGAACAACGTCTGATGCATTTACTTATAAGAAACAATAATGAAATTTGAGACAGATGATTCACACATGATTGTAAGTAATAACTTCATAGAATGTGAAGGCGACTAAAAGAGGTGTCTTTAATGTGGATGGTGAAAGTCAGTCTTAGATTATATAAAATTGGTCTCTTCCTTCATACATCGGAATAAAGCTTTAAAACCTGATTCTGAGTATCTCCTGGTGGGGACTGGGTTGTCCCACAACGGTCGCCATCATCATTCTCAGACTCAGAAGTTTGTTTCATGAGTTACTCAAAAACACGATTCTTTCGCTGAAGACAATTCATTACATAATGATACTGAGAATCAATGATGAAAACACTGATTAATCATCCCCAGTGCATTTCCCGGGTTCAAACACCCCCGGTTACCATCCAAGACCCATATTTTGTTTCAACTTTCAAACTGATGACCAGTTTGACTATTTTCACATCACCTATCAGCAAACACACCTTTCCTCTGGAATCTGTGACTAGTATTTTGTCGATCTTGAAACACGGCCACAATGGAATCCTCCATCCTTTGCCTTATTGTGAGTCTTGTGTATTTAATACGAAAGTACTTGGAAAATGAGTATTTTCCACAACACGTGCTTTTACAGAGCAGCATGACGAGGAGAGAGTCTCTCCCATGGAATTGAAATTCACATCAGCAACAAAATGCAATCGGCATGAAAAATGCCTCCACAATCGAGCAACTTAACTGAGAATACAGACCCTGGGATTTCATGATGAAACCCCTTCATCTCTTACATGACTTATCAGAGTCCGTAATATATTTCTCCATGGATGACCACCAATTTCCTGAAATCTATCAAAGGTTAACAATGCTTCATATGCTTCCAACAACTCATCGTTTTTATACGACTTATCCAAAACGGTAATGGAATATCCAATCAGTTTTCAGTATCCAAATCATCCTCAACGAATTCCGAAAATACTTTCCTCATAACCTTGTATTTTGCTGTTAATGATGAAGCCAAAGCCCTATCCAGCCTCTTTCAGGGGAAGGAAGTGACCCGTGTCCACATCTCAGCTTCACGGTTCCATTCCTGATATTGTTCTCCCTCCGAGAAAATTCATGGATAATTAAAACCTGTCCTTCTGCCATTCTGTAACTAAAATGTCAGCAGCAATGTGCTTCTTCTCAGAGAGAGAGAGAATAAAACTTCTTACACACCAACAAAGCGCTAAAGTTTAGTGTTGATACTCTGCTACCATGTTATTCAAAATAGTAAGGAGTCTTACAACAACAGGTTAAAGTCCAACAGGTTTGTTCCACATCATTTCATCAGGTGACTCCGAAAGCTAGTGATTCGAAACAAACCGGTTGGACTTTAACCTGGTGTTGTAAGACTTCTTACTGTGCTCACCCCAGTCCAACGCCGGCATCTCCACATCATTCAAAATCGTGTCTGCAGAGGAAGAATCGGTCTAAAGCGGACTTGTACCTTGAACAGGTTTATTTCCAAAACAGCAAAGGAAACGCAGATACTCACCCAGTTCCTCACCCTCACCCCATCCACCCTATCCCCACCCTCCAATGCCCAGTTCTCCTCCCCTGAAGATGCTGAGTCTCGGGTTAAGTTTCACCCTCACCTATTGTCCTCCCCAATATGTCACCCAGGTGTCTAAATCTTTACGAATTGTTTTATTAACATAGAATATAGAACATACAGTGCAGAAGGAGGCCATTCGTCCCATCGAGTCTGCACCAACCCACTTAAGCCCTCACTTCCACCCTATCCCCGTAACCCAATAACCTCTCCTAACCTTTTTGGTGGTTTATCTTGGCCAATCCACCTAACCTGCACGTCTTTGGACTGTGGGAGGAAGCCGGAGCACCCGGAGGAAACCCGCGCAGACACAGGGAGAACGTGCAGACTCCACACAGACAGTGACCCAGTGGGGAATCAAACCTGGGACCCTGGCGCTGTGAAGCCACAGTGCTATCCACTTGTGCTACCATGCTGCCCCTCCCCTTCCGTAAGGGGGTGTCACAATCAAATCCAGTGACCACCCAGATGTACTTTGTATCAGGATGGGGTCACCGCGCCCTGCCCCATTTTGAACACGGTCCCAAGTTTTTGGAGACTGGGCTCTGGATGAGTAATGGCGTCCGCTGCTCCCACAAATCGCTCCATCCGCCATGTGGCAGGCGGCCCAGGACTGCGCATGTTCAAGGGGGAGGAGAAACAGCGCATGTGCAGTGGAGTGCCCACCTCTGACCGTTCCACTCAGGTTTTGACCAATAGAAAGAGGTGACATCCAGCCAATCACAGTGCGGGCTTTCTGTGACTGATTTAGCCCCACACAGACTGAAACTTCCTCCCGTCTCCAACATCTGTGATTAAAACACTTTATTTTCTCCCCTTTCCATTTATTTTCTCATTCTCACCTTCAATTGGTCACTTGCAGCAACTGAAGGGAAAGGAACTGAATCCAGGGAGGGTGCAGACTCTGGAATAGTTGGCCCAGGTTTCTCTCTCTCTCTTAAAGGCATTGACATTCTTTGCTCCCTCAGCTTGATAAATTTATTTTTCTGGCTAAAAGGATGGTCGCTTTCCTAATGTTCACAATTAAAGGGCTGGTTTCCCCGAGAGATGGCTGACAATTGAGGGGGCAGTAAATTATCAGAAAGAGATATGTCTACTGTTGTCATATGGTACAGATTAGATATATTATTGATGGTTCAGTAATAAAATATATTTATTATTATTTCTAGTTTTGTGATATTTTTCTAGTCATAGAGTGATTATAGCACAGAAGGAGTCCATTCATTAATTTGAAACCATACCGAATCTGTTGAGCAAACTAGTCAGTACAATTGTACCTCTATATCCATGTTCCCCTGCAGATTTAGTTCCTAAATGGGCCCAAGCTATTTCATTTTGAAATCAATAATCATTGTAGCTTCCATCAACCTTATAGGCAGGAAGTTAGAATTCCTGACAACTCACTCCGAAATAAAGTTTTTCCCGTACACCCATCTCTAATCAAGCAATACAGTTCAGCGGCAGAGTGGTACAGCTGCTCACAATACCACAGACACAGGTTCGATTCCAGCCTTGGATGTGACTTGGGTGACATATCCTTTTGCTAATGTGATGACCAGAATTGTAGGCAATATTCCACGTGTGGCCTAAGGTTCTGTACAGCTGCAGCATGACTTGCCAATTTATATACTCAATGTCCCGACCAATGAAGACCGTCTGCCTTCTCAGCTACCTTATCCACCTGGGTGGCCACTTTCAGTGATATGTTTATTGTAATTTCCCAATCTACCAGACAACTTGCCCCTCATACCATGAGTTTCCTTCTGCGAGAAACATCCAGATAAATTAGACAAGAGAACCATGTAACCACCATAGCCCATCTTAATGGCAACATGGCTGCTTTGGGAACGAAATATCTTCCAACATGCAAACACCTTTTCATTCTGTGCTCCTCGTCAAAGTTGGAACCAGGAAATCGCAACTAGCCTCAAAAATGATCAGCCCACCGGAGGCAGAGGTGCTAGACTGACCAGTCCAGCAGAAAGAAACCCTCCAATCATCACCATTCACCAGATATCAGAATGAACAAAATGCAGCCCTGGATGTCAGTGAGAGCAGAACTAATAACAACGGAGCCAACATCTGTAATTTATTGTGAACTTGTTGTAGTCAGAAAAGGTGTGATGAATCACAAAACCCCTCCCCACATTGAGAGCAGATGAATGGTCCCTCCCCAGAATTAACTCGCTAGTGTCTCTGTAGTTGGGACGGATCATTGAATGTCTCCCCTGCTCAGAGCAGGTGAATGGCTTCCTCCAGGTGTGAACTCGCTAGTGTTCCTGCAGGGTGTATGGATATCTGAATCCCTTCTCTCACTAAGAACAGGTTAACACCGTCTCCTCTGTGAACTCGCTGGTGTCTCTGGAGGTTGGATAACTGAGTGAATCCCTTCTCACACTGAGAGCAGGTGAACGGCCTCTCCCCAGTGTGAACTCGCTGGTGTATCTGCAGGTTCGATGAAGTAGTGAATCCCTTCTCACACTGAGAGCAGATGAATGGCCTCTCCCCAGTGTGAATTTGCTGGTGTTTCCGCAGGTTCGATGAAGTAGTGAATCCCTTCTCACACTGAGAGCAGGTGAACGGCCTCTCCCCAGTGTGAACTCGATGATGTATCTGCAGGTTCGACGAAGTAGTGAATCTCTTCTCACACTGAGAGCAGGTGAATGGCCTCGCCCCAGCGTGAAGTTGCTGATGTTTCTGCAGGCTCTTTAAAGTAGTGAATCCCTTCTCACACTGAGAGCAAGTGAACAGCCTCTCCCCAATGTGAACTTGCTGGTGTGTCCGCAGGCTCGATGAAGTAGTGAATCCCTTCTCACACACAGAGTAGGTGAATGGCCTCTCCCCAGTGTGAATGCGTCGATGAGCTTCCAGCTGAGGTGGGGCCCTGAATCCCTTCCCACAGTCCCCACATTTCCACGGTTTCTCCATGTTTTGGGTCTCCTCGTGCCTCTCCAGGTTTGACAATAAGTTGAAGCCTCGTCCACACAAAGAACACGTGTACGGTCTCGCCCCGCTGTGAATGGTGTGAGGTTTTTTCAGGCTGTGTAATTGGTTAAAACTCTTTCCATAGTCAGTGCTCTGGAACACTCTCACTCGGGTGAGTGTGTCTCTGTGCTTTTGAAGTCACACTGATGTTTTTGAAGCCGACAGAACAGACAAACGTTTCTCCTTCTAGATTCAATGTCCGGTGATATCCAGTTCCAAGGAATTGAGAGACTCAGCCAGATTGAGACGTGATGTTTGAGATTTCTGTCTGTAATTCCTCCTCTTCTAATATCCTGTAAAAACAATTGACAAAAGACATCACTGTCAGTACAGGATAGAAATTCAGAACAGACAATTCTAATTCCCAGAGAACATTCTTTCCTCTCTCATTCCCCAAAAGCTGTAAATCTCCATCCCACACACTCTCCCTCCATTCTCACTCTGCTGTATCTAATATTCACCCTCCCAATTCTCCTGAAGGTGTTGATTCAGGCTGATTGACATATCCATGCCCACTGCTTCCTGTCCTGGTCACAGAGATCATAACAAATAGGAGCTGGAATTGGCCATTCAGCCCATCGATCCTGCTCGTCTATTCTGTGGGATCATTGGCCGATCTATGTCAGCGACATTCTCCGTGTTATTGACCAGAGGCTGAGTGCGCTGACTCAATAGCTGTGAGCTCATGAGGCTGAGCTGTAAAACACCAAGGAAAGGATCGACGATTCCGAGGAGAGAATCCTGAATGTTGAGCAAGGCGCCTCCTCAGTGGAGGCAAGAATTAAATCCTTGGAAAACTGGCTGAGTGATATGGTTGACCCCTGGAGAACTTGGGAGAACCAAGGGTCAGAGAAAGAATATCCACGTCATCGGCCTGCCAGAAGGTGTGGATGGTAAGGTTCCCGTTAGGTTCTTCGAGGACCGGCTGCCACGTTTTCTCCAGCTGGATGTGCAGCCTGGGTGTTTCAAATTATCATAGAATTTACAGTGCAGAAGGAGGCCATTCGGCCCATCGAGTCTGTACCGGCTCTTGGAAAGAGCACCCTACCCAAGGTCAACACCGCCACCCTATCCCCATAACCCAGTAACCCCACCTAACGCTAAGGACAATTTTTGGACACTAAGGGCAATTTATCATGGCCAATCCACCTAACCTGCACATCTTTGGATTGTGGGAGGAAACCGGAGCACCCGGAGAAAACCCACGCACACACGGGGAGGAAGTGCAGACTCCGCACAGAAAGGGACCCAAGCCGGAATCAAACCTGGGACCCTGCAGCTGTGAAGCAATTGTGCTATCCACAATGCTACCGTGCTGCCCCATTAGAAAGGGCATTGGATCCTGTCTTTGAGGCTGAGGGATAGTTTTCATCCCAGGCCTGTAATCATTCGCTTCCACAATTTGAAAGATCACCAGAGCGTCCTGGAGACGGGTAAGGTGAGGTGGGACCTGGCTCCATGAGGGAGTGAGGATTTCCTGCTTCCAGGACTTTTCGGCAGCCACACAAACGAAGCATCGAGGCTTCGATGAAGTTTGAAGGGAACTCAAGGCTGAATGAGTGAATTATGTCGCTTTATCCTGAGATCCTGAAAATTGTGTCTGGCAACTCCGTCAAGTCTTTCAATAATCCGACTACTGCCTCGGCCTTCATTAAATCCATAAAGGACAAGGATTTGGAGGGATGGCTTGCAGCTCGGACTAACTCAGGCTCTAATCGGTACGCTTTCCCTATCGTGGTGTTGTTGTCTGAATTTGTTATCTTTTATCCTGTTGAAGGGAGTTGTTATTCTGTGAGCGCCAATTCTTCTTCTTCTCCTCGAGTGTTCCAGGGACTCGTATTATCTTATCTCAATTATGGTAGATGTGCCGTGTGCTTATTATCCGTCGTCTTTCTTCTATTATCCGAGCGTTAATCATGGCAGAACAGAGTGGGGCCATTGCCGAAGGGTGGGCGGTGGATGCAGGTCTTCACGGGTGGGTCTAAAATGTGGGAGGGACATTCGATCCCCATTCCCTTGTTGGCCCTTCTTTTCTTCTCCTCATTTTGGAGAAGGTATCCTGGGGGAAACGACAGTCTGGCCGTGGGGTTAATCCTCCGGGTCCTCAGTCTTATTGAGGAATGTCCCCTTGGATCTATTGTGGTGGTGATTCTTTTGTATTTTTGTTATTATGGGAGGGTTTATGTGTTGTTGACTTTATCCTACTCTGGTACAGACGGGGCTTTTATCTGTGAAAGGAGCAGTTTGGGGAGACTTTGGTGCCTCTGGTGTAAAGTGAGTTGGAGGAGGGGGTAATGGTGCACGCCCGATTGTGGTGTGAAAATCTGTTCCTGTTCTTTGTCGTCTAACTAATGGCGGCAGGTGATCTTCAAATTTTCCCAGGGAATGTACGGGGCATCCATCACCCTATCAGAAGGAAAAAGATCCTCTCCTTTCTTAAGGAGAAAGTCGAGATAACCTTAGTGCAGAAAACTCATCTGGGTGATGAGGAACAATTCTGGTCAGCCTATTATAGGAAGGATATTGTTAAACTAGAAAGAGTGCAGAAGAGATTTACGAGAATGCTGCCAGGACCTGATGGTCTGAGCTATAAGGAGAAGCTGGATCGGCTAGGACTTTTTTCCCTGGAGCGTAGGAGGCTTAGGTATAATCTTATAGAGGTCTATAAAATAATGAGAAGTATAGATAAGGTATACAGTCAACACCTTTTCCCTAAGATAGAGGAGTCTAGAACTAAAGGGCATAGGTTTAAGGTGAGAGGAAAGAGATACAAAAGAGACTAGAGGGGAAATTTCTTCAGACAGAAGGTGGTGAGCATCTGGAATGGCTGGCAGAGGCAGTGGTAGAGGCAGGTACAATTTTGTCCTTTAAAAAGCAGTTAGACAGTTACAGGGGCAAAGTGGGTAGAGGGATATGGGCTAAATCCTGGCAAGTGGGACTAGCTTAGTGATAGAAACTGGGTGACATGGACAAGCTGGGCCGAAGGGCCTGTTTCCATGCTGAAAATATCTATGACTCTATCTGGAACACAAAGAAACCTCGCCTGAGGTCTGTTAAGCTACAATCACCAGGAGCTATGGGAGGGTATGATCTCCTGAAAATCAGGCTTCATCAATTGGCCTCTCGTCTTAGGTTCATAAGGGATTGGGGTAGGATGGACCCAACATTTACCTGGCTCAATACTGAAGCAGACCAGTCAGGTCTCCCTCTATCCAAAACTGGCATAGGCTGATTACGGAATGTATCTCCATGCAATTTTTAATGTCTGTAATTCATTCCAAGTCTGATGCATTGGGTAAAGTATGGGATTCCTATCTCAAATACATAGGCTCCAATTTGACTGACTTGCACCTCCTGAGCTTTCCATGAGTGAATTTAATTTAACTTAAGCCGGGAGTAGGGCACAGTGGTTAATGCTGCTACCTCAGTGCCTGGGACCCAGGTTCAATTCAAGCCTTGGATGGCTGTCTGTGTGGAGTTTACACATTCTCCTTGTGTCTTTGTGGGTTTCCTCCGGTTGCTCCAGTTTCCTCCCACTGTCCAAAGATGTGCAGCAAAGGTGGATTGGTCACACTAAATTGCCCCTTAGTGTCCAAGATGTCTAGGTTAGGTGGCTTGACCATGATCAATGCACCGCATTACGAGAATAGGATGGGGAGTGGGCTTCAGTGAAGTGTTCTTTCCGAGGCTCAGTGCAGACTTGAGGGGTGAATGGCCTTCTGCACTATAGGAGTTCTATGTCATCTATGTTGTGTTATTAATTTTAATTTGTATATGCTGTTAAGTCTGTTTGTAATATTTTACAAACTGAATTGTTATCCTCTGTTTTTATATAATCTTACCCTCTTTCTCCACTCATTATTTTAACCTGTTAACTGGTTGTTCAATTGATCTGGCATTTCATCTCGAGGCTCTCGTCCCTCAAATATCCTGTTCCAAATTAATTCTGCAATGTGTTGCTCGGATTTATGTTGGCAATATCTCGTGTTCCGCTCTGTGCCCATTTGCCACCATTTTTTCTGTTGCACTCATTGGTTAAAAAATGATTTAAAAAATAACAATTTATTAAAAATCTGTCCTCCTCATCCGTGAATATATTCAATGACCCCCACACCCCACTGGTCCGTGTGGAAGAGAAATCCAGAGTCTAATGACCCACTGAGGGAAGAGATAACTGGAAATATATAATAAAGCTACAGTACAATATTACAAGGCTAGAAATAATAATAGAACCATAAATAATATATCTAATTTGTACCATATAACAACACGAGACACGTCTCGGTCTGATATTAATTTACTGTCCCCTTAAATGTCAGCCATCTCCTGGAGAAACCAACCCTTTAATTGTGAACATTGGGAAAGAGACCATCTTTTCAGCCAGACAAATAAATGTGTCAAACTGAGGGAACAAAGGATGTCAATGTCTTTAAGAGAGAGAGAGACCTGGGCCAACCTTTGCAGAGTCTGCACCCTCCCTGGATTCACTCCCTTTCCCAAGTGACCAATTGAAGGTGAGAATGAGAAAATAAACGGAAAGGGGGAGAAAATAAAGTGTTTTACTCACAGATGTTGGAGACAGGAGGTTTTCAGTTTGTTTGAAGCCCCAGGTTTCCTCATTGTACAGCTTCCGCATTCAGACAACCGAGGTGCTGATTGGATGAAGGACGAGAGTCCTTCCGGTTCACCACCTCTTCCCATTGGTCAACAACTTTCCGGCGGACGCATAGGAATCCGCGGTGACGTCCCAGGGTTCCAGTGCGCAGGCCCGGCGCGCTGACACGGCAGCTCCGCGCCACTCCTTGTTCCCCCTCCAGACAAGGTTTCCAGGCAACCGGCTGACAGCTCGGTGATTTCCTATCCCTCCGTGTCGAGACTGCGCATGTCCAAGAGAGAGGAGCGGCTGCCCACGTGCATGGCAAAGCCCACCCCCTGACCTTCCTGTGAGGTGTTGACCAATGAGAAGAGTTAGGACCGGAAGGACTCTGGTCCTTCAGCCAATCAGCGCGAGCTTTGTGTGAACGGAGATTTGAGATTCACACAGACTGAAACCTCCTCCTGTCTCCAACATCTGTGAGTAAAACATTTTCTTTTCTCCACCTTTCCATTTCTTTTTTCATTCTGACCTTCAATTGGTCACTTGCAGCAACTGAAGAGAAAGGAAGTGAATCCAGGGAGGGTGCAGACTCTGGAAGGCTTGGCCCAGGACAGGCGCAGCAGGGGGTGGATGGGGAGTGGAGCTCCCTCTGCGCTGTCTCCATCAAGCGCAGGCTCTCGGAGGGCCAGGTCGGCGTTTGCGGAATGGAGGAAGGAGGGGAGCTGGATATGTTACTGGAAGCGGCAGGTCGGATTCGGGCCAGGGTTGGAATTCTAACGGAAGACCGCGCCCGCCGCCGGCAGCCCGGGGTGGGTTGGTGCTGGGTTGCTGCTGCTCCTGGAGGCTCCTGGAGGTTGGCCCCTGGGACGGTCGGGATAGACTCTGGGACTTTCCAGCCTTTTACTGACTGTTGCCGACTTCGGAGCGACGCCCCGGGGTTTCCCCCCGGCCATTGTGTTGGTTTGGTGAGCGAAGTAGTCGCTTGCTGGTTCTCTGGCTAGCGGCTTGGGACTAGCGATTGGGTTTAACTGGGGACTCCTTCGGGGGGCGACAAACAGGGGGTGATCGAGTGCGGACACGGGCGGTTCTCCGTATTTAGTAAATGTTTCTTTTCGGTATGCGTTTTTTTTCCTTTCTGTTGTTTCTGGTTGTACTGTCTTTCTATGTTGATGAGGCGTTGTTTTTGTATCTTGTGACTGTTTTTTACCCTATGTTGAAGTGGGTCACGGCTTTGTGCCCTTTGATTGATTTTGTCCTGTAAATTTTTTAAAAATGTATTGAGGCCTTGTGTCTTGTGATTGTTTTTGGTACGTGACTGTTAAAACAGGTATTTAGGCCTTGTGCCTTGTGGTTCTTTTTTGCTCTGAAACAGCCATATTGTATTGAGGCCTTGTGCCTCGCGGCTGTTTGTGTTTGGGGGATTGTTACTTTGAAATGTATCTAGGCCCTGTGCCTTGAAACTGTTTTTTTGTAACTGTTGAATTGTGATTACAATAAAATATTTCCATTTATTGTCTCATTCTGACCTTCAATTGGTCACTTGCAGCAACTGAAGGGAAAGGAAGTGAATCCAGGGAGGGTGCAGACTCTGGAAAGCTTGGCCCAGGTCTCTCTCTCTCTCTCTTAAAGACATTGACATCCTTTGCTCCCTCAGCTTGACACATTTATTTGTCTGGCTAATTTCCTAAATGTTCACAATTAATGGGCTGGTTTCTCCAGGCGATTGCTGACATTTAAGGAGCCAGTAAATGAATACCAGACAGAGACATGTCTCGTGTTGTATGGTACAGATTAGAGATATTATTTATGGTTGTAATAAAGTACATTTATTTTTATTTCCAGCCTTGTAATATTGTACTGTAGTTATGTTATATATTTCCAGAGGGTTATTAATCTCTGGATTTCTCTTCCACAGGGACCAGTGGGGTGTGGGGGTCATTGAATATATTCACGGATGAGGTGGACAGATTTTTAATGAATTGTTATTTTTAAAATCATTTTTTAAACAATGTGCGACAGAAAAAATGGTGGAAAATGGGCACAAAGCGTAACAAGAGATATTGCCAACATAAATCCGAGCAACACATTGCAGAATTAATTTGGAACAGGATATTTGAGGGACCAGAGCCTCAAGATGAAATGCCAGATCAATTGAACAACCAGTTAACAGGTTAAAATAGTGAGTGGGGAAAGAGGTAAGATTATATAAAAACAGAGAATAACAATTCAGTTTGTAAAATATTACAAAAAGACTAACAGCATATACAAATTAAAATGATTAACACAACATAGATGACATGGAACTCCTATAGTGCAGAAGGCCATTCACCCCTCAAGTCTGCAGTGAGCCTCAGAAAGAACACTTCACTGTAGCCCACTCCCCATCCTATCCTCGTAACCCGATGCATTGATCATGGTCAAGCCCCCTAACCTAAACTTCTTGGACACTTAAGAGGCAATTTAGTGTGACCAATCCACTTTAGCACAGTGGAACCACCCTTTCGGCAATGGCACCACTTGGTTCTGCCATGATTAACGTTCGGATAATAGAAGAAAGATGATGGATAATAAGCTCACGGCACATCTACCATAACTGAGATAAGATAATACGAGTCCCTGGAACACTCGAGGAGAAGACATTCAATCGGTGCTCACAGAATAACAACTCCCTTCAACAGGATAAAAGATAACAATTCAGACAACAACACCATGATAGGGAAAGAGTTCAGATTAGAGCCTGAGTTAGTCTGAGCTGCAAATCATCGCTCCAATCCTTGCCCTTCAAGGATTTAGTGAAGACCAAGGCAGTAGTTGGATTATTGAAAGACCTGAGAGTTGTCAGATACAATTTTCAGGGTCACAGGATAAAGCAACATAATTCATTGTGAGGTGGGAACCTTGCCCGTCTCCAGGACCCTCTGGTGATCTTTCAAGTTGTGGAGTGAGTGATTACAGGCCTGGGATGGAAACTATCCCTCGCCCTTCAAGACAGGATCCGATGCCCTTTCTAATTTGAAACACCCAGGCTTCACATCCAGCTTGAGAAATCGTGGCAGCTAGTCCTTGAAGAACCTAACGGGATCCTTACCCTCCACACCTTCTGGCAGGCCTTAGACTCAGATGTTCTTTCTCTGACCCTCACTTCTCCAAGTTCTCCAGGAGTCCACCACACCACTCAGCCGGGTTTCCAAGGATTAAATTCTTGCCTCTGCCGAGGAGGCATCTTGCTCAACATTCTGGATTCTCTCCTCGGGATTGTCAATCCTTTCCTTGGTGTTTTACAGCTCGGCCTCATGAGCTCACAGATATTGAGTCAGCGCACTCAGCCTCTGGTCAATAACACGGAGAATGTCGCTGACATAGATCGGCCAATGATCCCACAGAATAGACGAGCAGGATCGATGGGCCGAATGGCCAACTGCAGCTCCTATTTGTTATGGTCTCTGTGCCCAGGACAGGAAGCAGTGACCATGGATCTGTCAATCAGCCTGAATCAGCACCTTCAGGAGAATTGGGAGGGTGAATATTAGATACAGCAGTGTGAGAATGGAGGGGAGTGTGTGGGATGGAGGTTTACAGCTTTTGGGGAATGAGCGAGGAAAGAATGTTCTCTAGGAACTAGAATTGTCTGTTCTGAATTTCTATCCTGTACTGACAGTGATGTCTTTTGTAAATTGTTTTTACAGGATATTAGAAGAGGAATTGCAGACAGATATCTCAACCGTCACCTCTCAATCTGACTGAGTCTCTCAATTCCTTGGAACTGAATATCACCGGACTTTGTATCTAGAAGGAGAAATGTTTGGCTTTTCTGTCGGCTTCAAAAGATTTTAACCATCAGTGTGACTGGAAAAGCACCGAGACACACACACCCAAGTGAGAATGTTCCAGAGCACCGACTGCGGAAAGAGCTTTAACCTGTGACACAGCCTGAAAAAACATCACACCATTCACAGACGAGAGAGACCGTACACGTGTTCTGTGTGTGGACGAGGCTTCAACTGATCATCAAACCTGGAGAGACACGAGGACACCCGCACCCTGGAGAAACCGTGAAAATGCGGGGACTGTGGGAAGGGATTCAGGGCCCCGTCTCAGGTTGACGTTCATCGACGCAGTCACAATGGGGAGAGGCCATTCACATGCTCTGTGTGTGGGAAGGGATTCACTGTGTTATGCGCCCTGCAGACACACCAAGTTCGGGGAGAGGCCGTTCACCTGCTCTCAATGTGAGAAGGAATTCACTCAATTATCCACCCTGCGGCTACACCAGCGAGTTCACACTGGGGAGAGGCCGTTCACCTGCTCTGTGTGAGAAGGGATTCACTCAGTTATCCCACCTGCAGAAACTCCAGCGAGTTCACACTGGGAAGAGGCTGTTCACCTGCTCTGTGTGAGAAGGGATTCACTCAGTTATCCAACCTGCGGAGACACCAGAGCGTTCACACCAGGGCGAAGGCGTTAACCTGATCATAGTGAGAGAAGGGATTCAGATATCCATACACCCTGCGGGAAAACGAGCGAGTTCACACCTGGAAGAGGCCATTCACCTGCTCTGAGCAGGCGAGACATTCAATGATCCATCCCAACTACGGAGACACTAGCGAGTTAATTCTGGGGAGAGACCATTCATCTGCTCTCAATGTGGGGAGGGGTTTTGTGATTCATCCCACCTGTTGTGACTCCAACAAGTTCACAATAAATTACAGATGTTGGCTCCGTTGTTATTGTTTCTGCTCTCACTGACATCCAGGACTGCATTTTGTTCATTCTGACATCTGGTGAATGGTGATGATTGGAGGGTTTCTTTCTGCTGGACTGGCCGGTCTAACACCTCTGCCTCCGGTGGGCTGACCATTTTTGAGCCTCGTTGCGATTACCTGGTTCCAGGTTGGCGAGGAGCACAGAATGAAAAGGTGTTTGCACGTTGGAAGATATTTAGTTCCCAAAGCAGCCATGTTGCCATGAAGATGGGCTATGGTGGTTACAGGGTTCTTTTGTCTAATTTATCTGGATGTTTCTCGCAGAAGGAAACTGTCATGGTATGAGGGGCAAGTTGTCTGTGGTAGATTGGGAAATTACAGTAAACATATCCACCTGCGTTGCCACTTTCAGTGATAATGAGCTAAGTCGGCAGACGGCATGCTTATCTTCATTGGTCGGGGCATTGAGTATAAAATTTGGCAAGTCATGCTGCAGCTGTACAGAACCTTAAATCGGCCACATCTGGAATATTGCCTACAATTTTGGTCACCACATTACCAGAAGGATGTGGAGGCTTTGGAGAGAGTACAGAGTAGGTTCACGAGGATGTTGCCTGGCCTGGAGGGTATTAGCTGTCAGGAGAGGTTGGATAAATTCGGATTGATTTCACTCGAGCGACAGAGATTGAGGGACGACCTGATAAAAGTTTACAAAATTCTGAGTGGCACGGACAGAGTGGATAGTCAGAAGCTTTTTCCCAGGTTGGAAAAGTCAATTACCAGGTGACAGAGGTTTAAGGTGCGAGGTGCAATGTTTTTTTAAACATTTATTAAGGCATTTATGCTTTTATAACAAGCGATAAAGACAAATGTAAACATAGTTCAGTGCGTAAACATCCCTCCATCTCCCACTGCTCCCGCCTACTCTAGACACAACATGGCCGAACGCCCCCCTATCCCATCACCCCCCCAACCCCCCCTTTATTGCCTCTGCTGACAGTTCAGTTTTCTCTGAAGAAGTCAATAAACGGCTGCCACCTCCGAACGAACCCTAACGTTGATCCTCTCAGGGTGAACTTAATTTTCTCAAGTCTAAGAAACCCGGCCATGTCGCTAACCCAAACCCCTGATTTCGGGGGCTTCGAGTCCCTCCATGCTAACAATATCCGTCTCCGGGCTACCAAGGAGACAAAGACCAAGACGTCAGCCTCTCTCGCCCCCTGAACTCCCGGATCTTCCTCAACTCCAAAGATCGCCACCTCTGGACTCGGCACCACCCTTGTTTTTAGCACAATGGACATGACATCCGCAAATCCCTGCCAGTGTACCCTAAGCTTCGGGCATGCCCAAAACATGTGGACATGGTTTGCGGGCCCTCCCGCGCACTTCACACACCTGTCCTCTATCCCAAAAAACTTGCTCATCCGGGACACCGTCATGTGTGTCCGATGAACCACCTTGAGTTGTACCAGGCTGAG
The DNA here is from genome assembly GCF_047496885.1 of Scyliorhinus torazame. NCBI lineage: Eukaryota > Metazoa > Chordata > Chondrichthyes > Carcharhiniformes > Scyliorhinidae > Scyliorhinus > Scyliorhinus torazame. The sequence continues at coordinate 158,285,385 of NC_092711.1, read as the reverse complement.
CCTGGCACATGATGAGGACGTGTTGATATACCTTCCCCCTGAGTCCACCACTATATTCCCGACCTCAAATGACACCCGCTTATTAATCAAGATCGCAACCCCCTGAGGGGCGGCATGTGGCGCAGTGGTTAGCACTGGGACTGCGGCGCTGAGGACCCGGGTTTGAATCCCGGCCCTGGGTCACTGTCCGTGTGGGGTTTGCTCTTTCTCCCCATGTCTGCGTGGGTTTCACCCCCACAACCCAAAGATGTGCAGGTCAGGTGGATTGGCCACGCTAAATTGCCCCTTAATTGGAGAAAAATTAATTGGGTACTCAAATTTATATTTAAAAAAAAAAAAGAATGCAACCCCCCCCTAGTTTTAGAGTCTAGCCCCAAATGAAATATCTGCCCGACCCACCCGTTCCTCAGCCTAGTCTGATCCACTCCCCTCAGGTGTGTCTCTTGTAACATTGCCACGTCCACCTTCAATCTCTTCAAATGCGCGAACACACGAGCCCTCTTGACCGGCCCATTCAGCACCTCTCACATTCCATGTGATCAGCCTGGTCGGGGGAGCATCCCCCCCCCCGATCAAACCCCCCCCCCCCCCCCGATCAACCATCACCCTTCTTAGACCAGCCTCCAGCTCGCGTCCCCACCTCCTCAGGTCCACCCTCGGGCGCCCACCGTCGTCGGCCTCCAATTTGTCTCCCAACACCAGTCCCTCCCCTGTCAGCAGAACAATTCCCCCCTCCCCCACACTAACAAAACAGCAATCCCAACCCCCCATACCAAACTAGTCACCTGCTCGACCCCCACTGAGCTGGCCCACCCAGCTAGCCTGGTAACCCCCGCCCATGGTGCCAAGCATCCTACCCCCCCATTGATCTTTCCCCCCGCTCGAGCAGACAGATGCAAAACATAACAATTCCCAACAAACACAAAGAAGAAAATTCCACCCACCATCCCCCCCCACAAGAACAAAGTTAACCCGCATACAAAACTGAACAGCGGCCCCAAAATTGGTACAAAAACACTACAAACACAGCCCATAAAGAAAATAAAATTTAGTAGCATCGGTACAGAATTACTCGCCCCGAAGTTCAATGTCCTCCATCCACCTGCCAGTCCCCTGTCCTTAACAAAGTTTTTCGCCTCATCCGGCGATCCAAAATAAAGTTCTTGCCCTTCGTAAGTAACCCACAAACGAGCTGGTTACAACGTGCCGAACTTGACCCCTTTCTGAAAGAGGCTGTTTTAACTTTGTTGAAGTTCGACCTTTTGGCCAGTTACGCACCCAAGTCCTGGTAAATGTGCAGCTCGTTCTTTTCCCATTTACCGCAGCTCGTCTGCCTGGCCCACCTCAAGATCTGTTCTTTATCCAGGAACCGGGGCATTCGTACCACCATCGCCCTTGGCGGCTCATTCACCCGTGGCTTCCTTGCAAGTGCTCTGTGCGCCCTGCCCACCTCCAAGGGTCGAGTAAACCTTACCCCAGCAGATTCTCGAACATACGCGCTACGTGTGCCCCTGCGTCCGAACCCTCACTGCCCTCAGAGGCCAACGATCCTCAGGTTCTGCCTGTGTGACCTGTCTCCAGATCCTCCACCTTCTCTTGCAGCCTATTCTGATGGTCCCTCCACTGCCATCGCGGTTAGCTGGTCCTCGTGCTCAGCCACCGCCTCTTCCACCTTCTGGATCGCCTGTCCCTGGGCTTCCAATCTTTGCCCCACCCGGTCAATCCCCGTCTTAATCGGGTCCAGGTACTCTTGTCTTTGCTTGGCGAAGCTCTGCTGAAGGAATTTCACCAGCTGCTCCATTGACCACTGGGCCGGCAATCCCAGTCCCTGAGCCTCCGCCATGTTTTCCTGTGCAGTCTTCACTCCCTTCTTTGCCCAACAATCTCTCCTTTCCAGACCACTTCTGGTCCACGACTCCATAAACTGGTGGGAGATTCTTCTCCTCTACCTCACCAGTCTCCAATTTTACCGATCAAATCCCCAATAAGTCGGGAAAATGTCCCAAAGGTCCACCACGAGCCGGAGCTACCAAATAAGCGACCTCTCACCCCATGGCCGCAACCTGAAGTCATCTTTGCCCTTCTAAAGCAACAAGATGGACGCCTGCCCATCGTTTGCGGCAAGTCAACACTGCCCATTGCACCCTTGAACATTAACCATCGAAGGCGCCAGCCTATCCTTAAATCTTTAATAACATTCAACTGGGAACCCATCTGGCCCCGCTGCCTTCCCTGCCTGTATCCTGCCAATCGCCACCTTCACCTTCTCCACCCCTATCGGCTCCTCCAATCCTGCCCTCTCCACCCCCTCAACCTCGGGCACTCTAACCCACCCCAAAACTCCACCATCTCCCGCTGCTCCTCTGGTGGCTCCGACTTATACAAGTCCCTATAGAGCTCCTCGAACACCTTATTAATCTGTTCCGGAGCCACCACCAACTCCTCCATCCTGTGCCGCACCCGAACTATCTCCCTTGCTGCGGCCTCCCTATGTAGCTGACCTACACTCTGCCTTCCCCCGAGACTCAGACAGCCCCACTCGCCCTTCTCAGCTGGTGCACCACTTTCCTGTGGACAATAGGTCAAACCTCGCCTGCAACTCCGTCCTCTTTGCCAGGAGCCCTGGGTCCAGGTCCCCCACCTACCTCCCATCCATCTCCCAAATCTCTTCCTTCAGTTGTTGGCGTTCCTCCCTCTCCTTCCTATCCACCTTGGCCTGAAACAGGATCACCTGCCCCCTTACGACTGCTTTCAGAGCCTCCCAAACCACCGATGAAATGCCGAGCAGAACCTGAGTTGACACCTTGAACCACAATGTCTGAAGAATGGATCTGTGGTTAGAAGAAAGATGTCATTCGACAGTTTGAAGTAGAGTAAATTTGACCTGTCTGGGACACGGGTCAGAAGGAGAATAAGAACCAAGCATCGAAGATTCTGTTTCAGCGACGACCGAGGATCAACCGGGACAAATGGGTGAGGCTCAGAGAATAGAACAGACCTCCGAGAGGAATGTGGCCAATTCAGTTCAAAGGGGTAATATCTACATTTGTTTGAAGCTCTGACATCACCTCAGTCAGAGTTTCCCCGGTGAGGGGAGCGGCCCCACCCGACGACCCAGCCCCCGTCATCTTCCCTCCTGCAGGACTCACAGCAGCACTCGCTGGCGGACCTTCGCTCACCCCCTTCTTTCCAGCACCTTTCCTCTGGGACTTCGACATTCGTCGGCCTCCTTATGCCTTCCCTCAACAACTCATCTAAAAACTACCCCGAAACCGGGCATAAACTTCCAAAATCAGAGACTCTCGCAGGAGCCACCTAACGTGTTACATCCACCGACATGTTGTCACCGGAAGTCCCCGGAATGAACAATATCAATATGGCACCAGCATCTTCATATTAACGACAGGCCATTCATCTGCTCTGTCTGTGGACGGAGCTTCTCTCAGTCAGGCAGCCTGCTGGCACTGGGGACAGGACATTGGAAAATGTTCCAGGAGTGGGATGGAATTCAGCCAATCCTCCAGCCTGTTGACACACCAGCGAGTTCAAACTGGGGAGCTGCTGTTTACATGTTCTCTGTGTGGATAGAGAGTCACTCACTCATCCCACTTCCTGACACACCAGCGACTTTGTGTTTGACTGCAGGGGTTGGACTCTACTGAGGGAAATATTGACTCTATCTGAGCCCCTCAGAATTACACACAACTCAATTCAATCTCCCCTCAGCCTCCTCTGTTCCAATGAGAACAACCCCAGCCTCTCCAATCTTTCCTCATAGTTAAAATTTTCCATCCTGGGTAACATCATCATAAATCCTCTCTGCAGCCTCTCTCGTGTGATCACATCCTTCCTGTAATGTGGTGACCAGAACTGTCCACAGTGCTCCGGCTGTGGTCTAACTGGTGTTTGATGCAGTTCCAGCACAATGTCCCTGTTCTTATATTCTTGGCCCTCGGTACCAAAGGAAACTATCCCACCTGCCTTCCTAAGCACTGATAACAGAGAGAGAGAGGCACCAGAGAGAGAGGAGCACCAGAGACAGACAGGCAGGAGAAATATAGAGGAGAGAAGAGAGGGAGAGTCACCCTCGTCAGTAACAAAAATAAGTCATGAAATTGAGTTCAGACACGGATCTGCATGAACTGACACCACTTTACTGACAGATTGCCAAGGTAGTCACTGTACTTGAATCAATGTTATTCACTTTTGGAATTGAATGAATTAAGGGTCAGATTAACTATATCACCTCCAGTATCAGATAGGTCTGTTTAATACAGAATAGGGTTAAACCCAGTGTCCAATATTAGAGGTCTCTGTGGCTGTTGGATGCCTGGTTTCACTGTACAGCTGACGAGCCCACAGCTTCAGTGAACTCGTCTACCCAGGGTCTGTTTCTCAACCCTCATCATAACAGATTAACTGGTTAGCTATTTATATATTGTCATCATGGTCGGACAGTGTGGTAGTACCAGGTATTGCGGTACCAAAGAGGCTGATGACCATTGGTTCGACCCAGGAGTCTACCATTGGCTGTTGTTACATAGCTCCACCCTGACAGGCGGATTATAAGAAACGGTGCATCCCAGCAGCCTTCACTTTCTGTACCGAAGCTGCTGGGGAACAAGTTCGAGTAGATTAAAGCTTTCAGTTATGAAATCACTTTTCTTGAGTGTAATTGATTGCGCATCAATTTAATCTACTAGACTGAAACTGGAAGGATGGATCTCCGAATCAACCCAGAGTGCCTTCAACTCAGCCCCCATGCGGAGAACTCGGCTGTAATATTTCAACACTGGCTGGCGTGCTTTAAAGGCGACCTCTTTTTTAAAAAAAATGTTTAAGAATTTTTAACAGAATTTTCAAACATATAAACAACCCCCCCCCCAACAAAAAAGAAGAAAAAACTCACAAAACAGGACATAAACATGGCAAATCAATATGATACAGAACTTTGTACATTGGATTCCTCCTGTACATTTCAGTTTTCTGGATCGTTTATGTTTTTCTTGCACAGATGACCCCCCTAAGAACCCCCCTTCCCTATCCCCCCCCCCCGGGTTGCTGCTGCTGTCGACCAAACTTCATCTAACGTTCCACGAGATAGTCTAGGAACGGTTGCGACCGCCTGGAGAACCCCTGCACAGACCCTCTTATGGCAAACTTTATCCTTTCCAACCTGAGAAACCTTGTCATATCATTTATCCATGCTTCCACACTGGGGGGCTTCGCATCTTTCCACACTAACAAGATCCTTCGCCGGGCTACCAGGGACGCAAAGGCCAGAATGCCGGCCTCTTTCGCCTCCTGCACTCCCGGCTCGTCCGCTACTCCAAATAGTGCTAGCCCCAGCTTGGCTTGACCCGGACTTTCACCACCTTAGATATAGTTCTCGCAACTCCCTTCCAGAACCCATCCAGTGCTGGGCATGACCAAAACATATGGACATGGTTCGCCGGGCTTCCTGAGCACCTCCCACATCTGTCCTCCACCCCAAAGAACCTACTCAGCCTCACTCCCGTCATTGGGGGGGAAGGAAAAGTCAGGGAACCAAGAGGTGAAGTAATCAGTGGGAAGAGTAGCTGCTTAGGAATACAAAAAAGCACGAAAAGACAAAACTCAGGAGAGGTTACAATAGTCCCCATCCCACAAAATATGACAGTGTATGGAAAGGCTCAGTAAACCAAGGTCCACCACACTAAGAAAACAAAAAGGGACGGTCAATAGAGAATTAAAGGTGCTATATTTAAATGCGCGCAGTGTACGGAACAAGGTAGATGAGCTTGTGGCCCAGATTGTGACTGGCAGGTATGATGTGGTAGGCATCACAGAGACATGGTTGCAGGGGGTTCAGGACTGGCATTTAAACATCCAGGGATTCACAACCTATCGAAAAGACAGGGAGGTGGGCAGAGGGGGCGGGGTTGCCTTGTTAATTAGGAATGAAATTAAATCAATAGCACTAAATGACATAGGGTCAGATGATGTGGAGTCTGTGTGGGTAGAGTTGAGGAACCACAAAGGCAAAAAAACCATAATGGGAGTTATGTACAGGCCTCCTAACAGTGGTCAGGACCGGGGGCACAAAATGCACCACGAAATAGAAAGTGCATGTCAGAAAGGCAAGGTCACAGTGATCATGGGGGACTTCAATATGCAGGTGGACTGGGTAAATAATGCTGCCAGTGGACCCAAGGAAAGGGAATTCATTGAATGTTTACAGGAGGGCTTTTTGGAACAGCTTGTGATGGAGCCCACAAGGGAACAGGCCATTCTGGACTTAGTGTTATGTAATGAGCCAGACTTGATTAAAGATCTTAAAGTAAGGGAGCACTTAGGAGGCAGTGATCATAATATGGTCGAATTCAATCTCCAATTTGAAAGAAAGAAGGTAGAATCAGATGTAAAGGTGTTACAGTTAAATAAAGGTAACTACAGGGGCATGAGGGAGGAACTGATGAAAATCAACTGGGAGCAGAGCCTAGTGGGAAAGACAGTAGAACAGCAATGGCAGGAGTTTCTGGGAGTAATTGAGGACACAGTGCAGAGGTTCATCCCAAAGAAAAGAAAGGTTATCAGAGGGGGGATTAGGCAGCCATGGCTGACAAAGGAAGTTAGGGAATGCATCAAAGCAAAAGAGAAAGCCTATAATGTGGCAAAGAGTAGTGGGAAGTCAGAAGATTGGGAAGGCTACAAAAACAAACAGAGGATAACAAAGAGAGAAATAAGGAAAGAGAGGATCAAATATGAAGGTAGGCTAGCCAGTAACATTAGGAATGACAGTAAAAGTTTCTTTAAATACATTAAAAACAAACGGGAGGCAAAAGTTGACATTGGGCCGCTCCAAAATGACGCTGGTAATTTTGTGATGGGAGACAAGGAAATAGCTGAGGAACTAAATAAGTACTTTGCGTCAGTCTTCACAGTAGAAGACATGAGTAATATCCCACCAATTCCGGAGAGTCAGGGGGCAGAGTTGAATATGGTAGCCATCACAAAGGAGAAAGTGCTAGAGAAACTAAGAGGTCTAAAAATTGATAAATCTCCGGGCCCAGATGGACTACATCCTAGAGTTCTAAAGGAGATAGCTGAAGAAATAGTGGAAGCGTTAGTTATGATCTTTCAAACGTCACTGGAGTCAGGGAAAGTCCCAGAGGATTGGAAAATCGCTGTTGTAACCCCCCTGTTCAAGAAGGGAACAAGGAAAAAGATGGAAAATTATAGGCCAATTAGCCTAAGCTCGGTTGTTGGCAAGATTCTAGAATCCATTGTTAAGGATGAGATTTCTAAATTCTTGGAAGTGCAGGGTCAGATTAGGACAAGTCAGCATGGATTTACTAAGGGGAGGTCGTGCCTGACAAACTTGTTAGAGTTCTTTGAAGAGATAACAAATAGATTAGACCAAGGAGAGCCAATGGATGTTATCTATCTTGACTTCCAAAAGGCCTTTGATAAGGTGCCTCACGGGAGACTGCTGAGTAAAATAAGGGCCCATGGTATTCGAGGCAAGGTACTAACATGGATTGACGATTGGCTGTCAGGCAGAAGGCAGAGAGTTGGGATAAAAGGTTCTTTTTTGGAATGGCAACCGGTGACGAGTGGTGTCCCGCAGGGTTCAGTGTTGGGGCCACAGCTGTTCTCTTTATATATTAACGATCTAGATGACGGGACTGGGGGCATTCTGGCTAAGTTTGCCGATGATACAAAGATAGGTGGAGGGGCAGGTAGTATGGAGGAGGTGGGGAGGCTGCAGAAAGATTTAGAGAGTTTAGGAGAGGGGAAATCGCTGATGAAATTCAACGTGGCCAAGTGCGAGGTCTTGCACTTTGGAAAAAAGAATAGAGGCATGGACTATTTTCTAAACGGTGACAAAATTCATAATGCTGAAGTGCAAAGGGACTTGGGAGTCCTAGTCCAGAATTCTCTAAAGGTAAACTTGCAGGTTGAGTCCGTAATTAAGAAAGCAAATGCAATGTTGTCATTCATCTCAAGAGGCTTGGAATATAAAAGCAGGGATGTACTTCTAAAGCTTTATAAAGCATTAGTTAGGCCCCATTTAGAATACTGTGAGCAATTTTGGGCCCCACACCTCAGGAAGGACATACTGGCACTGGAGCGGGTCCAGCGGAGATTCACACGGATGATCCCAGGAATGGTAGGCCTAACATACGATGAACGTCTGAGGATCCTGGGATTATATTCATTGGAGTTTAGGAGGTTGAGGGGAGATCTAATAGAAACTTACAAGATAATGAATGGCTTAGATAGGGTGGATGTAGGGAAGTTGTTTCCATTAGCAGGGGAGACTAGGACCCGGGGGCACAGCCTTAGAATAAAAGGGAGTCACTTTAGAACAGAGATGAGGAGAAATTTCTTCAGCCAGAGATTGGTGGGTCTGTGGAATTCATTGCCACAGAGGGCGGTGGAGGCCGGGACGTTGAGTGTCTTTAAGACAGAAGTTGATAAATTCTTGATTTCTCGAGGAATTAAGGGCTATGGAGAGAGAGCGGGTAAATGGAGTTGAAATCAGCCATGATTGAATGGTGGAGTGGACTCTATGGGCCGAATGGCCTTACTTCCGCTCCTATGTCTTATGGTCTTATGGAAGAGAGTATGTCCGAGGTACATTGGGTCCTTAATTATTCTGGCTGCCTTTCCGAAGCAGCGGGAATTTTATACAGAGTCAATGGATGGGAGGCTGTTTTGCGTGATGGATTGGGCTACATTCACCACCTTTTGTAATTTCCTGCGGTCTTGAGCAGAGCAGGATCCATACCAAGCTGTGATACAATCAGAAAGTTTGCTTTCTATTATGCATCTGTAAAAGTTGAGAGTCGTAGCTGACATGCCAAATTTCCGTAGTCTTCTGAGAAAGTAGAGTCGTTGGTGGGCTTTAACTATAGTGTTGGCATGGGGGGGACCAGGATAGGTTGTTGGTGATCTGGACACCTAAAAACCTGAAGCTCTCAACCCTTTCTACTTCTTTCCCATTGATGTAGACAGGGGCATGTTCTCCACTACGCTTCCTGAAGTCGATGACAATCTCCTTCGTTTACATTGAGGGAGAGATTATTGTCGTCGCACCAGTTCACCAGATTCTCTATCTCATTCCTGTACTCTGTCTCGTCATTGTTTGAGATCCGACCCACTATAGGGGTGTCATCAGCAAATTTGAAAATCGAGTTGGAGGGGCGGGGAATATTTTGATGTGGCGAATGGTAATGACCTGGAACTCGCTACCTGTAAGGGGAAGGTGTTGTGTGGAAATGACGACAATGCAGGATTTCAAATGGAAATTGGATCGGCATTTGAGGGAACTAAATTGCAGGGCTGCAGGGATAGAATGGGGCACTGGGAACATATCAGCCATGACAGAGTCAATGGATGGGAGGCAGGTTTGTGTGATGGACTGGGCTGTGTTCACGACTCTCTGTACTTTCTTACGGTCTTGGGCCGAGCAGTTGCCAGGCCAGGCTGTGCTGCAGCCAGATAGGATGCTTTCTATGGTGTATCTGTAATAATTGGTAAGATTCAATGTGGACATGCTGAATTTCCTTAGTTTCCTGAGGAAGTATAGGCGCTCTTGTGCTTTCTTGGTCGTAGTATCGACGTGGGTGGACCGGGACCGATTGTTGGTGATGTGCACACCGAGGAATTTGAAGCTGTCAACCATCTCCACCTCGGCCCCATTAATGCAGACAAGGTGTGTACGATATTTTGCTTCCTGAAGTAAATGACCAGCTCCTTAGTTTTGCTGACATTGAGGGAGAGATTGTTGTTGTTACACCATGCCACTAGGTTCTCTATCTCCCTCCTGTACTCTGACTCATCGGTGTTTGAGATCCGATCCACTACGGTCGTGTCATCAGCAAACACATAGGTGGAGGTTGAGCCAAAGTTTGCCACACAGTCGTGTGTGTACAGGGAGTATAGTGAGCTAAGTACGCAGCCTTGTGAAGCACCGGTTTGGAGGACTATCGTGAAGGAGGCATTGTTGTTTATCCTCACTGATTGTCGTCTGTGGGTCAGGAAGTTGATGGTCCCATTGCAGGGGGAGGAGCCAAGTCCTAGGTTTTGGAGTTTTGATATGAGCTTGCCTGGGATTATGGTGTTGAAGGCGGAGCTGTAGTGAATGAATAGAAGTCTGACATAGGAGTCCTTGTTGTCGAGATGCTCCAGGAATGAGTGTAGGGCCAGGGAGATGGCGGTGGCATCTGTGGTGGACAGGTAGGGCCATGGCGTCTGCGGTGGACCGGTTGCGGTGGTATGCGAATTGCAGTGGATCAAGGCACTCTGGGAGTCTGGAGTTGATGTGTCTCATGGCCAACCTCTCGACGCACATCATAATGATCGATGTCAAGGCCACCGGATGGTAGTCGTTGAGGCATGTTGCCTGGTTCTCCTTTGGCACCGGTATGGATGGTGGTCTTTTTGAAGCAGGTGGGAACCTTGAAACGGAGTAGGGAGAGATTGAGGATGTCCGGAAACACATCCGCCAATTGGTCCGTGCAGGACCTGGGTGCACGACCAGGGATCCTGTCAGGACCCACCGCTTACCGAGGGTTCACTTTCAAGAAGGCCAATCTGACTTTGGAGGCTGTGACGGTGGGTATGGGTGTGCCCAAGGCTGCTGGGGCAGTTAGACCATAAGACATAGGAGTGGAAGTAAGGCCATTCGGCCCATCGAGTCCACTCCACCATTCAATTATGGCTGATTTCAACTCCATTTACCCGCTCTCTCTCCATAGCCCTTAATTCCTCGAGAAATCAAGAATTTATCAACTTCTGTCTTAAAGACACTCAACGTCCCGGCCTCCACCGCCCTCTGTGGCAATGAATTCCACAGACCCACCACCCTCTGGCTGAAGAAATTTCTCCTCATCTCTGTGTCAGTTGACAAATGTTTGTTGGTTTCCTGCTGAAGTGAACATAGAATGCATTGAATTAGTCTGGTATTGTCTTTTGATGTCCCTGTTCGCTTTGCAGAGGTCGCATCTAGATTTCTTGTATAGGTCAGGGTCACCTGTCTTGAACTCCTCAGATATGGCCTTCCGAATCTCCCGATTAAACCATGGTTTCTAGTTGGGTAACAAACGTACTACCTTCTTCACGCGATCTTCTACCCACTTGCTGATGAAGTATGTGATGGTGCTGGCATACCTGTTTAGGTTGGCTGCTGAGTTCTTGAATATGGGCCAGTCCACTGACTCCAAGCAGACACGCAGGAGCTCTTCCGTTGTCGCAGACCAGCATTGCACGACCTTCTTAATTGGATTCTCCCATTATGTTTCTGCTTGTATGCCGGGAGAAGGAGCACCGTCTTGTGATCCGATTTTCCGAAGTGCGGTTGGGGGATGGATCGAGAGGCGCCCTTGATGTTTGTGTGGCAGTGGTCAAGGATGTTGGGGTCCCTGTTGGGACAGGAGATGTGTTGGTGGAATTTTGGCAGTACACTCTTGAAGCTGGCCTGGTTAAAGTCCGCAGCCACAATGAACAAGGCCTCCAGGTATTCTGCTTCATTGTTAGGTGTGACCTTGCTTGTGTTTCATCAGATTTGATGAGGTTCTAAACCTCTTTGTACAGTGAGAGCAGCTGAACGGTCTCTCCTCAGTGTGAATGCGCTGGTGGATCATCAGCACCTGAGAGCTTTTAAACCCACTCCCACAGTCAGAGCATTTAAAGGGTCTCTCATTGGTGTGAGTGACATTGTGGCTCAGCAGGCTGGATAATTGACTGAATCCCTTCCCACACACAGTGCAGGTGAATGGCCTCTCCCCAGTGTGAACTCGCTGGTGTGTCTGCAGGTGGGCTAACCGAGTGAATCCCTTATGACACACAGTGCAGGTGAATGGCCTTTCCCCAGTGTGAACTCGATGGTGGACCAGCAGGTTGGGTAACTGAGTGAATCCCTTCCCACACACCGAGCAGGTGAATGGACTCTCCCCAGTGTGAACTCGATGGTGTCTCTGTAGGTGGGATAACCGAGTGAATTCCTTCCCACAGTCCGAGCAGGTGAATGGCCTCTCTCCAGTGTGAACTTGTTCGTGTCTCCGCAGGTTGCCAATGTCAGTGAACCCTTTTCCACACTGGGAGCAGGTGAATGGCTTCTCTCCAGTGTGACTCCGTTGATGCCTTTCCAGCTCATGTGGGGCTGTGAATCCCTTCCCACATACAGAACAGGTGAACGGCTTCTCTCCAGCGTGACTGCGTTGATGCTTTTCCAGCCCGAACGGGCCTTTGAATCCCTTCCCACAGTCTTCACAGTTCCATGGTTTCTCCATGGTCCGGGTGATCTTGCGTCTCACCACGTTGGATGATCAGTTGAAGCTTTGTCCACACACAGAACACGTGTACGGTCTCTCCCCGCTGTGAATGGTGTGATGTTTTATCAGGCTGTGTAACTGGTTAAAGCTCTTTCCACAGTCAGTGCTCTGGAACACTCTCACTCGGGTGTGTGTGTGTGTGTGTGTCTCAGTGCTTTTCCAGTCACACTGATGTTTAAAATCTTTTGAAGCAGACTTAATAGACAAACATTTCTCATTCCAGATTCAAGACCGATGATATTCGGTTCCCAAGAATTGTGTGACTTAGTCAGTTCTTGACGTGATATTTAGTTTGAGATATCGGCCTCAAGCCCCTCTTATTCTAACTTCCTGCAAGAAGATTTGACAAAAGTCATCACTGTCAGTACAGGCTCGAAATTCAGAACAGACAATTCTAGTTTCTATCGAACATTGTTTGCTCTCTCTCTTTCCCTCAAATTCCCTAAATCTCCATTCCACACACTCTCCCTCCATTCTCACTCTGCTGTATCTAATATTCCCCCTCCTAATTCTCCTGAAGACACTGAATCGGGCTGATTGACAGATCCATGCTCACTGCTTCCTGTCCTGGACACACGAGGTTGCCAAACAGATATATGTCTCTGTTACTGGACAATAAATGTGTGTAATATACAGACTGGATTCACTTCCTTCCACCCCAATTCTTATGAAGGTGCTGATTGACGCTGATCAACAAATCTAAACTCATTACAACCTGTACAAGAGTAGAGACTCTCTATCTAAATATATTTACTGATTAGAGATAGGGAGATCCTGAGGAAGAATTTTATTTAGTCATGGAGTGGTCATGAACAGGAACCCACTACCCACAAGGGTTGTGGAAGTCGAGATGATCAATAATTCAAAATAAAATATGAAGAAAATAAACTTGCAGGTGAACAGGGATATCGAGGGGGAATGGGACTGACTGGATTGCTGTACAGAGCGTCAGCATTGACTTGAGTTACCAAATGGATTCTGTCAGTGCTGCAATGACTGTATGACTGGAAATATATAATGTAGGTACAGTACTATATTACACAACTAGAAATAATAATACATGTATTTTATGACAGAACCATCAATAATATATCTAATACATTCCATATAACACTAGATATATCTCTGTCCAATATAAAAAAATTAAAAATTAATTTACGGGATGTGAGAGTCGCTGGTTCAGCCAGCATTTATTGCCCATCCCTAGTTACCCTTCAGAAGGTGGTGATGAGTTGCCTTCTTGAACCGCTGCAGTCCTTGAGTTGTAGGTACATCCCCTGTGCTGTCAGGGAAGGAGTTCCAGGATGTCGCCCCAGCAACAATGAAGGAAGGGCGATATATTTCCAAGTCCGTCTGGTGAATGACTTGGAGGTGAACCTCCAGGTCGTGGGGTTCCCAGGTATCTGTTGCTCCTGTCCTTCTAGATAGTAGTGGTTGTTTGTTTGGAAGGTGCTGTCAGAGGAACCTTGGTGAGTTACTGCAGTGCACATTATAGATGGTATACACGGCTGCCACAGTTTGCCAGTGGCGAATATTTGTGGAATGGGGAGCAGTCAAGCAGGCTGCTTTGTTCTGGATGGTGTAGAGCAGCATCTTGAGTGTTGTTGGAGCTGCACTCAACCAGGCAAGTGGTGATTATTCTACTACACGCCTGACTTGTGCCTTGTTATGGTTTGGGGACTGGCTTTGGGGGTCAGGAGGTGCGTTACTCGCTGTAGTCTTTGACCTGCCCTGGTGGCCACCGTATTAATATGACTGGTCCAGTTCAGTTTCTGATCAATGGTAACCCTCAGGATCTTGGTTGTAGGGGATTCAGCGATGGTAATGCTACTGAATGTCAAGGGGCGGTGGTTAAATTCTCCTTTGTAGAAGATGGTCATTGCCTGACACTTGTATAGCACAAATGTAACTTGCCACTTATCAGCCCACATCTGGATACTGTCCCGGTCTTGCTGCATTTGGACATGAACTGCTTCATTATCTGAGTCGTCGCGAATTGTGCTGAACATTGTGCAGTCATTCGCAAAAATCCCCACTTCTCACCTTATGATGGAAGGGAGGTCATTGATGAAGCAGCTAAAGATGGTTGGGTCTGGGAATGTGCCCTGAGGAACTCCTGGAACTGAGATGATTGACCTCCAACCACCACAACCATCTTCCTTTGTGCCAGGTATGACTCCAACCGACGGAGAGTTTTCCCCAATTCCCATTGACTCCAGTTTAGCTGGGGCTCCTTGATGTCATACTCGGTCAAATGCTGCCTTGATACCAAGGGCAGTCACTCTCACCTCACCTCTGGCATTCAGCTCTTTCATCCATGTTTGAAAGCTGTAATGAGGTCAGGAGCTGAGTGACCCAGGCGGAACCCAAACTGAGCGTCTGCGAACAGGTTATTGCTCAGTAAAGTGCTATTTGATTGCACTGTTGATGACTCCTTCCGTCAGTTTGCTGATGATGGAAATAAACTGATAGGGAAGTAATTGGCTGGGTTGAATATGTCCTGTTTACTGTCCGCTTAAATGTCAGCCATCTCCTGGGGAAAGCAGCCCTTTAATTGTGAGCATTGGGAAAGAGACCATCCTTTTAGCCAGACAAATAAATGTGTCAAGCTGAGGGAACAAAGGATGTCAATGTCTTTGAGAGAGAGAGAGACCTGGGCCAAGCTTTCCAGAGTCTGCACCCTCCCTGAATTCACTTCCTTTCTCTACAGTCATTGCAAGTCACCAATTGAAGGTCAGAATGAGAAGAGAAAGGAAAGTATTTTACTCACAGATGTTGGAGACAGGAGTCTGTGTGAAGCTCAAGCTCATTCAGGGTCGGAGGAACAACAGCTTTGCTCGGCAGAAACCTCCATGTCCAGCTTCGCATTGAGACAATGGGGGAGATCTGATTGGCGGAGAAGCAGGATCCTTCCGGTCCTCCAACCTTCCTATTGGTCACAACTCAGCAGTGTCACCGGAGGTGAGCTCCCTCTGCACATGCGCAGAGTCCCCTCTCCCTGAGACCATGCGCAGTCCCGGGTCGGGAGAGAGGGAGTCATCGATAACCGGAACTGTCAGCCGGTTGCCTGGAAACCTTGTCTTGAGGATGGGTCGGGGAGGGGAGAAAAATGTACGGGGGCGGGGCTCCTGTATCCGCGCGCCGGGCGGGTGCACTCAAATGCAGTGACGTCACTGCGGAACGGATTTATTCCTTTTGGTTGAATTAGAGGGCGAGCATCTTTGTGATGTCACAATGTGGAGGTTGGACAACGAGTTTCAGACTAAAACTTCCTCCTCTGGGCAACATCTGGGAGCAAATCAATGTCTCCCCCTTTCATAAGGTCATAAGATATAGGAGCAGAATTAGGCCATTTGGCCCATCGAGTCTGCTCTGCCATTTGATCATTGCTGATTTCATCCTGGCCTTAACTCCACTGTCCTGAGAGTTCTTCAGAACCCTTGAACCCGATTAAAAATCTGTCTAACTTCTCCCTAAATTTACTCAGTGTCCCAGCTCCACCTCACTCTGGGGTAGTGAATTCCACAGATTCACAGCCCTTTGAAGAAGCAGTTTCTCCTCAACTCTGTTTTGAATTTGCTACCTCTTATCCGAAGACTATTACCTCTTGTTCTCGAATGCCCCACAAGAGGCAGCAGCCGCTCCAAGTCTACTTTATCTTTCCATTTATTTTCTCATTCTGAGGGGACATTGGTGACTTGCAGCAACTGAAGAGAAAGGAAGTGAATCCCGTCTGTATGTTGCACACATTTTGAGATCAGTAATATAGACATATTTCTGTCTTGCAGCCTGCATGGAGAATTTCAGGCCTCTGTCCAGGGTGGAAAGCAGTGAGAATGGATCTGCCAGTCAGACTGAATCAGCACCTTTAGAGAATTGGGAGGATGAATATTACAGCAGAGTGAGAATGGAGAAAGTGTGTTGGATGGCGATTTACAGCTTTTGAGGAATGAGAGAGGAAAGAATGTTTCATAGGAACTAGAATTGTCTGTTCTTAATTTCCATTTGTTTTACAGGATATTAGATGATTTACCGAAAAAAAAACTTCAGGATTTGGAAGAGTCACTTGGTTGTGGGCAGCATGGTGGCACGGTGGTTAGCACTGTTGATTTACAGCTCCAGGGTGCCAGGTTTGATTCCCGGCTTGGGTCACAGTGCGGAGTCTGCACGTTTTCCTCGTGTCTGCATGGGTTTCCTCCGGGTGATTATTATTATTATTTATCAGGACCTGAATATCATCAGGAGAACCAACACTGCAAAAGACACTTCTGGAGTTAAGGATTGCCAGTCAGGCAAAGGAATAGAATGGAAGTAAACACAGGAATGAAGAATCACATTGGGCTGGTTCCAGGAGAATTGAGTGACAACTTCAGCGACGTAACCATGGAGTGTGATTTTTGATTGCCTTAAAAGTAAAAGGGCAACATTCTCTTTATAGTTGAAGCGATACGTTCCCTATAAAAATAGTGTTTAGGCATTATTGCTTCTAGTTTGTATGTTGCAGTAAAAGTCATAAACTTGAAGTTTTTGTCTTATGATCCTTTAGTTTGTTCACTGGGTTTAGAATTTACCTTTTGAAGTTACTGATCTTTTCAGAGATCTTACGCAGTTGGTCTTGAGTCACAAGTTTCAACTTCCCATTTAAGCCTCAGGAAACTTGCTGTCTCTCTGTTGCTCATGTCAGTGACAGCCCAGTAACAGAGCTGAGGGCTGGAGATGCTGTGACCCCTTGTAGGAGCTGGAATCAGTAGAAAGAACCATAGTTTCTGATTGAGCTTTGTGTGAGCTGTCCGACCATGATGATATAAACAATAGCTAACCAGGTAATATGTTGTGATGAGGGTTTAGAAACAGACCCTGGGTAGACAAGTTAACTGAAGCTGTGGGTTTGTCAGCTGTACTGTGAAACCAGGCATCCAACAGCCACAGAGACCTGTAATATTGGACACTGGGTTTAACCCTGTTCTGTATCAAACAGACCTATCTGATACTGGGGGTGATATAATTAATCTGACCCTTAATTCATTCAATTCCAAAAGTGAATAACATTGATTCAAGTACAATGTTTGCTCTGTTAATCTGTGAATAAAGTGGTGTCAGTTCATGCATATCTGTGTCTGAACTCAATTTCATTACTTATTTTTGTTACTGACTAGGGTCTCTCCCACTCTCTGGCGCTCCTCTCTCTGGTGTCTCTCTCGCCCTCTGTCTCTCTGTTCTCTCTCCTCTCGAAGTCTCTGGTGCTCTTATCTTCGATGCCTCTCTCTCCCTCTGCTGCCTCTCTCTCTCTTCAATGCTTAGGAAGGCAGGTAGGGGCAGCAGGATGGCACAGTGATTAACATTGCTGCCTCACGGCGCCGATGTTCCAGGTTTGATCCCAGCTCTGGGTCACTGTCCGTGTGGTGTTTGCACATGAAATGAAATGTAAATGAAAAATGAAATGAAAATGAAATGAAATTCACCCTTGTTTGCGTGGGTTTTGCCCCCACAACCCAAAGATGCGCAGGGTAGATGGATTGGCCACAATAAATTGCCCCTTAATTGGAGAAAAATGATTGGTTACTCTACATTTATATTTAAAAAAAGGAAGGCAGGTGGGATAGTTTCCTTTGGTAGCCGAGGGCCAAGAATATAAGAACAGGGAGATTGTGCTGGAACTGGATCAAACACCAGTTAGACCACAGCCGGAGCACTGTGGACATTTCTGATCACATTACAGGAAGGATATGATCACACGAGAGAGGCTGCAGAGGGGATTTATGATGATGTTACCCAGGAGGGAGAATTTTAACGATGAGGAAAGATTGGAGAGGCTGGGGTTGTTCTCATTGGAACAGAGGAGGCTAAGGGGAGATTGAATTGAGTTGTGTGTAATTCTGAGGGGCTCAGATGGAGTGAATATTCCCCTCAGCAGAGCCCAACCCCTGCAGTCAAACATGAAGTTGCTGGTGTGTCAGGAAGTGGGATGAGTGAGTGACTCTCTATCCGCACAGAGAACATGGAAACAGCAGCTCCCCAGTTTGAACTCGCTGGTGTGTCAACAGGCTGGAGGATTGGCTGAATTCCATCCCACTCCTGGAGCATTTTTCAATGTCCTGTCCCCAGTGCCAGCAGGCTGCCTGACTGAGAGAAGCTCTGTCCACAGACAGAGCAGATGAATGGCCTGTCGTTAATATGTTGATGCTGGTATTCCGGGGACTTCCGGTGACAACATGTCGTTGGATGTCACATGTTAGGTGGCTCCTGCCAGAGTCTCTGACTTTTGGATGTTTATGCCCAGTTTTGGGTCAGTTTTTAGATGAGTTGTTGAGGGAAGTCATAAGGAGGCCGACGAATGTCGAAGTCCCAGAGGAAAGGTGCTGGAAAGAAGGGGGCGAGCGAAGGTCCGCCAGCGAGTGCTGCTGTGAGTCCTGCAGGAAGGAAGATGGCGGGGGCTGGGTCGTCGGGTGGGGCCGCTCCCCTCACCGGGGAAACTCTGACCGAGGTGATGTCAGAGCTTCAAACATAAGTAGATATTACCCCTTTGAACTGA
Organism: Scyliorhinus torazame; assembly: GCF_047496885.1. NCBI lineage: Eukaryota > Metazoa > Chordata > Chondrichthyes > Carcharhiniformes > Scyliorhinidae > Scyliorhinus > Scyliorhinus torazame. The sequence goes on along the minus strand of NC_092711.1, from coordinate 158,266,533 downwards.
ATTGGCCACATTCCTCTTGGCGGTCTGTTCTATTCTCTGAGCCATCACCCATTTGTCCCGGTTGATCCTCGGTCGTCACTGAAACGGAATCTTCGATGCTTGGTTCTTATTCTCCTTCTGATCCGTGTCCCACACAGGTCAAATTTACTCTACTTCGAACTGTCGAATGACATCTTTCTTCTAACCACAGATCCATTCTTCAGACATTGTGGTTAAAGGTGTCAACTCAGATTCTGCTCGGCATTTCATTGGTGGTTTGGGAGGCTCCGAACGCGGTCGTAAGGGGGGAGGTGATCCTGTTTCAGGCAACGTGGATAGGAAGGAGAGGGAGAAACGCCAACAACTGATGGAAGAGATTTTGGAGGTGGATGGGAGGTACGTGGGGGACCTGGACCCGGGGCTCCTGGCAAAGAGTAAGGAGTTGCAGGCGAGGTTTGACCTCTTGTCCACAGGGAAAGAGGTGCATCAGCTGAGAAGGGTAGTGGGGCTGTCTGAGTCTCGGGGGAAGACAGAGTGTAGGTCAGCTATGTAGGGAGGCCGCAGCAAGGGAGATAGTTTGGGACAGGATGGAGGAGCTGGTGGTGGCTCTGGAACAGATTAATAAGGTGTTTGAGGAGTTCTATCGGGACTTGTATAAGGAGTGGGAGATGATGGAGTTTTGGGGTGGGTTAGAGTGCCTGAGGTTGAGGGGGGTGGAGAGGGCAGGGTTGGAGGAGCTGATAAGGGTGGAGAAGGTGAAGATGGCGATTGGGAGGATACAGGCAGGGAAGGCTGCGGGGCCAGATGGGTTCCCAGTTGAATTTTATAAAAGATTCAAGGATAGGCTGGCGCCTTTGATGGTTAATGTTCAAGGACGCAATAGACAGTGGTGCCTTGCCGCAAACGATGGGGCAGGCGTCCATCTTCTTGTTGCTTCAGAAAGGCAAAGATGACTTCCGGTGGCGGCCATGGAGTGAGAAGTCACTTATTTGGTAGCTCCCGCTCGTGGTGGACCTTTGGGACCTTTTCCCGACTTATTGGGGATTTGATCGGTAAAATTGGAGACTGGTGAGGTAGAGGAGAATAATCCCCCGCCAGTTTATGGAGACGTGGATCAGAAGTGGTCTGGAAAGGGGAGACTGTTGGGCAAAGAAGGGAGTGAAGACTGCACAGGAAAACATGGCGGAAGCTCGGGGACTGGGATTGCCGGCCCAGTGGTCAATGGAGCAGCTGGTGAAATTCCGTCAGCAGAGCTTCGCCAAGCAAAGACAAGAGTACCTGGACCTGATTAAGATGGGGATTGACCAGGTGGGGCAAAGATTGGAAGCCCAGGGACAGGTGATCCAGAAGGCGGAAGAGGCGGTGGCTGAGCACGAGGACCAGCTAACCGCGATGGCAGTGGAGCTGATGAGGGACCATCAGAATAGGCTGCAAGAGAAGGTGGAGGATCTGGAGACAGGTCACACAGGCAGAACCGGAGGATCATTGGCCTCTCGGAGGGCATTGAGGGTTCGGACGCAGGGGCATATGTAGCGCGTATGTTCGAGGATCTGCTGGGGGAAGGTTTACTCGACCCTTGGAGGTGGACAGGGCGCACAGTGCACTTGAGTCGGTTTATCCGTGAACTCAGACTTTGGTATCTTTTTCCTGACGGAAGAAGGTGGAAGAGAGTATGTCCGGGGTGCGTGGGGTCCTTAATTATGCTGGCTGCCTTTCTGAGGCAGCGGAAATTGTAGAGTCAATGGATGGGAAGCTGGTTCGCGTGATGGACTGGGCTACATTCACGACCTTGTGTAGTTTCCTGCGGTCTTGGGCAGAGCAGGCTCCATATCAAGCTGTGATAGAACCAGAAAAAATGCATTCTATGGTGCATCTGGCGAGGTTGGTGAGAGTCGTAGCTGACGTGCCAAATTTCCTTAGTCTTCTGAGAAAGTAGAGTGTTGGTGGGCTGGCCTAAGAAGGGTGATGGTTGATCGGCGGTGGGAGGGGGGGTGCTCCCCGACCAGGCTGATTACATGGAATGCGAGAGGGCTGAATGGGCCGGTCAAGAGGGCTCGTGTGTTCGCGCATTTGAAGTGGTTGAAGGCGGACGTGGCAATGTTACAAGAGACACACCTGAGGGTAGTGGATCAGACTAGGCTGAGGAACGGGTGGGTCGGGCAGATATTTCATTCGGGGCGAGACTCGAAAACTAGGGAGGTTGCGATCTTTTTTTAAATATAAATTTAGAGTACCCAATTAATTGTTCTCCAATTAAGGGGCAGTTTAGCGTGGCCAATCCACCTAACCTGCACATCTTTGGGTTGTGGGGGTGAAACCCACGCAGACATGGGGAGAAAGTGCAAACCCCACATGGATAGCGACCCAGGGCCGGGATTCGAACCCGGGTCCTCAGTGCCACAATCCCAGTGCTAACCACTGCACCACATGCTGCCCCTCAGGGGGTGCGATCTTGATTAATAAGCGGGTGTCATTTGAGGTCTGGAATATAGTGGCGGATCAGGGGGTAGGTATATCATGGTGAGTGGGAAGCTGGAGTGGATGCCGGTGGTATTAGTGAATATTCACGCACCAAATTGGGACGGCGCAAAGTTTATGAGGTGGGTGTTGGACGGCCAAGAACGAAGGAATTTTCTTTTTTCCCCACGTGCAAAAGTGTACTCCAGGATGATTTTTTTCATTTTGAACAAGGCTTTGCTGGCGGGGGTGGTGGATACCGAGTATTTGCCGATTGTTGTGTCGGATCATGCCCCACACTGGGTGGATCTACGGGTGAGCAAGGAGTAGAGTCAGCGACCGCACTGGAGATTGGATGTAGGATTGTTGGCGGACGAGGGGGTGTGCGGGTGGGTGAGGGAGGCCATCCAGAATTATTTGGAGATAAATGACACGGGAGGTTTCGGCAGCAGCTGTTTGGGAAGCGCTGAAGGCGGTGGTTAGGGGCAAAGCTAATTTTGATACGGGCTCATGGGAAGAAGGTGTAGTGGGTGGAGATAGATAGGCTGGTTAGGGAAGTACTCCAGGTGGACAGAAGGTATTCTGAAGCCCCGGAGGCAGGGTTCCTGAAGGAGCGGCAGAAGCTGCAGATGGAGTTTGGTCTGTTATCCACAGGGAAGGTGGTGGGGCAGCTGAGGAAGGCGAGGGGGGCGGTTTCGGAGTATGGGGAGAAGGCCAGTCGGATGCTAGCACACCAGCTAAAGAAGAGGGAGGTGGCCAGGGAGATAGGAAGAGTGAAGGACAGAGGGGGGAACACGATCTTGGACCCAGTGGGGGTGAATGGGGTGTTTAAGGAGTTTTATAGTCGGCTGTATGAGTCGGAACCCCCAGCTGGGGTGGAGGGGATGAGGCAGTTTTTGGAAGGGTTGGAGTTTCCGAAGGTGGAGGAAGGGTTAGTTGAGGGGTTGGGAGCCCCGATCGGGATTGTAGATGTAATAGAGGGAATGGAGGCCATGCAGTGGAACACAGGGTCATTATATGCAGGCGACCTCCTCCTATACATTTCTGACCCGTTAGGGGTGTTGGGGGAGATTTTGCGGATCTTAGGGGAATTTGGCCGGTTCTCGGGGGACAAATTGAAGATGGGTAAGAGCGAGGTTTTTGTGATCCAGGCGAGCAGGCAGGAGAGGAGACTGGGGGAACTGCCGTTTAAAATGGTGGGAGTTTCCGTTACTTGGGAATTCAGGTGGCACGGGGATGGGAGCAGTTACATAAATTAAATTTGACCCGGTTAGATGAACAAAGAAGGAGGACTTTTGGAGGTGGGACAGGCTCCCGTTGTCACTGGCGGGGAGGGTATAGACCGTAAAAATGACGGTCCTCCCGAGATTTTTGTTTGTTTTCCAGTGCCACCCTATTTTTATACCAAAGGCCTTTTTTAAGCGGGTGAACAGGGTGATTTCTGGTTTTGTGTGGGCGGGTAAAACCCCGCGAGTAAAGAAGGTGCTGTTAGAACGGAGCCGGGGGGGGGGGGGGGGGGGTGGGCACTGCCGAACTTTAGTAACGACTACTGGGCGGCAAATATAGCCATGATCAGGAGGTGGGTAGCGGGGGAAGGGTCAGTGTGGGAGTGGGTAGAGGCGGAATCATGTAAGGGCACAAGTTTGGGGCATTGGTAACGGCTCCTCTGCCGTTCTCCCCAGCCTGGTACTTCACAAACCCAGTGGTAGTGGCGGCTCTGAGAGTTTGGGGGCAGTGGCGGAAACATACGGGAGTGGGGGGAGCATCGGTGTGGGCTCCAATTTGTGGCAACCACTGGTTTGTCCTGGGGAGGCTGGATGGGGGGCTTCAGAGGCGGCAGAGAGCAGGGATTGAGAGGCTAGGGGATCTATTTATTGATGGAAGCTTTCCACATTTAGAGGATTTGGAGAAGGAGTTTGAATTGCCGCGAGGGAATGGGTTTCGATATCTGCAGATAAGGGATTTTGCGCGAAGGCAGGTTTCGACCTTTCCCCTTCTACCGCCACAGGGGATACAGGACAAGGTGGTTTCTGGAACGGGGGTGGGGGAGAGGGAGGTTTCAGAAATTTACAAAGAACTTATGGAGTGGGAGGAAACCCAGTTAGGTGAGCTAAAGCGTAAATGGGAAGATGAGTTGGGAGGGGAGGTCGAGGCGGGTCTGTGGGAGGATGCTCTGAACAGAGACAACACGTCCTCATCATGTGCCAGGCTCAGCCTGATACAATTCAAGGTGGTTCATCGGACACACATGACGGTGTCCCGGATGAGCAGTTTTTTGAGATTGGGGACAGGTGGGTGAAGTGCGCAAGAGGGCCCGCAAACCATGTCCACATGTTTTGGGCATGCCCCAAGCTTAGGGGACACTGGCAGGGATTTGCGGATGTCATGTCCATTGTGCGAAAAACAAGGGTGGCGCCGAGTCCAGAGGTGGTGATCTTTGGAGTTTCGGAAGATCCGGGAGTTCAGGGGGCGAGAGAGTCTGACGTCTTGGCCTTTGTCTCCTTGGTAGCCCGGAGACGGATATTGTTAGCATGGAGGGACTCGAAGCTCCCAACATCAGGGGTTTGGGTCAGCGACATGGCCGGGTTTCTTAGACTTGAGAAAATTAAGTTCACCCTGAGAGGAGCAACGTTAGGGTTCGTTCGGAGGTGGCAGCCGTTTATTGACTTCTTCAGAGAAAACTAAACTGTCAGCAGAGGCAATAAAGGGTGGGGGGGGTGTGATGAGATAGGGGGGCGTTAGGCTATTTTGTGTCTAGAGTAGGAGGGAGCAGTGGGAGATGGAGGGATGTTTACGCAATGAACTATGTTTACATTTGTATTTGTATCGCTTATTGTAAGAAAAGCACACATGCCTTAATCAAATATTTTTAAAACTTTGCCCCTCGCACCTTAAACCTATGTCACCCGGTAATTGACTTTTCCAACCTGGGAAAAAGCTTCTGACTATCCACTCTGTCCATGCCACTCAGAATTTTCTAAACTTTTATCAGGTCATCCTTCAACCTCCGTCGCTCAAGTGAAAACAATCCGAGTTTATCCAACCTCTCCTGACAGCTAATACCCTCCAGGCCAGGCAGCATCCTGGTAAACCTCCTCTGTATTCTCTCCAAAGCCGCCACATCCTTTTGGTAATGTGATGACCAGAATTGTTGGCAATATTCCACGTGTGGCCTAACTAAGGTTCTGTACAGCTGCAGCATGACTTGCCCATTTTATACTCCATGCCCCGACCAATGAAGACAAGCATGCCGTCTGCATTCTTAGCTCCTTATCCACCTGCGTTGCCACTTTCTTTGATATGTTTATTGTAATTTCCCAATCTACCACAGACAACTTGCTCCTCACACCATGACAGTTTCCTTCTGCGAGAAACACCCAGATAAATTAGGCAAAAGAACCATGCAACCACCATAGCCCATCTTCATGGCAACGTGGCTGCTTTGGGAACTAAATATCTTCCAACGTGCAAACACCTTTTCATTCTGTGCTCCTCGTCAAACTTGGAACCAGGTAATCGCAACTAGCCTCAAAAATGGTCAGCCCACCGGAGGCAGAGGTGTTAGACCGGCCAGTCCAGCAGAAAGAAACCCTCCAATCATCACCATTCACCAGATGTCAGAATGAACAAAATGCAGTCCTGGATGTCAGTGAGAGCAGAAACAATAACAACGGAGCCAACATCTGTAATTTACTGTGAACTTGTTGGAGTCACAACAGGTGTGATGAACCACAAACCCCACCCTACATTGAGAGCAGATGAATGGTCTCTCCCCAGAATTAACTCGCTAGTATCTCTGAGATTGGGATGGATCATTGAATGTCTCCCCTGCTCAGAGCAGGTGAATGGCTTCTTCCAAGTATGAACTCGCTAGTGTTCCTGCAGGATGTGTGGATATCTGAATCCTTTCTCTCACTAAGAGCAGGTTAACGCCTTCTCCCCAGTGTGAACTCGCTGGTGTGTCTGCAGGTGGGATGATTGAGTGAATCCCTTCCCACACTGAGAGCAGGTGAATGGCTTCTCCCCAGTGTGAACTCGCTGATGTATCCGCAGGTTGGATAACCGAGCGAATCCCTTCTCACATTGAAAACAGGTGAACGGCCTCTCTCCAGTGTGAATTCGCTGGTGTTTCTGCAGGTCGGATGATTGAGTGAATCTATTCTCACACTGAGAACAAGCAAATGGCTTCTCCCCAGTGTGAACTCGCTGGTGTGACAGCAGGCTCGATGAAGTAGTGAATCCCTTCTCACACTGAGAGCAGGTGAACGGCCTCTCCCCACTGTGAACTCGTTGGTGTTTCAGCAGGCTCGATGAAGTAGTGAATCCCTTCTCACACTGAGAGCAGGTGAACGGCCTCTCCCCAGTGTGAACTCGCTGATGTATCCGCAGGTTGTCTAACCGAGTGAATCCCTTCCCACACTGAGAGCAGATGAACGACCTCTCCCCAGTGTGAACTCGCTGATGCATCTGCAGGTTGCCTAACCGCGTGAATTCCTTCCCACACTGAGAGCAGATGAATGGCCTCTCCCCAGTGTGAACTCGCTGGTGTGACTGCAGGGCGGATAACTGAATGAATCCCTTCCCACACACAGAGCAAGTGAATGGCCTCTCCCCAGTGTGACTGCGCCGATGAGCTTCCAGCTGTGATGGAGCCCTGAATCCCTTCCCACAGTCCCCACATTTCCACCGTTTCTCCAGGGCCCGGGTGTCGTCATGTCTCTCCAGGTTTGTCGATCAGTTGAAGCCTCGTCCACACACAGAACACGTGTCCGTTCTCTTCCCTGTGAATGGTGTGATTTTTTTCAGGCTGTGTAACTGGTTAAAGCTCTTTCCACAGTCAGTGCTCTGGAACACTCTCACACCGGTGTGTGTGTTTCGGTGCTTTTCCAGTCACACTGATAGTTAACATTTTTTGAAGCAGACAGAAAAGACAAACATTTCTCCTTCTAGATTCAGAGTCCGGTGATATTCACTTCCAAGGAATTGAGAGACTCAGTCAGACTGAGAGCTGACAGTTGAGATTTCGGTCTGTAATTCCTCCTCTTCTAATAGCCTGTAAAAACAATTTACAAAAGACATCACTGTCAGTACAGGATAGAAATTCAGAACAGACAATTCCAGTTTCTAGAGAACATTCTTTCCTCGCTCATTCCCCAAAAGCTGTAAATCTCCATCCCACACACTCTCCCTCCATTCTCACTCTGCCGTATCTAATATCCATCCTCCCAATTCTCCTGAAGGTGCTGATTCAGGTTGATTGACAGATCCATGCTCACTGCTTCCAGTCTTCGGCAGAGATCATAACAAATACGAGCTGCAGTTGGCCATTCGGCCCATCGAGCCTCCATCTATTCTGTGGGATCATTGGCCGATCTATGTCAGCGGCATTCTCCGTGTTGTTGACCAGAGGCTGGATGTGCTGACTCAATATCTGTGAGCTCATGAGGCCGAGCTGTAAAACACCATGAAGAGGCTCGATGATCCGGAGGAGAGAATCCTGAACGTTGAGCCTGATGCCTCCTCGGCGGAGGCACAAATTCAATCCTTGGAAACCGGCTGAGTGATGTGGCGGACTCCTGGAGAACTTGGAGAACCGAGGGTCAGAGAAAGAACATCCAAGTTGTCGGCCTGCCAGAAGGTGTGGAGGGTGAGGCTCCCGTTAGGTTCTTCGAGGACCGGCTGCCACGTTTTCTCAAGCTGGATATGAAGCCTGGGTGTTTCAAAATAGAAAGGGCATCGGATCCTGTCTTTGAGGCCGAGGGATAGTTTTCATCCCAGGCCTGTAATCATTCACTTCCACAACTTGAAAGATCACCAGAGGGTCCTGGAGACGGGTAAGGTGAGGTGGGACCTGGCTCCCACCTCACCTTACAGTGAATTATGTCGCTTTATCCTGTAACCCTGAAAATTGTATCTGACAACTCCGTCAAGTCTTTCAATAATCCGACTACTGCCTTGGCCTTCGCTAAATCCTTGAAGGATAGGATTGGAGCGATGATTTGCAGCTCAGACTAACTCAGGCTCTAATCCAGACTCTTTCCCTATCATGGTGTTGTTATCTTTTATCCTGTTGAAGGGAGTTGTTATTCTGTGAGCACCGATAAAATGTCTTCTTCTCCTCCTCGAGTGTTCCACGGACTCGTATTATCTTATCTCAGTTATGGTAGATGTGCCGTTTGCTTATTATCCGTCGCCTTTCTTCTATTATCCGAGCGTTAATCATGGCAGAACAGAGTGGTGCCATTGCCGAAGGGTGGTTCCACTGTGCTAAAGTGGATTGGTCACACTAAATTACCCCTTAGTGTCCAAGATGTTTAGGTTAGATGGCTTGACCATGATCAATGCACCAGGTTACGAGAATAGGATGGGGAGCGAGCTTCAGTGAAGTGTTCTTTCTGAGGGTCACTTCAGACTTGAGGGGTGAATGGCCTTCTGCACTACGGGAGTTCTATGTCATCCATGTTGTGTTATTCATTTTAATTTGTATATGTTGTTAGTCTGTTTGTAATATTTTACAAACTGAATTGTTATCCTCTGTTTTTATATAATCTTACCCTCTTTCCCCACTCACTATTTTAACCTGTTAACTGGTTGTTCAATTGATTTGGCATTTCATCTCGAGGCTCTGGTCCCTCAAATATCCTGTTCCAAATTAATTCTGCGATGTGTTGCTTGTATTTCTGTTGGCAATATATCTGTTGCACTCATTGTTTAGAAATGATTTAAAAAATAACAATTTATTAAAAATCTGTCCACCTCATCCGTGAATATATTCAATGACCCCCACACCCCACTGGTCCCTGTGGAAGTGAAATCCAGAGACTAATAGCCCTCTGAGTGAGATGACTGGAAAGATATAACATAGCGACAGTACAATATTACAAGGCTAGAAATAATAATAAATGTACTTTAATGTACTACAGAACCATAAATACCATATTTAATCTGTACCATACAACAACACGAGACATGTCTCTGTCCGACATTAATTTACTGTCTTCTTAAATGTCATCCATCTCCTGGAAAAAACAGCCCTTTAATTGTGAACAAATAAATGTGTCAAGCTGAGGGAGCAAACGATGTCAATGTCTTTACGAGAGAGGCCTGGGCCTTTCCTGGGTCTGCACCCTCCCTGGATTCACTTCCTTTCCCTTCATTTGCTGCAAGTGACCAATTGAAGGTCAGAATGAGAAAAGAAATGGAAAGGGGGAGAAAAGAAAGTGTTTTACTCACAGATGTTGGAGACGGGAGGGGTTTGCAGTCTGTGGAAAGCCCCAGGTTTCCTCATTGTCCAGCTTCCGCATTCAGACAACGGGGGAGCTGATTGGATGGTGGAAAAGACTCCTTCCGGCTCACCAACAACCTTCCGGTGCACGCTTCGGAGTCCGCGGTGACGTCCCAGGGTTCCAGTGCGCAGGCTCAGCGCGCGGACACAGCAGCTCCGCCCCACTCATTCTTCCCCCTCCTCGAGATAAGGTTTCCAGGCAACCGGCTGACAGCTCCGGCCAGAGCGAGAAGCCACTGGGTGATTTCCCCTCCCCCCGGCACGGGGCTGCGCATGTCCAAGAGAGAGGAGAGGCTGCGCATGTTCGAGGGAAAGTCCACTCCCTGACCTTCCTGCTGAGGTATTGACCAATGGCAAGAGTTAGGACATGAAGGACTCTGGTCCTCTAGCCAATCAGTTCGAGTTTTGTGTGAATGACGATTGAACTTCACACAGATTCAAACTTCCTCCTGTCTCCAACATCTGTGAGTAAAACACTTTCTTTTTTCCCCCTTTCCATTTCTTTTCTCATTCTGACCTTCAATTGGTGATTTGCAGCAACTGAAGGGAAAGGAAGTGAATCCAGGGAGGGTGTAGACTCTGGAAAGTGTCATGATATTCAAACACACACATCATGATAGACACACCAACAGACAAATCAGAACACACAACACCACAACCAATCACAGACAAAGACAGGGACTGTATAAAAGGACAAACACGACACCTGGTGGACAGTAGATCTGGGGACAAGGACAACGACAAGGCCTGTTTTAACATCACAGAGAGGGAGTCCCCACGTGCAGAGTATCAAGACAATACTGTAGATAGTAAGTTTGAATAAAACAGCGTTGTACCAAATACAACTGTGTTAGCTCATCTGTGTGTCAGAACGCCCAACACCACATGGTACAGGAGTGGATCGATACCCGCCGACTAACCTGCCATTCTGGACATGGACTTCACCGATAAACCGCAGCCGTTGCAAGTCGCGGGGAACCTTGGTACCAATTGGAAGCTCTTCAAGCAGCGATTCGACCTGTCCATCCGAGCCAACGAGAAGCAGAGTGCCTCGGATTAAAGAAAGATTGCAATGCTCCTCTTCTACGCAGGTCAGCACGCCATCGATGTCTTCAACTCACTGGTGTTCGAAGAAGGTGAAAACCAATCCAAGTATGACACAGTCATCCTCAAGCTAGACCAGCACTTTAATGTTGAAGAGAATGAAAGTTTTGAAAGATATCTCTTTCAGCAACGCCTGCAAGGTAAGGAGGAGATTTTTCAACCTTTTTTGACGCACCTCCGAATTCTAGCGCAGTCCTGCGGTTACGGCAACACCTCAGAGTCCATGATCAGGGACCAGATTGTTTTTGGCATTGCCTCCAGTGGCCTACGCCAGCAGCTTCTTAAAATCAAAAGCCTCACCTTAGCGTCTGCAGTGGAAGCCTGTGTCCTCCACGAGAATGCAACCAGCCGTTTTGCCTGATTTCAGGCGTCCAAATTGGCACGGAGGGGGTCCCCAGCCGTCGAATCGGCAAGCCAGGCCGCCCACGACGCCGAACGCATCCAGGCCATCGATTATCTCCTGACCCGCGGCCCCGACGAGAGCGGCCGCTTACCGCGCTTTTCGCGGTCTCCCGCGCTTGTGCGCGCCAAAACCAATGGCAACATCGAGGGACGCACCGCGCAGGCGCGCCCAATGCAAGATCACACTGCGCATGCGCAGTGGCGCAACGAACGCCGTGACGTCATGACGTGCGGCAACTGTGGAGCTGTACACTTAAAAGGGCAATGTCCTGCTAAAAACCGACAGTGCCTCCGATGTGGCAAGATGGGCCACTATGCTGCCTATTGTCGTGCAGCTCAACCCATGGATCCTACACATCTCCGACAACCTCGCAGACACGTCAGGACCGTCCAGCCCACGCATCAAGATTTCCAGCTAAATGATGCAGATGACCAGGATGCCTTCCGGGTTTCCGTCATCGATGTAAACAGGGTCAATGCCATCAATCCGGCCGATGAGTGGAGTGCCACCCTAACGGTCAACCAATTGCACGTCACCTTCCGTCTGGACACCGGCGCATCCGCCAACCTGATTGCATATTCTGAATTCCAGGCCATGAAGGTCAAACCACCCATCACACCATCCCGGCTCAAGATGGTTGATTATAACGGGAACGTCATCCCGTCCATGGGTTCTTGCCAGCTACAGATAACTCACAAAACGCACACGGCCACACTCCCCTTCGAAGTTGTTGGCTCATCAAAAGATTCGTTACTGGGCGCACAGGCGTGTAAGGTCCTTCACCTGGTACAGCGCATTATGTCTCTCTCTCCAGATGAGATATCCGACTTCTCGGATGCTGAGTTCCACGCAAATCTCCATTCCCTCCTTGCTCACAGCCAGGAGGTATTTGAAGGCATGGGGGCATTGCCATACACTTACAAGATTCGCCTCAAACCGGACGCCATCCCGGTTGTTCACGCACCTCGCAGGGTTCCTGCGCCACTCAAAGACCGCCTCAAGTTGCAGCTGCAGGCTCTTCAGGACCAAGGGGTCCTATCCAGTGTCACGGAGCCCACGCCATGGGTCAGCTCCATGGTCTGTGTAAAAAAAAGCCCTCTGGCAAGCTCCGCATATGCATAGATCCTAAAGATCTAAATAACAACATCATGCGGGAACACTATCCCATCCCGAAACGAGAGGAAATCACCAGCGAGATGGCCCAAGCCAAAATATTTACCAAACTGGATGCGTCCAAAGGATTTTGGCAGATCCAATTGGACCCGGCCAGCCGAAGGCTATGCACGTTTAACACCCCTTTCGGCAGATTCTGCTACAACCGGATGCCATTTGGCGTCATCTCGGCATCTGAGGTTTTCCACCGAATCATGGAGCCGATGATGGAAGGCATCGAAGGGGTACGTGTATATGTGGACGATATCATCATTTGGTCCACCACTCCGCAGGAACACATGCATCGTCTACGACGCGTCTTCGCCCACATACGACAAAATGGCCTGCGTCTCAACCGCGCCAAGTGTGCCTTTGGCCAGACTGAGCTGAAGTTCCTCGGGGACCACATCTCACAATCAGGGGTCCGTCCCGATGCAGACAAAATTAGCGCCATCACAGCCATATCACGGCCGGCTGACAAGAAGGCTGTCCTAAGATTCTTGGGCATGGTCAACTTCCTTGAGAAGTTCATTCCCAACCTTGCTTCTCATACAACGGATATGCGCCATCTCGTGAAGAAATCAACAGAATTCCAATGGCAACAATCGCATCAGCTGGAATGGGAGGAGCTCAAGCACAAACTGGTCACGGCACCAGTGTTGACGTTCTTTGACACGGCTCGCCCCACAAAAATCTCAACGGATGCCAGCCAATCTGGTATTGGAGCAGTACTCTTGCAGAAAGATAGCACGTCGTCATGGGCCATGGTTGCATATGCTTCACGAGCCATGACCCCTACGGAACAGCGCTACGCGCAAATAGAAAAAGAATGTTTGGGCTTGTTAACTGGATTGGACAAGTTCCACGACTATGTGTATGGTCTTCCACGATTCACGGTCGAAACTGACCACCGCCCCCTGGTCAACATAATAAACAAGGACCTGAACGACATGACCCCTCGCCTCCAGCGCATCTTACTTAAACTCAGGAGGTATGATTTCGAACTGATCTACACTCCGGGGAAGGATCTCATCGTGGCGGACACGCTCTCCCGAGCAGTGAGTACACCACCAGATGCGGAGGGGTTCGTATGTCAAATTGAGGCACACGTTACTCTGACAGCAGCAAATCTGAAGGCTGACGACCCAAGTCTGGCCCGCATACGCGCAGAGACAGCGACTGACCCCCTTCTACAGCGAGTGATGCGCCACATGGCGGAAGGGTGGCTCAAAGGGCAGTGCCCACAGTTTTATAATGTGCGAGATGACCTTACCAACATTGACGGGGTCCTTATGAAGTTAGACAGGATTGTCATTCCGCACAGCATGCGCCAGATGATTCTTAATCAACTACACAAAGGCCACTTGGGAGTCGAGAAATGCAGACGGAGGGCCCAAGAGGCGGTATATTGGCCGGGTATTAATGAAGACATAGCCAACATGGTGCTCAATTGCACAACCTGTCAGAGGTTTCAGCCGGCGCAACCTCCGGAGACGCTTCTACCACACGAGATGGTGACGTCCCCCTGGGCGAAGGTGGGTGTTGACCTACTTCACGCGCTCGGCAGAGATTACATCATTATTATAGATTACTTTTCCAACTACCCGGAAGTCATGCCTCTACATGATCTGACGTCGTCCGCAGTCATTGGGCCTGCAAGGAAACATTTGCTCGCCATGGCATTCCAATGACTGTCATGTCGGACAATGGACCCTGTTTCGCCAGCCGTGAATGGTCGTCCTTTGCCGCAGCATATAGTTTCACTCATGTGACGTCCAGCCCTCTACATCCACAGTCGAATGGGAAGGCAGAGAAGGGCGTTCACATTGCCAAGCGGCTCCTCTGTAAGGCGGCTGCTGCCGGATCGGACTTTAACCTCGCCTTGCTGGCCTATCGATCGGCCCCGCTAGCCAAGGGTCTCTCGCCAGCACAGCTCCTGATGAGTCGCTCCCTCAGGACGACGGTACCATCCATCCTGGTACCAACAACGGACCATGATACGGTCCTTCGTAAGGTGCAAATGCAGCGTGATCGCCAGAAGAGTCTGTACGACACACGGGCGACGGACCTTCCCCCCCCCTGTCCTCCGGAGACAAAGTACACATCCATCTACCGCATGGTGGCTGGTCAGCACCGGCCGAAGTTCTCCGACGTGTGGCTCCCCGCTCGTTCCTGATACGCATGCCGGATGGTTCAGTGCGTCGCCGCAATCGGCGCGCCCTTCGCCGACTTCCACGCTCGCAGCCACACTGTACACACACGCCGGATACTCAACAGGCTTCCGAGGATGACTTCGTGGAGCTGCCGCAGATCACGCCCCTTCCATCGCCACCCATGGCCAGGCTTGCACATCAGCCGGTGGTTCTTGACCCACCCTTGAGGCGGTCAACCCGAATTCGTCGCACACCCATTAGACTGGACTTATAACACTGTTCATACTTTTAAAAAGTTAAACACTACTGTATTATAACCTGTTGTTGTTTATCGTTCCAGATATCGTTTGACCGGACCACTATTCAAAGTTTTTTTTTTCGCATTCATGTTTTGTTATGGTACAACCTCGTTAGCGTGACGCACCCGACATCGCCCCATGTAAATAGTTACGTCATATGCACATGCTGTACACAACACACACACACTCTTAGATGCACTCACGACACGATTATATTTATAACCACGCAGGCACATATCTTTGTAAAAAGGGGGGATGTCATGATATTCAAACACACACATCATGATAGACACACCAACAGACAAATCAGAACACACAACACCACAACCAATCACAGACAAAGACAGGGACTGTATAAAAGGACAAACACGACACCTGGTGGGCAGTAGATCTGGGGACAAGGACAACGACAAGACCTGTTTTAACATCACAGACAGGGAGTCCCCACGTGCAGAGTATCAAGACAAAACTGTAGATAGTAAGTTTGAATAAAACAGCGTTGTACCAAATACAACTGTGTTGGCTCATCTGTGTGTCAGAACGCCCAACACCACAGAAAGGTTGGCCCAGGTCTCTCTCTCTCTTAACACATTGACATCCTTTGCTCCCTCAGCTTGACACATTTATTTGTCTGGCTAAAAGAATGTTCTCTTTCATAATATCCACAATCCCACTATCCCCTGACGCTCTCAGTCCATCGCCAACGGTTCTATCGCCAGGGCA
Organism: Scyliorhinus torazame; assembly: GCF_047496885.1. Classification (NCBI taxonomy): domain Eukaryota; kingdom Metazoa; phylum Chordata; class Chondrichthyes; order Carcharhiniformes; family Scyliorhinidae; genus Scyliorhinus; species Scyliorhinus torazame. The sequence continues at coordinate 158,250,978 of NC_092711.1, read as the reverse complement.
AGGGCAACACCAGTGGGGAGAGGGGGCACCCCTGCCTCGTCCCCCAGTGCAGAATGAAATAATCTGAAATCACCCGGTTCGTCCGTATAAATGCCACCAGACCCAGTCCACAAAACCTGCCCAAATCCAAACTGCCCCAGGACCTCCCACAAATAGTCCCACTCCACTCGATCAAAGACCTCTGCCTCCATGGCAACCACCACTTCGACCTCTCGTCCCTCTGGCGGTATCGTGATCACATTGAGTAGCCTCCTGATGTTGGCCGTCAAATGCCTCCCCTTCACAAACCATGTTGCGTCCTCCCCTATCACCCCAGGGACACAATCCACTATTCCCGAGGCCAAGATCTTAGCCAATATTTAGCAGGGAGATGGGTCTCTATGACCCACATTGTTCCGGGTCCTTTTCCCACTTCAAAATGAGGGTAAATGAAGCCTGCGACAACGTCGGGGGTGAACTCCCAGCTCCCTTGCCTTGTTAAAATCCCTTCCCAGAAGCGACCCCAATACCCCCCATGAATTTCTTATAAAATTCCACCAGGTACCTGTCAGCACCCTTGCCCAAGTGCATCGCCTCCAGTCCCTCCACCTCTTCTACCAGCCTAATTGGGTCCCCGGGACCTCCACCAGCTCCTCATCCACCTTTGGGAACTCCAACCCCTCCATAAACCGCCTCATCGCCTCCGCGCCGGCTGGGGATTCTGACTCGTACAGCTTGCTGTAAAAGTCCCGAAACAACCCATTCACCCCCGCCAGGTCCAAGACCATCTTCCCTCCCTCGTCCTTCACTTTCCCGATCTCCCACGCAGCCTCCTGTTTCCTCAATTGGTGGGCTAGCACCCTGCTTGCCTTCTCCCCATACTCATACACCGCCCCTCTCACCCTTATCAACTGCCCCACCGTCGCTGTTCTGTTCCAGGGACAGGGTCACTCTGATTAAAGGGACAGGATCTCTGTTCTGTTCCAAGGACAGGGTCTCTCTGATTAAAGGGACAGGATCTCTGTTCTGGCGAGGGTGTGGTCAGGGGGGCCACAGACCCGGCTATTTATTTTGTGGAGGCCGGGAGCTTTTCGTGGCGTGGCTGCCAACCCCTCACCTGTCGCAGCATCGGGGAGGGGGCTGCGCCGATTTTTTCCATGTAAAATGCCACAGATCCTCCGCACTTAGCCTCGGAATTGGAGAATTTGACCCAGGATCTCTCACTGATTAAAGGCACAGGGGGCGGGATTCTACGCTTGCCGACGGCGATTTTGTAATCAGCGATCAGGCAGAGAATTCCTTTTTCCGACTGAATCGGGGGTGGCATCGGTTTTTGGACGCTTCGCACCCTCCAAAACGGCGTCATCGAGGAGTAGCCGCATGCCATTGGGACGGCCTCAGGATGTTAGCAGAAGGCCGTCCCCCGATGCTCCGCCCCTGATGGGCCAAGTTCCCAACTACGCAGTTGACGTGTGGTCCCAGCCGTGTGGGAAGTCGCATGGCAGCTGCAGACTGTGTGCAGCGGCACAAGTCGGCGGGCGGGGCGGCCTTCGGCGAGAGCTGGGGGGACTGGTGCCCCAGGAGTGGCGAGGGGAGGTCCAGAGGGGCACTATCTGTCAGGTCAGGTCCGCTCGCGGCCGACATGTTGTACAGCGCGACTGCTGCAGGTCGTCGCCATGCGCATGTGCGGCCACGGACCCGGCCATTCTCTGGCCGCTTATTTTGTGGAGGCCGTGCGTTTTACATGGCGCGGCTGTGAGCCCCTCTCCGGTCAGAGGATCGGTGCTGGGGCCTCGCCCATCTTTCCCATGGAGAATGTTTCAATTCTCTGTGAATAGCTTGCACAGCAAACTCAAGGTAAGATGAAGTAAAGAGGTTGGTTTATTTTTACACACACGGGGGTGAGAGGGGTTTCCCAACATCCACCCACTTTTGCACTCGTACAATAAACGGGGGATAAGGAAAAAGGAAGAGGGTTCCGGGAATGACCACAATAAAATACAAGTTATGGTTATCCATGTGTCCAGAATCCAAAGTCTAATGGAATGTTCCTTCAGTGGGAGGTTTACTGTTGCGGGAGATCCGTCTTTCCAGCAGTGAGACTTCCACGATGGGGGAAGACACAGAGACTGAGTCAGTCCGGGAGGAACAAGAGCCAATGTTTTAGCCATTTGCAGGTTTTTTTAATTTATATATTTTTTGATGTTTTTCCATTTTAACAAATATCCAACAAAAGCTCAGGATTGGTGCAGCACAGCAGAAATGTCTCAGCAATACAGAAATACAGGAGAGGACAGGATGACGACAATACAGATGGATCAATGTAATCATTAAGTTTGGTGCATCCATATGTACCAATGGATAGACTGGAGAACAAGGGAGAAGAAGAAAAAGCCATGAAAACATGGTGAAACGGTGCACACCTTCCTACGCACCACCCACCAGAGTCCAGGATAAGATCACGGTGTCAGGTTCGGGAGGGCATCAGAACACATCTCCCCCAGCTCCAGTCATACCAGAGACATCAATACCATCTTTATGTCCCCTTCTCGGGTACAAGACCTGTCTGTACCTTTGCAGGAACTAGTCAACGATTCTTTAACCCCAAAATAACACACTTACATTTCAGAAAAAAAATCAACAAGGACACTCGTCCTAAAAGGTTGCAATAAAACCCCAACTCCAGCACAGCACAGAACAATCATCACTCAACACAATTACACAGAGAAGACCAGCAAATATTCACACAATTGGTTCAAATTCTAATTGATGCAGCTTCCAAGTGACTAACAGTAACAGGATTTAAAAAAAAGTACTACCAAAAGCAGAGGATCTCAGGGTAACAGGAACCAAGATACAGCCCTGAGCACATGGACCCCTGACGCACGCCCCTCACCACAAGACAAAAAAGGTAAAAAGCTGCTCATTCAAAACCTCACTCAGCCTCTCAGGACACCCGGCCAAGAAGGAACTTCCCAAGCAAAAGGGGACAACAGGAAAGGGACCACAGTACAAGACCTGGCCCGGCCCTGTACACCCTCGTACACAGGAGTCAGGCAAGCAAGGATAGTCACACTGTGCCAGGACACCCAACCTCACTCCTCTCTCACCACATCCGAGGGCAGCACACACAAGACGATTCATACCGTCCTCCACCAAGGAGATTCCACCCACAATGAGAGGAAAATTCGTCAAGACACCCAACAACTCGGCATCTCGGGAGGGGTGCGATCCTCCATCCCCACTCACGGCAAAGGAAACCCCCGTGATACAATATACCAAATCGGGGCCTACATCAGCACGCTACCGCCTCAAGGAAAAGTAACTTCAAAAGAGAGGAACACCAGGATTGGCCAAAGGATGCCAGGCAAGAACCAGCACCATATGTGATAAGTAGATTGTCATCTATATTATCATCTGTACGTAAATAATAATATATGTATAACTGTTGTAGTTCCAACATCCGACCATCAGGTGGTGTGAGTATGCAGACACATGACCCGGACACACCCTATGTTCCAGGAGGTGTTGGTAAGGAGTTTGCAGCAGTCGCATATTCGAGTAGCTCTGTAGTATCTTACTGTAAGTTAGTGTTAGACCATTATTTCCAACTGTATTAATCTTAGACATTTTAGTAATTCGTTAGTGTAGTGTTAGTAATAAATAACTATGTTTATGAAACAAAGTCTAATTTTCTTTATTCACATGACAATATCAAGATTCAGCATCTGCCCAATGAAAGAACATTGCACCGTGCACCGTCACAAAACGGATACTCGGGGCAGAGCTGCGTAGCCTCATTGGCGTCAAAACACTGTCTCCCCACAGGAGACCCTGCTTCAACAAGGAGGGCATTCAGGAAGTCACTATATAATCCCACTTGGAGCAGGGTGCCCATCTCCCCCCTCAGCCTCACCCTCAGACCCAATGAGGGCTCAAACATCATTGATCTCAAACTCTCACTCAAACCCTCCAACCCACAGGTTACTACCTCCCCAGTGGAACCTATCCCGAGAGGATTGATTGATGACTTGATTGATTTGTTTTATTGTTACGTGCACCGAGGGACAGTGAAAAGTATTGTTCTGCGTACAGTCCATACAAATCGTTCCAGACATGAAAAACAAAACATAGGACATAGATAAATACACAATGTAAATACATAGACACAGGCATCGGGTGAAGCATATGGAATGCAGTACTACTCAGTGGAGAAGGTGTGTGAAGAGATCAGTTCAGTCCATAAGAGAGTTATTCAGGAGTCTGGTGACAGCGGGGAAGAAGCTGTTTTTTATCTGTTAGTGCGTGTTCTCAGACTTTTGCATCTCATGCCCGATAGAAGAGGTTGGAAGAGAGAATAACCCAGGTAGGAGAGGTCTTTGATTCTGCTGCCTGCTTTCCCAAGGCAGTGGGAGGTGTAGACAGAGTCAGTGGTTGGGAGGCGGGTTCACGTGATGGACTGGGCTGTGTTCACGACTCTCTGTAGTTTCTAATGGTCTTGCCTCGAGCAGTTGCCATACAGGCTGTGGAGGAGGACCAGAGGAGGAGCAGACCAGGGGCCTCCAAAGGGGACAACTCAGGGAGGGAAACTCACTCCACCACCCAACAGACCCTCTGCCCGACCCAATAAACACAGTTATTCCTGCCCTGCCCGAGCCAATCAAGTGACCACTGCCACTCCCAGGCAGCCAAGAGAATATTGAAGAAGACAAGTGGAACAAGGATTAACTGACCACACCCAGTTCCTCGTGCTCACTAGTTCCCTTGGTTCTCTCGTTTTTTTGGGATGATTTTCTGTGTCTTCCTCTGTGAAGACAGATACACATTGTTTAGTTTCTCTGACATTTCCTTATTCCCCGTTATAAACTCTCCTGTCTCTGTCTGGAATGGACCCACATTGGTCTTTGCTCATCTTTTCCTTTTCACATTCCTATAGGTGCTTTTCCTGTTGGTTTTTATGTTTCTCATCAGTTTGCTCTCATATTCTATTTTCTCTTTATCAGTTTCTTGGTCCTCCTTTGCTGAATTCTAAATCAATTCCCAATCCACAGGCATACGGCTATTTTGGCCTCTTTATGAGCCTCTTCCTTTGATCTAATGGAATCCTTAAATGTTCTCGTTAGCCACAGTTGCATCACTTTTCCTGTGGCTTTTTGTTCCTTAAAGGAGTCTACATTTGATGTCAACATGTTATACCTTAAAAATTAGTGATTGCCTGTCTATTGTCATACCTATTGTTGAAATGTCCCAATCTACCACAGACAACTTGTCTTTCAAACCTCGCCAGTTTCCTTTGTGAAAAACACGTGGATAATTAAACAAAGGAACCATGTAACCACCATAGCCCATCTTAATGGCAACGTGGCATGCTTTCAGAGGTTCCAAACAGAAATGGGAACTAAATATCTTCCCACCACCAAACACCCTTTCGCTCTGTGATCCTCGTTAAAGTTGAAGCCAGGAATTCACAACATGGCTCAATGATCATCAGCCACTGGAGGCAAATTTGTGAGACCAACCAGTCCAGCAGGAAGAAACCCTCCGCCCATCCCTTTTGAACTGACAGAATTAACAAAATGCAGTCCTGGATGCAATTGAGAGCAAAACAGCAGAATCCAACCCCTGTAATCAATTGTGAACTTGGTGTGTGAGCATGTGCGATGGAACACAAAATCACTCCCACACTGAGAGCAGATGAACGGCCTCTCCCCAGTGAGAACTGGCGGTGTCTCCATAGTTGGGATGGATCACTGAATATCTCACCTACTCAGCAGGTGAACGGCCTCTCTCCAGTGTGAACTCGCTGGTGTGTCCGCAGGTTGGATAACCAAGCAAATCTCTTCCCACACCGAAAGCAGGTGAATGGCCTCTCTCCAGTGTGAACCCGCTGATGTGACTTCAGGCTGGATGACTGAGTGAATCCCTTCCCACACTGAGAGCAGGTGAATGGTCTCTCTCCAGTGTGAACTCGCTGGTGGCTCTGCAGGTGGGATAATCGAGTGAATCCCTTCCCACACTGAGAGCATGCAAATGGCCTCTCCCCAGTGTGAACTCGCTGGTGTGTCCGCAAACTGGATAAACGAGCGAATCCCGTCCCACACTGAGAGCAGGTGAATGGCCTCTCCCCAGTGTGAACTTGCAGATGATTCTGCAGGGCGGATGAATATCTGAATCCCTTCCCACACTGAGAGCAGGCGAACGGTTTCTCCGCAGTATGAATTCGCTGGTGTGTCCGCAGGTTCCATAAGTGAGCGAATCCCTTCCCACACTGAGAGCAGATGAACGGTCTCTCTCCAGTATGAACTCGCTGGTGTGCACGCAGTTGGGATAACTGAGTGAATCCCTTCCCACACTGAGAACAGGTGAATGGCTTCTCCCCAGTGTGAACTCTCTGGTGTGCCTGCAAGGTAGATGAATGACTGAATCCCTTCTCACACTGAGAGCAAGTGAATGGCCTCTCCCCAGTGTGAACTCTCTGGTGTGTCTGCAAGCTGGATAACCGAGTGAATCTCTTCCCACATTGAGAGCAGGTGAACGGCCTCTCCCCAGTGTGAACTCGCTGGTGTTTCTGCAGGTCAGATAATTGAGTGAATCCTTTTCCACACTGAGAGCAGGTGAACGGCCTTTCCCCAGTGTGAATTCGCCGATGAATTTCCAGCACAGACGGAGCTGTGAATCCCTTCCCACAGTCCTCACATGTCCATGGTTTCTCCATGTTTTGGGTCTCCTCGTGTCTGTCCAGTTCGGACAATCAGTTGAGGCTTCGTCCACACACAGAACACGTGTACGGTCTCTCCCCGCTGTGAATGGTGCAATGTTTTTTCAGGCTGTGTAACTGGTTAAAGCTCTTTCCACAGTCAGTGCTCTGGAACACTTTCACTCGGGTGTGTGAGACTCGGTGTTTTTCCAGTCACAATGGTGTTTAAAATCTTTAAAGTTGACAGATGAGACAAACATTTCTCCTTCTAGATTCGAAGGCCAATGATATTCAGGTCCCAAGGAATTGAGTGACTGTCAGATCCAGGCGACATGTTTTAGACTTCTGTCTGTAATTCGTCCTCTTTGAATCTCCTGTTAAAACAATTTGCAAAAGACATCACTGGAAGTACGGATAGAAATTCAGAACAAACAATTCTAGTTTCTCTGGAACATTCTTTCCTCTTGCATTCCGCAACATCTGTAAATCTCCGTCCCACGCACTCTCCCTCCATTCTCACTCTGCTGTATCTAAAATTCACCCTCCCAATTCTCCTTAAGGTGCCGATTCAGGCTGATTGACAGATCCATGCTCACTGCTTCCTGTCCTGGACACAAAGACCAGAACAAATCTGAGCTGCAGTCAGCCATTCGGTCCATCAAACCTGCTCAACCATTCAATGACAGCATTGGCCGATCTACCTCAGCACCATTTTCCCACAGTCCCCCATATCCCTCGATATCTTCACTCCCTTGAAACGTTATCAATCTCTGATTTGAAAATACTTGATGACTGATGTTCCACAGTCCTCTGGGGTAGAGAATTCCAAATGCTGACAGGGGGAGTGAGGGGAAGATGGGTTTGCTGGTGGAATCATGCTGGGGTTGGCAGAATTAGCGGAGGATGATTTCTTCAATGCGTAGGCTGGTGGGGTGAAAAGTGAGGACAGTGGGGATTCTATCCGGGTACTGGGAGAGGAGCGAGCGGGAGGCAGAGGTGTGGGAGATGGTCGGATACGGTTGAGAGCCCCGTCGACCACAGTGGGTGGGAAGCCACGGTTAAGGAGGAATGAAGACATGTCAGCAGCACCGTTTTGGAAAGTGGCATCATCGGAATAGATGCGATGGAGGTGAAGGAACTGAGAGAATGGGATGGAGCCCTTACAGGATGTGGGGTGTGAAGAGCTGTAGTTGACGTAGCTGTGGGAGTCGTAAGTCTTTAATTGGTATTAGTGGACAGTCTATCTCAGAAATTGAAATAGAAAGGTCAAGGAAGGAAAGGGAAGTGTCGGAGACAGACCATGTGGAGGTGATAGAGGGGTGCAAACCGAAGCAAAATGAATATATTTTTCCAGGCTTTGCAGAACACCTCCAGTCCATCCGCAAGCAGTTCCCAGACCTTCCTGTCGCTTGCCATTTCAACTCACCGTCCTGCTCTCAGTCCACATGTCCGTCCTTGGCCTGCTGCAATGTTCAGGTGAAGCCCAGCGCAAACTGGAGGAACAGCACCTCATCTTCCGATTAAGCATGTTACACCCTTCCGGACTTAACATTGAGTTCAACAACCTCAGACTCTCCACCACCTTTACCCCATTTTTATTTTTGTTTCTTCCATTGATCGTTTTTTCCCACCCCATTATTTTCCTCCCCTCCCCCCATTCGAATTATTTCAAGTTGCCCGTTACACACTGCTCACCTTTATTCTGCCATTTGCACATTCTAACCTTTTTATGTATCACTATCAGCACTCACCTGAGGAAGGAGCAGTGCTCCGAAAGCTAGTGTTTGTGTTTGAAACAAACATGATGGACTTTAACCTGATGTTGTAAGACTTCTTACTGTGCGCACCTCAGTCCAACACTGGCATCTCCACTATCAGCACCCTTCTTAGACTGAATTACCACCATTTGCATTCCTTTTATCTTCTGTTCTCGACATCTTTGTCTATATCTCCACCTATTGCTGGCCCCTATCCAGCCCCACCGCTCCATTCCACCCATCCCCCACTACAGTACAAATCTGACCCCATTTCCAGTTCTCTCTAACTGTCACAAAGAGTCATGCAGACTCGAAACATTAGTTCCCTTTTCTCTCCACAGATGCCGTCAGACCATCTGAGATTGTCCAGTATTTTCTGTTTTTGTTTAAGATTCCAGCCTCCACAGTCATTTGTTTTCATAATATATCTAATCTGTACCATGTAAAAACACTAGACATATCTCTGTCCGACATTTATTTACTGTCCATTTAAATTTTAGCCAATTCTAATAATAATAATCTTTATTGTCACAAGTAGGCTTACATTAACACGGCAATGAAATTATTGTGAAAAGCCCCGAGTCGCCACATTCCGGCGCCTGTTATCCGGAGCACCCGGAGGAAACCCATGCAGACACAGGGAGAACATGCAGACTCCGCACAGACAGTGACCCAAGCCGGGAATCGAACCTGGGACCCTGGAGCTGTGAAGCAATTGTGCCAACCACTATGTTATCGTGCTGTTCGGGTACACAGAGGGGAAATTCAGAATGTCCAAATTATCAGACAGTACGTCTTTCAGGACTTGTGGGAGGAAGCCGGAGCACCTGGAGGAAACCCGCGTAGACACAGGGAGAACTCTGGGGAACAACCCTTTTAATTGTGAACATTAGGAAAGAGACCACCCTTTTAGCCAAACAAATAAATGTGTCAAGCTGAGGGAGCAAAGGAAGTCAATGTCTTTAAGAGAGAGAGACCTGGGCCAAGCTTTGCAGAGTCTGCACCCTCCCTGGATTCACTTCCTTTCCGTTCAGCTGCTGCAAGTCACCAATTGTAGGTCAGAACGAGAAAAGAAATGAAAAGGGGGAGAAAAGAAAGTGTTTTACTCACAGATGTTGGAGACAGGAAGAAGTTTCAGCCTGTGTCATGGTCAGTCTTCAATAACACGTCTGCCTTCTGATTGGCTGGAGGACCAGAGTCCTTCCGGTCCTCCCACTTTTCCATTGGCCAATACCTCAGCAGGAAGGTCAGAGTGCGGGCTTTCCTCCACACATGCGCAGCTACCCCTCACTCTTGGACATGCGCAGTACGTGATCACCCGCCCGTGCGGCGGATAGAGCGGGTTCCCCAGCGCGGGGTATTGTGGGAGCTGCGGCCGACACTGTCCAAACTCCTGGGACTGGGATGAAAAATGGAGGAGGGGCAGTGACCTCACCCTGACACAAAGTACATGTTGGTAGTCACGGCGATTGATTGTGACGTTCGTTCGCCCTTAGTACTTGGGGAGGGCAATAGGTGAGAGTGAAACTGAATCCGAGAGTCAGCATCTTCACGGGAGAGACTTGGGGAAAAGCAGGAGGACAGAAGGATAAATTAGTGTTAAAATCAATAGTGAGGAGAGCATGGGTGGGGGTCAGACATTTATAGTTTGAGAGGAAGAAGGCTTTTCTGTGACAACTAGCATTGTCAGTTGTGAATTTCTATTCTGTAATCACAGCGATGACGTTTAAAAAAAACATTTTTTTATATAGATTTACAGTACCCAATTATTTTTTTCCAATTAAGGGGCAATTTAGCAAGCCAATCCACCTAACCTACACATCTTTTTGGGTTGTGGGGGTGAGACCCACGCAGACACGGCGAGAATGTGCAAACTCCACATGGACAGTGACCCAGGGCCAGGAGTGAACCCAGGTCCTCAGCACCGTGAGGCAGCAGTGCTGACCACTATGCCACCCTGATGATATCAATCCTATTACACCCATTAAAGTCTCTATCAGGTCAGTCTTCAACCTTCTCTTCCCCAGGGGAAATATCCCCAACCTGTTCAATATCTCCTGAAACTTACACTCTCAGTTCTGATATCATCCTTGTTAATCTTTCTTGCACATCCTAGAGGCTCTATCTCTGTTTTAAAGGGTATATAATAAATATTTAGATTCGGGTTAATTTGGTTGAAGGTGCCTTATTTACTCAGCTCCAAATTGACCCTCTAAAATGCTTCAATTCGAAAGAGGCTTAACAATCAGGCAAGAGCAAAATGGCGGCGGGCGGAGACCAGGCAGCGTGGAGGCAGTGGGCGGAGGAGCAACAGGAGGGTATCCAGCGCTGCCTCAGAGAGATTAAAACGGACCTGCTAGAGCCGATGAAGGCTTCTATTGATAAGCTGCTGGAGACACAGACGGCCCAGGGGGTGGCGATCCGTGAGGCTCGACAAAAGATCTCTGACAATGAGGAAGAGATCTTAGGCCTGGCGGTAAAGGTGGAGGCGCACGAGGCGCTCCACAAGAAATGGCAGGAGCGGTTCGAGGAGATGGAGAATCGGTCGAGGCGGAAGAATCTGCGGATTCTGGGCCTCCCGGAGGGGCTGGATGTGGGGGCCTATGTGGTCACCATGTTGAACGCGCTGATGGGAGCGGGGTCCTTCCAGGGGCCCCTGGAGCTGGGAGTGTTGGCGAGGAGGCCCAAGGCTAACGAGCCTCCGCAGGCGGTGCTGGTGCGGTTCCATCGGTTCGTCGATCGGGAGTGTGTGCTCAGGTGGGCCAAGAAGGAGAGGACCAGCCAGTGGGAGAACGCGGAGGTTCGGATATATCAGGACTGGAGTGCGGAGGTGGCGAAGAGGAGGGCCGGGTACAATCAAGCGAAGGCGGTGCTGCACAGGAACGGGGTGAAGTTTGGCATGTTGCAGCCGGCGCGATTGTGGGTTACCTACAAGGACCGGCACCATTATTTTGAGTCTCCAGAGGAGGCGTGGGCCTTTGTTCAGGCTGAGAAGCTGGACACAGACTGAGGGTCGGGATGGGCGATTGGGGACTGCGGTGGATATGTTATGCCTATTTTTTCCCCGCGCCGAAGACTAGGGTGGCCGGGGTCAGCAGGAGTCTGCTGACTTGCGGAAGTGCAATGGGGGGAGTACACCAGCTAGGATGGGTCCTAGCCCGGGGGGGAGGGGGGGGTCGAGTTGCTGCTGCTTAGGTCAAGGAGGAGCTGGAGCGAGTGGGGGGGGGGGGGGTCGAGACGGGGGTATGCCGCTGTGGGGAACGGGCCGGGTGTGGGGTGCGGGCGTGTGGCTGGCCGAGGAGGGGTCATGGCTAGTCGGCGGGGCCGGGACGGGGAAGCGAGGATTGTTTCCCGCGCTTAGAACGGAGGGGGAGAGCCTGTTGATGGGGAGCGGGAGAGGAGGGTGTGCCACACAATGGGAGGAGTCGAAGGGGAGGCGGGAGTGGCCGGGGTCAGCAGGAGTCTGCTGACTTGCGGAAGTGCAATGGGGGGAGTACACCAGCTAGGATGGGTCCTAGCCCGGGGGGGAGGGGGGGGTCGAGTTGCTGCTGCTTAGGTCAAGGAGGAGCTGGAGCGAGTGGGGGGGGGGGGGGGTCGAGACGGGGGTATGCCGCTGTGGGGAACGGGCCGGGTGTGGGGTGCGGGCGTGTGGCTGGCCGAGGAGGGGTCATGGCTAGTCGGCGGGGGAGGGGGGCGGGTAACCCCCTGATCCGGCTGATAACCTGGAATGTAAGGGGACTTAATGGGCCGGTTAAGCGGGCCCGCGTGTTTGCACACCTGAAGGGGCTTAAGGCAGATGTGGTTTGCTCCAGGAGACACACCTGAAGGTGGCAGACCAGGTAAGACTGAGGAAAGGGTGGGTAGGTCAGGTGTTTCACTCAGGGCTAGATGCCAAAAATCTTGATCTTGGTGGGAAAGAAGGTGTCATTCGAGGCGTCGAGCATTGTGGCAGATAATGGCGGTAGGTACATAATGGTAAGTGGTAAGTTGCAGGGAGAGAGGGTGGTAGTGGTCAATGTGTATGCTCCGAACTGGGACAATGCGGGTTTTATGCGGCGTATGTTGGGTCGGATCCCAGACTTGGAAGTGGGGGGCCTGATAATGGGGGGAGACTTTAACACGGTGTTGGATCCGGCACTGGATCGCTCCAGGTCTAGGACGGGTAGGAAGCCGGCGGCGGCTAGAGTGTTGAGGGGATTTATGGACCAAATGGGAGGGGTGGACCCTTGGAGATTTGCAAGGCCGGGGGCTAGGGAATTTTCATTCTTCTCACACGTCCATAAGGCTTATTCTCGAATCGACTTTTTCATTTTGAGTAGGGCGCTGATAGCGAGAGTAGAGGATACCGAGTATTCGGCAATAGCCATTTCGGACCACGCCCCGCATTGGGTGGACTTGGAGATGGGGGAGGAGAGGGACCAGCGCCCGCTGTGGCGCTTGGAGGTGGGGCTGTTGGCGGACGGGGAGGTGAGCGAGCGGGTCCGAGGAAGTATAGAGAGGTACTTGGAGACCAACGACAACGGGTAGGTCCGAGTGGGGATGGCATGGGAGGCACTGAAGGCGGTGGTGAGGGGAGAGCTGATCTCCATCAGGGCCCACAAGGAGCGGAGGGAGCGGGGAGGAGAGGGAGAGGCTGGTGGGGGAGATGGTGAGGGTAGACAGGAGGTATGCGGAAGAGCCTGAGGAAGGATTGTTGAGGAAGAGGCGCAGCTTCCAGGCCGAATTCGACCTGGTGACCACCAGGAAGGCGGAGGTGCAGTGGAGGAAGGCCCAGGGGGCGGTCTACGAGTATGGGGAAAAGGCAAGCCAGATGCTGGCGCATCAACTTCGGAAGCGGGACGCAGCTAGGGAGATCGGGGGAGTTAAGGACAGGGGAGGGAGCGTGGTGCGGAGTGGGGTTGGCATCAATGGGGTCTTCAGGGACTTCTACGAGGAATTGTACCGATCCGAGCCCCCACGGGAGGAGGGAGGGATGGGCCGTTTCCTGGACCAATTGAGGTTTCCAAAGGTGGAAGAGGGACTGGTGGCGGGACTGGGGACCCGATTGGGCTGGAGGAGCTGATCAAAGGGATAGGAAGCATGCAGGCGGGGAAGGCACCGGGGCCGGACAGTTTCCCGGTCGAATTCTATAAAAAATATATGGACCTGTTGGGCCCGCTGTTAGTTAGGACCTTTAATGAGGCAAAGGAGGGGAGGGGGCTTTACCCCAGACGCTGTCCCGGGCACTGATCTCCTTGATCCTGAAGCGGGACAAGGATCCCCTGCAATGTGGGTCTTACAGACCAATTTCCTTGCTAAATGTAGATGCCAAGGTGCTGGCGAAGGTCTTAGCCACGAGGATTGAGGATTGTGTGCCGCAGATCATCCATGAAGACCAGACGGGGTTTGTGAAGGGGAGACAGTTGAACGCGAATGTGCGGAGGCTTTTGAACGTTATCATGATGCTGGCGAGGGAGGGGGAGGCGGAGATAGTGGTGGCGATGGACGGGTAGAGTGGGGGTACCTGTGGGAGGTGCTGAAGCGTTTCGAGTTTGGGGAGGGGTTTGTCAGGTGGGTTAGGCTGTTGTATGAGGTCCCGATGGCGAGTGTGGCCACAAATAGGAGGAGGTCCGAGTACTTTCGGTTGCACTGAGGGACGAGACAGGGGTGTCCCCTGTCCCCCCTGCTCTTCGTACTGGCGATTGAACCCCTGGCTATGGCACTGAGAGAGTCGAGGAACTGGAGGGAGTTGGTGCGGGGTGGGGAGGACCATAGGGTGTCGCTTTATGCGGACGACCTGCTGCTGTATGTGGCGGACCCGGTGGGAGGAATGCCAGAGGTAATGAGGATCCTTAGGGAATTCGGGGACTTTTCGGGGTACAAGCTCAATATGGGGAAGTGCGAGCTGTTCGTAGTTTTAGCTAGGGGACCAGGAGAGGGGGATTGGCGAGCTCCCACTAAAAAGGGCGGAGAGGAGCTTCAGAGATTTGGGGGTCCGGGTGGCCAGGAGCTGGGGGGCCCTGCATAGGCTTAACTTTACAAGGCTGGTGGAGCAAATGGAGGAGGAGTTCAAGAGGTGGGATGCGTTGCCGCTGTCCTTGGCGGGTAGGGTGCAGTCAATCAAAATGACGGTGCTCCCAAGGTTTTTGTTCCTGTTCCAGTGCCTCCCGTGTTTATCCCAAAGGCTTTTTCAGGCGGGTTAACAGGAGTATAATGGGGTTTGTGTGGGCGCGAGGGACTCCGAGGGTGAGAAGGGTGTTCCTGGAGCAGAGTAGAGATAGGGGGGGGGCTGGCGCTGCCCAACCTCTGTGGGTACTACTGGGCCATCAATGCGACGATGGTGTGCAAGTGGGTGATGGAGGGGGAGGGGGCTGCATGGAAGAGGCTGGAGACGGCGTCCTGTGTGGGTACGAGTCTGGGGGCGCTGGCAACGGCGCCGCTGACGCTCCCTCCAAGGAGGTATACCACGAGCCCGGTGGTGGCCCTCAAAATGTGGGGGCAGTGGAGGTGGCATAGGGGGAAGTAGGGGCCTCGGCGTGGACCCCATTACGGGGGAACCACCAGTTCGCCTCAGGAAGAACAGGTGGAGGGTTTTCGGGGTGGCACAGGGCAGGGATACGAAAGTTGGGGGACCTGTTTGTGGACGGAAAGTTCGCGAGCTTGGGTGAGCTGGAGGAGAAGTACGGGCTCCCCCCCCCCGGGGAACACCTTCAGGTACTTACAGGTAAGGGCGTTTGCCAGACGGCAGGTGGTGGAATTCCCGCGGCTACTGCCACACACAGTACAGGACAGGGTGATCTCGGGGGTGGGGAGGGTGGGAGTGGGAAAGATCTCGGAAACTTACCAGGTGATGCAGGAGGAGGAGGAGGCCTCGGTGGTGGAGTTGAAAGGTAAGTGGGAGGAGGAGTTGGGAGAGGAGATCGAAGAGGGGACATGGCAGATGCTCTAGGAAGGGTCAATTCTTCCTCTTTGTGCGCGAGGCTCAGCCTCATACAGTTTAAGGTGCTGCACAGGGCACACATGACCGGGACAAGGATGAGCCGGTTCTTTGGGGGTGAGGACAGGTGTGTTAGGTGCTCAGGGAGCCCAGCAAATCACACTCATATGTTCTGGGCATGCCCAGCGCTGGAGGAATTTTGGAAGGGCGTAGCGAGGACGGTGTCGAGGGTGGTAGGATCCAGGGTCAGACTGGGCTGGGGTCTCGCAATATTTGGGGTGGCAGAGGAGCCGGGAGTGCAGGAGGCGAAAGAGGCCGGAATTCTGGCCTTTGCGTCCCTGGTAGCCCGGCGAAAGATTCTCCTTCAGTGGAAAGATGCGAGGCCCCCAAGCGTGGAATCCTGGATCAGCGATATGGCAGTGTTCATTAAATTGGAGAGGGTGAAATTCGCCTTGAGAGGGTCGGTGCAAGGGTTCTTTGGGCGGTGGCAACCGTTCTTAGACTTTCTGGTAGAACGATAGACATTGGTCAATGGCAGCAGCAGCTCGGGGGGGGGGGGGTTTACTTTATTTTTGTTTATGTTATTTACACTGGAGGGTCTGAGGGGGTGTATACACCTGTTGTGTTAAGTCGGGGTGTTAATGTTAATTTATTATTTATGTACAGGGGGAGGGGTTTGGGGGGTTGCTTTTTTAGATTGTGTTTTGTACTTAACCCTGTTGGGTTCTTTTTTCTTTCTCATTTTGTTATTGATATTTTATGAAAACCTTTAATAAAATTTTTTTTTTTTTTTTTAAAGTTAGGCGACAGAGAGAACAGGAACAGATTTTCACACCACAATCGGACGTGCACCATTACCCCCTCCTCCAACTCTCTTTACCAAAGTCTCCTCAAACTGCTCCTTTCACAGATAAAAGCCCTGTCTGTACCAGAGTTGGATAAAGTCAACAACACATAAACCCTCCCAAAAGAACAAAAATACAAAAGAATCACCACCACAATAGATCCGAGGGGACATTCCTCAATAAGACTGAGGACCCGGAGGATTAACCCCACGGCCAGACTGTCGTTACCCTCAGGATACCGTCTCCAAAATGAGGAGAAGAAAAGTAACTTTTATAAATTGTTTTTACAGGATATTAGAAGAGGAGGAATTACAGACAGAAATCTCAAACATCACGTCTCAATCTGGCTGAGTCTCTCAATTCCTTGGAACTGGATGTCATCGGACTTTGAATCGAGAAGGAGACATGTTTGTCTTTTCTGTCAGCTTCAAAACATCAGTGTGACTGGAAAAGCACCGAGACACACACACCCGAGTGAGAGTGTTCCAGAGCACTGACTGTGGAAAGAGCTTTAACCAGTTACGCAGCCTGAAAAAACATCACACCATTCACAGCGGGAGAGACATTACACATGTTGTGTGTGTGGATGAGGCTTCAACTGATCGACAAACCTGGAGAGACACGAGGAAACCCACACCCTAGAGAAACGGTGGAAATGTGACGATTGTGGGAAGGGATTCAGGGCCCCATCTCAGCTGGAAGCTCATCGGCGCATTCACACTGGGGAGAGGCCGTTCACCTGCTCTGTGTGTGAGAAGGGATTCGGTGATTCATCCACCCTGTGGAGACATCAGTGAGTTCACACTGGGGAGAGGCTGTTCACCTGCTCTCAATGTGAGAAGGGATTCGGTGATTCATCCACCCTGTGGAGACATCAGCGAGTTCACACTGGGGAGAGACCGTTCACCTGCTCTCAGTGTGAAAAGGGATTCACTCAATCATCCGACCTGCGGAGACATCAGCGGGTTCACACTGAGGAAAGGCCGTTCACCTGCTCTCAATGTGAGAAGGGATTCGGTGATTCATCCACCCTGTGGAGACATCAGCGAGTTCACACTGGGGAGAGGCCTTTCACCTGCTCTCAGAGTGAGAAGGGATTCACTCACTTATCCGGCCTGCAGAGACACCAGCGAGTTCACACAGGGAAGAAGGCGTTAACCTGCTCTTAGTGAGAGAAGGGATTCAGATATCCATAAACCCTGCGGGAACAGTAGCGAGTTCACACCTGGAAGAAGCCATTCACCTGCTCTGAGCAGGGGAAACATTCAATGATCCGTCCCAACTACGGAGACACTCACGAGTTAATTCTGGCGAAAGACCATTCATCTGCACTCAATGTGGGGGAGGGGTTTTGTGATTCATCACACCTGTTGTGACTCCCAACAAGTTCACAATATATTACAGATGTTGGCTCCGTTGTTATTGCTTCTGCTCTCACTGACATCCAGGACTGCATTTTGTTCATTCTGACATCTGGTGAATGGTGATGATTGGAGGGTTTCTTTCTGCTGGACTGGCCGGTCTAACACGCCTGCCTCCGGTGGGCTGACCATTTTTTAGGCTAGTTGCGATTACCTGGTTCCAAGTTTGACGAGGAGCACTGAATGAAAAGGTGTTTGCACGTTGGAAGATATTTAGTTCCCAAAGCAGCCATGTTGCCATGAAGATGGGCTATGGTGGTTACATGGTTCTTTTGCCTAATTTATCTGGGTGTTTCTCGCAGAAGGAAATTGTCATGGTATGAGGGGCAAGTTGTCTGTGGTACATTGTGAAATTACAAGAAACATATCACTGAAAGTGGCAACGCAGGTGGATAAGGAGCTAAGAAGGCAGACGGCATGCTTGTCTTCATTGGTCGGGGCATTGAGTATAAAAATTGGCAAGTCATGCTGCAGCTGTACAGAACCACAGTTAGGCCACACGTGGAATATTGCCTCCAATTCTGGTCACCACATTACCAAAAGGATGTGGAGGCTTTGGAGAGAGTACAGAGGAGGTTTACCAGGATGTTGCCTGGCCTGGAGGGTATTAGCTGTCAGAGGAGGTTGGATAAATTTGGATTGTTTTCACTCAAACGATGGAGGTTGAGGGATGACCTGATAAAAGTTTACGGACAGAGTGGATAGTCAGAAGCTTTTTCCCAGGTTGGAAAAGTCAATTACCAGGTGACATAGATTTACGGTGCGAGGGGCAAAGTTTAGAGGAGATTTGCGAGGGAAGTTTTTTACACAGAGGGTGGTGAGTGCCTGGAACTCGCTGCCGGAGGAGGTGGTGGAAGCAGGTACGATAGTGACGTTTAAGAGGCATCTTGACGAATACATGAATCGGATGGGAATAGATGGATACAGACCCTGGAAGCACAGAAGATTTTAGTTTAAACAGACATCATGATCCGAGCAGGCTTGGTGGGCCGAAGGGCCTGTTCCTGTGCTGTACTGTCCTTTGTTCTTTGTTGTTCTTTGTATGACGATAGACAATAGACAGGCAACCACTCACATTTTATTTACATAAAATATAGATTCCTTTCAGAAGCAAAAGTGAAGCTATCGTGGCTAACAAGAAAAGTTAAAGATTCCATTAGATCAATGGAGGAGACAATATAGTCGTGAGCCTGAGGAGTGGGAACTTGTTATAGAATTCAGCAAAGGAGGACCAAGAAACTGATCAAGAGAAAATAGAATATGAGAGCAAACCGGGGAGAACTGGAAAAGCTCCTATCGGAAAAGGAAAAGATTAGCAAAGACCAATGTGGGTCCATTCCAGGCAGCGAAGGAGAGTTTAAAGTGGGGAATAAGGAAATGGCAGAGAAACTAAACAATGTGTGTCTGTCTTCACAGAGGAAGATACAGAAATTGTCCCAAAAACACGAGAGAACCAAGGGGACTAGTGAACACGAGGAACTGAAAGAGATTAGTATTAGTGAAAAAGTAGCACTGGAGAAAATAATGTGGTTGAAAGTTAATAAATCCCCAAAAGCTTCTCTCCATCCCAGAGTGTTGAAAGAGGTGGCTGGAGAGATAGTGGATACATTGGTCATCATCTTTCAAAATTCTATAGATTCTGGAATGGTTCTTGCAGATTGGAAGGTGGTAAATGTAACACCAATATTTAAGGAGAGAGAGAAAACAGGGAACCACAGACCCTTTAGCCTGACATCAGTAGGAGGGAAAATGCTACAATCTATTATAAAGGAAGTGATAACATACAAATTAGGAGCAGGAGTAGGCCACTCGGCCCCTCGAGCCTGCTCCACCATTCAATACGTTCCCGGCTGATCTGATTGAAACCTCAACTCCACAGAGGCTCCTTAGAAAATAAATCTTTGTAGAGCGTAATAATATTCTTTATTATAATCATCTTTATTATTGTCACAAGTAGGCTTACATTAACACTGTAATGAAGTTACTGTGAAAATCCGCCAGTCACCTCACTCCGGCACCTGTTCAGGTAACGGAGGGAGAATTCAGAATGTCCAATTCACCTAACAAGCACGTCTTTTGGGACTTGTGGGAGGAAACCGGAGTACCCGAAGGAAACCACGCAGTTTTGGGGAGAACACGCAGACTCTGCACAGACAGTGACCCAAGCCGGGAATTGAACCCAGATCCCTGGAGCTGTGAAGCAACAGTGCTAACCACTGTGCCTCCATGCCACTGAGTCAGTTATGGGGAACAAGGAAATGGTAGAGGAGTTAAACAGATATTTTGTATCAGTCTTTACGGTGGAAGATACTTTGAATATCCCATTAATACTAAAGAATATGGAGGAAGCAATTAAATACCATCGTTGGAGAAGTTGTATTGGACAAACTAATGGGGATAAGATTAGTCCCCTGGATGGCTGCATCCTAGGATCCTAACAGAAATGGCTACAGAGATAGTGGATGCATTAATTGTAATTTTCCCAAAATCCTTGAATTCTGTAGAAGTACCAGAGGATTGGAAAACTGCCAATGTGACAGCCCCCCAATTCAAAATGGGAGGGAGGAAAATAACGAGGCACTCTAGGACGAATAGCCTAACATTTATTATTGAAAAAATGTTGGAATCAATTATTAGGAAGTAATAGCAGCACATTCAGAAAATCTGCATCTAATCAAGCAGAGTCAGCATGGCTTTGTGAAAGAGAAACCGTGTCTGATTAATTTATCAGAGTGTTTCAAGGAAGTCTCAACCAGAGTGGATAGAGGGGGACCAGTAGATGTGTTGTATTTAAACTTCCAGAAGGCCGTTGACAAGGTATCTCACAAAACGTTAAGGCATGAGATAAGATCCCATGGTGTTAGCATGGATAGAGAATTGGCTAATAAGCAGGAAACAGCGAGTGGGGATAAGGGGTGCTCTTTCAGGTTGGTGACCTGTAACCAGTGGGGTTCCACAGGGATCAGTCCTGGGATCGCAACTGTGTAGAATTTATATTAATGATTTGGAGGAAGGAAGCGAATGTACTGTGCCCAAATTTGAAGACAAAAATAGTTGGAAAGGCAAGTTGCGAGGGGGATACTAACAGTTTGCAAAGAGATTGAGAGGTTGAGCAAGTGGACAAAAAGTTGCCACATGGAGCATAATGTGGGAAAATGTGAAGTTAATTTTGGAAAGGAGAACAAAAGAACAGTATTATTTAAATGGAGAAAAACTGCAGAAAGCTGCAACACAAAGGGACTTGGGGGAACTTCTGCACGAAACACAGAACTGCCTGCCTCTGAAGTTGGTGGTAGCAGTGATTTAAAAATATGTTTCTGGAACATACCTCTTCATTCACCTGAGGAAGGAGCAGCGCTCCGAAAGCTAGTGACATCGAAACAAACCTGTTGGACTTTAACCTGGTGTTGTAAGACTTCTTACTGTGCTCACCCCAGTCCAACGCCGGCATCTCCACATCTTAAAAATGAAAAACATTCAGAGTATCCAGTTTTTTCCAATTAAGGGGCAAATTAGCATGGCCAATTTACCTACACTGCACATCTTTTTGGGTGTGGGGGTGAGACACACACAACATGGGGGGAATGTGCAAACTTCATGCGGTCAATGACCCGGGTTCTTGGCGCCGTGAAGCAGCAGTGCTAACCACTATGCCGCCCTGACGGTAGCAGAGATGATTAACAATTTCAAAAGGAAATTAGATATGTACATGAAGTAAATAAACTTTCAGGGGAAGAGGAATATCAAGGGGAAATGGTACTGATTGTATCGGTCTACTGAGTCGGAATGGACAAGTTACTGAATGGACCTGTTCTGTGCCGTAATGACTCTGGGCGGGATCCTCCGTTTCGCCGGCAGCGCACTCACACCCGCGGGTTACCCAATGGCATGGGGGTGCTCACAATGGGAAACCCCATTGGTCGTCTGCCCGGACAGAGCATCCCGCTGCCAGCGGGGGTGCACCACAGCAGAAAACGGGTGTAGCGGAACAGAGAATTCAGATTCTATGTCTGGAAATATATAACATAGCTACAGTACTATATTACAATACTAGAAATATTAATAAATATACTTTATTCCAGAATCCAAAAAGAATCTGTACCATAACAACACGAGACATATCTCTGTCCGACATTAATTTACTGCCCCTTAAATGTCAACTATCTCTTGGGGAAAGCAGCCCTTTAATTGTGAACATTGGGAAAGAAACCATCCTTTTAGCCAGACAAATAAATGTGTCAAGCTGAGGAAGCAAAGGATGTCAATGTCTTTAAGCGAGAGAGAGCGACCTGGGTCAACCTTTGCAGAGTCTGCACCTTCCCTGGATTCACTTCCTTTCCCTTCAATTGCTGCAAGTGACCAATTGGAGGTGAGAATGAGAAAAGGAAAGAGGGAGAAAAGAAAGTGTTTTACTCACAGATGTTTGATACAGGAGGAGGTTTCAGTTTGTGTGAAGGTCAAGATTTCAGTCGGAAGTCAGAAGGCGGGTTCTTTCTGCACATGCGCGGTTTCCCTCTCCTTTGAACATGCGCAGTACCGGGCCACAGGCCCGCGCAGCCGATAGAGCGGTTTCCAGGGCGCGGCGGATTGTGGGAGCCCCGGGCGCCATTACTCATCCAGAGCCTAGTCTCCAAACGCCTGGTACTGGGATGGAACGGGGCCGAGCGGAATAACATGTGGGTAGTCCCCTCACCCCTTCCCAGAATCCCCCCATCCATTTCCTCTTGTAAACCCCTCACCCAGTGTCGATCCCCTCCCCCCACCATTCACAACTCCCAGGTCCATTGAAACCTGTTTGACCAGGCTCCCATCACACTCCCATTCACTAATCACCCTACATTTCCTCGTGTGGTAATCCCTGCCAGAGCCCCCTCCTCGCCACCCCCTCCTCAGTAACCCAGCCCCACGTGCTCAAAACCCACCTCCTTGAAGCCAAGAAACAATACCCATAAGGAAACGCACCCATAAGGAAACTCCCCCCCCCTCCCCCCCCCCCCCCCCCCCCCATTCAAGAGTCAGGAACAAAACCCCAATCAAATAGAAAACCTCAATAAGAGAATACAATCCCCGTCCCACCAACCAAGCACAAATCCCAACTCTCATCTCAGTCTCAGTCCTTCAGCCTTAACGAACGCCTCCGCCATCTCAAAATAAAAGTCCTTCGAGTTATGAGTGACTCTCAGCTTTGCTGGGTAGACCACTCAAAATCTCACTCTGCTGCCGTCCAATGTCCCCTTCACCCGTCCAAAGGCCACCCCCTTCTCGTCAACTACTCCGTCAGATCTTGGTATCTGCATCTACCAACACCTTCCCACTTCATATCCGCTAACTAATGGCATTCTGCTCTTTTACTGCTCTGGTGGGGAATGCCACCCGAGGCTGCACTTAGCATTATTCCTGCACTGAGGATCTCCTCAGTGCAGGATGATATTGGGATGCCATTTTTAAATGGTGTCCCGAGCTCTTGACCACCTGACTCGACTCCTGGAACCCCCAATGTCCCAACTCACCTATATGGGTTCCTCGGGCCTCCCCACACCACCGCACATGGGCAGTGCACCCCCAGGCTTGATCCCCAGTGCGAGGAAAATGCCAGCCTGACACCTTGGCACTGCCCATGTGTACCCTGCCAACCTGACAGTGCTACCTGGGAACTCCAGGGTGCCAGGCTGGCATCTGGGTGGCACTGCCAGCGTGCCTACATGGCATTGCTAGGGTGCCTAGCTCAAAACCTTCTCCTTCACGTGGTAGCTGTGGAAGCAGACTATAACCGCCCTTGGTGACTCATTCACTCCTGACTTTAGCCTGAGTGACCAATGTGACCTGTCCCACTCAGAGCGGAGTGTGCTCCCCCCTCCCCCATCAACACAACAAAAATCTTTGCAAAGTACTCGGTTGGCCTCAGGCCCTCCGCCCCTCAAGCAGGCCCACCATTCCCAAAAATTGCCTCCTTGACCAGTTCTGCAGGTCCCCTACCTTAGCTCTGAGCCTTTTGTTGACCTCCGTCACCCTCCACAGCTCCTCACCCATCGAGGTGAACTGGTCACTGTGTTGCGACACTGTCCCCTCCACCCTCTTCAACTTCTGTCCTTGCTCCCGCACTTCGACAGACGTCTTCATCTCTGCCGTCTTTACCAGGGCAATCGCCTCCTTCACCCACTCTAAAGTGAAGCTGTCATCCCCCTCCGAAGCACCTGTAAATGCTTGGCAAACAGCCTTTCCAACTCCACTGTAGCGATAAGACCCTGTTTGTGCTAAAATGACTGATTGCAGCCATGATGGGAAGCTTTTGGTCAATTTGAAATGAGGCCTGGTACCTTTTGACTGGTGACCTATTTAGAGTCTGCAATGCACTGATGGAAAAGATGGTGAAATGCCGAGCAGAACCTGAGTTGACACCTTTAACTACAATGTCTGAAGAATGGATCTATGGTTAGAAGAAAGATGTCATTCAACAGTTCGAAGTAGAGTAAATTTGACCTGTCTGGGACACTGGTCAGACGGAGTATAAGAACCAAGCATCGATGATTCCGTTTCAGCGACGACCGAGGATTGGTCGGGACAAATGGGTGATGGCTCAGAGAATAGAACAGACCTCCAAGAGGAATGTGGCCAATTCAGTTCAAAGGGGTAATATCTACTTATGTCTGAAGCTCTGACATCACCTTGGTCAGAGTTTCCACGGTGAGGGGAGCAGCCCCACCCGACGACCCAGCCCTGGCCATCTTCCTTCCTGCAGGACTCACAGCAGCACTCGCTGGCGGACCTTCGCTCGCCCCCTTCTTTCCAGCACCTTTCCTCTGGGACTTCGACATTCGTCGGCCTCCTTATGACTTCCCTCAACAACTCATCTAAAAACTGACCCAAAACTGGGCATAAACATCCAAAAATATGAGACTCTCGCAGGAGCCACCTAACGTGCGACATCCACCAACGTGTTGTCACCGGAAGTCCCCGGAATGAACAATATCAATATGATACCAGCATCTCCATATTAACGACAGGCCATTCATCTGCTCTGTCTGTGGACAGAGCTTCTCTCAGTCAGGCAGCCTGCTGGCACTGGGGACAGGACATTGGAAAATGTTCCAGGAGTGGGATGGAATTCAGCCAATCCTCCAGCCTGTTGACACACCAGCGGGTTCAAACTGGGGAGCTGCTGTTTACATGTTCTCTGTGCAGATAGAGAGTCACTCACTTATCCCACTTCCTGACACACCAGTGACTTCATGTTTGACTGCAGGGGTTGGACTCTGCTGAGGGAAATATTCACTCTATCTGAGCCCCTCAGAATTACACACAACTCAATTCATTCTCCCCTCAGCCTCCTCTGTTCCAATGAGAACAACCCCAGCCTCTCCAATCTTTCCTCATAGTTAAAATTCTCCATCCTGGGTAACATCATCATAAATCCCCTCTGCAGCCTCTCTCGTGTGATCACATCCTTCCTGTAATGTGGTGACCAGAACTGTCCACAGTGCTCCGGCTGTGGTCTAACTGGTGTTTGATCCAGTTCCAGCACAATCTCCCTGTTCTTATATTCTCGGCCCTCTGCTTCCAAAGGAAACTCTCCCACCTGCCTTCCTTCTTTTAAATATAAATGTAGAGTAACCAATCATTTTTTTCCAATTATGGGGCAATTTATTGTGGCCAATCCATCTACCCTGCGCATCTTTGGGTTGTGGGGCAAAACCCACGCAAACAAGGGTGAATTTCTATTAATTTCATTTCATTTTCATTTCATTTCATGCGCAAACTCCACACGGACAGTGGCCCAGCGCCGGGATCAAACCTGGAACATCGGTGCCGTGAGGCAGCAATGCTAACCACTGTGCCATTGTGCTGCCCCCACCTGCCTTCCTAAGCATTGAAGAGAGAGAGAGGCAGCTGAAAGAGACAGGGAGAGAGAGGCAGCAGAGGGAGAGAGAGGTACCAAAGAGAAGAGAGGAGCACCAAAGACTGAGACAGGAGAGAGAGAACAGAGAGACAGAGGGCGAGAGGCGCAGCAGAGGGAGAGAGAGGCACCAGAGAGGAGTGCCAGAGACTGAGAGAGGCAGGAGAGAGAGGGGAGAGGAGAGAGAGAGAGTGGGAGAGACCCTAGTCAGTAACAAAAATAATTAATGAAATTGAGTTCAGACACATCTGCATGAACTGACACCACTTTATTCACAGATTAACAGAGTAATCACTGTACTTGAATCAATGTTATTCACTTTTGGAATTGAATGAATTAAGGGTCAGATTAACTATATCACAATAACCCAGTATCAGATTGTGTTAATTCCATGTATTAATCACGATGCGTAAGCGTCTCATCTGAGCTCTGCCATCTCATTGCCAGCAGGTGACGGGCGTAGACCTGATTAAGTGGATGAATGTAGTGTCCTTCCAGCAGTTCCATGGCTTTATCATAGTTCACCACCAAAACTTAGACACTCCAGTAGGACGACCAGGCTGCCTGATCGTCTGATTGCAGCACCATGAGGAAAATTAACAACGCAAGAACTTTCTCCGCAACCCTCGATAGCATGGTACCTGCAATACCTGGTCCTACCATGAAAAGGCGACAGTAATACTGGCCATCACCCCGCTGACTTTTTTTTAACAGGGGGTGAATGTGGTAATACCAGGTATTGCAGTACCAGAGAGAGGAATAACCATTGGCTAGGCCGCGGGGTCTACCATTGGGCAATGTACATATACCCCGCCTCTCAGGGCGGGGCTAAGAACCGATGCCGTCCCAGCAGCCTCCACTTCTGTAACATCGCTGCTGGGTACAGTTCTATCTGATTAAAGCTGAATCGATATGACTCCACGTGGACTCAAGCGTATTGATTGTGTATCACAGATAGGTCTGTTTAATACAGAACAGGGTTAAACCCAGTGTCCAATATTACAGGTCTCTGTGGTTGTTGGATGCCTGGTTTCACTGTACAGTTGACAAACCCACAGCTTCAGTTAATTTGTCTACCCAGGGTCTGTTTATAAACCCTCATCACAACATATTACCTGGTTAGCTATTGTATATATCATTATGGTCGGACAGCTCACACAAAGCTCAACCAGAAACTATGGTTCTTCTTTCTACTGATTCCAGCTCCTACAAGGGGTCACAGCATCTCCAGCCCTCAGCTCTGTTACTGGGCTGTCACTGACATGAGCAACAGTGAGACAGCAAGTTGCCTGAGGCTGAATGGTAAGTTGAAACTTGTGACTCAAAACTAACTGTGTAAGATCTCTGAAAAGATCAGGAATTTTAAAAGATAAATTCTAAACCCAGTGAACAAATTAATGAGTCATAAGACAAAAACTTCAAGTTTATGACTTTTCCTGCAACATACAAACTAGAAACAACAATGCCTAAACACTATTTTTATAGGGAACGTATCCCTTAAACTATAAATAGAATGTTGCCCTTTTACTTTTAACACAATCAAAACTCACACTCCATGGTTACGTCGCTGAAGTTGTCAATCAATTCTCCTGCAACCAGCCCAATGTGATTCTTCGTTCCTGTGTTTACTTCCATTCTATTCCTTTGCCTGACTGGCAATCCTTAACTTCAGAAGTGTCTTGTGCAGTGATGGTTCTCCTGATGATATTAAGGTCCTGATAAATAATAATAATCTTTATTGTCACAAGTTAGGCTTACATTAACACTGCAATGAAATTACAGTGAAAAGCCCCTGCTCGCCACATTCCGGCATCTGTTCGGGTACACTGAGGGAGAATTCAGAATGTCCAAATTACCTAACAGCACGCCTTTCGGGACTTGTGGGAGGAAACCGGAGCACCCGGAGGAAACCCACGCAGACACGAGAACGGGCAGACTCCGCACGGTGACCCAAGCCGGGAATCGAACCTGGCATCCTGGAGCTGTGAAGCAACAGTGCTAACCACCGTGCCACCATGGCGCCCATAACCAAGTGACTCTTCCACACCCTGAAGTCTTTTTTTCGGTAAATCATCATCTAATATACTGTAAAACAAATGGAAATTAAGAACAGACAATTCTAGTTTCTATGAAACATTCTTTCCTCTCTCATTCCTCAAAAGCTGTAAATCGCTATCCAACACACGCTCCCTCCATTCTCACTCTGCTGTATGTAATATTCATCTTCCCAATTCTCTAATGGTGCTGATTCAGGCTGACTGTCAGATCCATGCTCACTGCTTCCCATCCTGGACAGAGGCCTGAAATTCTCCATGCAGGCTGCCAGACAGAAATATGTCTATAAATACAGAACTCAAAATGTGTGCAACATACAGACTGGATTCATTTCCTTTCTCTTCACAGATTTCATAGAATTTACAGTGCAGAAGGAGGCCATTCGGCCCATCGAGTCTGCACCGGCTCTTGGAAAGAGCACCCTACCCAAGGTCAACAACCCCACCCAACACTAAAGGCACTTTTGGACACTAAGGGCAATTTATCATGGCCAATCCACCTAACCTGCACATCTTTGGACTGTGGGAGGAAACCGGAGCACCCGGAGGAAACCCACGCACACACGTGAAGATGTGCAGACTCCGCACAGACAGTGACCCAAGCCGGAATCGAACCTGGGACCCTGGAGCTGTGAAGCAATTGTGCTATCCACAATGCTACCGTGCTGCCTGCAAGTTACCAATATCCCCTCAGAATGAGAAAATAAATGGAAAGATAAAGTAGACTTGGCGTGCCTGCTGCCTCTAGTGGGGCATTCGAGAACGAGAGGCAATAGTCTTCACATAAGAGGGAGTAAATTCAAAACAGAGTTGAGGAGAAACTGCTTCTCCCAAGGGCTGTGAATCTGTGGAATTCACTACCCCAGAGTGTGGTGGAGCTGGGACAGTGAGTAAATTTAGGGAGGAGTTAGACAGATTTTTAATCGGGTTGAAGGGTTATGGAGAACTCTCAGGATGGTGGAGTTGAGGCCAGGATGAGATCCGTGATGATCAAATGGCGGAGCAGACTCGATGGGCCAAATGGCCGAACTCTGCTCCTATACCTTATGACCTGATGAAAGGGGGAGACGTTGATTTGCTCCCAGATGTTGCCCAGAGGAGGCGGTTTCAGTCTGACTCATTGTCCAACCTCCACATTGTGACATCACAAAGATGCTCGTCCTCTAGATCAGCCAATAGGAATAAACCCGCTCCGCGGCGACTTCGCTGCATTTGCGTACACTCGCCCCGCGCGCGGATATGGAGCCCCGCCCCCGTCCATTTTTCCCCCCTCCCCCGTCCATTTTTCCCCCCTCCCCCGTCCATTTTTCCCCCCTCCCCCGTCCATTTTTCCCCCCTCCCCTCCACATCCTCGAGACAAGGTCTCCAGCCAACCGGCTGACAGTTCCGGCGATCGATGATTCCCTCTCTCCCAACCCGGGACTGCGCATGTCTCAGGGAGAGGGCACACTGCGCATGTGCAGAAGGAGCTCACCTCCGCTGACTCTGCTGAGTTGTGGCCAATGGGAAGATTGGAGGACCGGAAGGACTCTGCTCCTCCGCCAATCAGAGCTCCCACATTGTCTCAATGCGGAAGCTGGAAATGGAGGTTTCTGCCGAGCAAAGCTGTTGTTCCTCCGACCCTGAATGAGCTTGAGCTGCACACAGACTCCTGTCTCCAACATCTGTGAGTATAACACTTTCTTTTCTCCCACTTTCCATTTCTTTTCTCATTCTCACCTTCAATTGGTGACTTGTAGCAACTGAAGGGAAAGGAAGTGAATCCAGGGAGGGTGCAGACTCTGCAAAGGTTGGCCCAGGCAAAGGTTGGTCCAGATATTGACATCCTTTGCTCCCTCAGCTTGACACATTTATTTGTCTGGCTAAAAGGATCGTCTCTTTCCTAATGTTCACAATTAAAGGGCTTCTTTCTCCAGGATATGGCTGACATTTAAGGGGACAGTAAACAGGACATAATTCAACCCAGCCAATTCCTTCCCTATCAGTCTATTTCCATCATCAGCAGAAGTGGTGGAAGGAGTCATCAACAGTGCAATCAAACAGCACTTTACTCAGCAATAACCTGCTCACGGTTGCTCAGTTTGGGTTCCGCCAGGGTCACTCAGCCCCTGACCTCATTACGGCCTTGGGTCAAACATAGATGAAAGGGCTGAATGCCAGAGGTGAGGTGAGAGTGACTGCCCTTGGCATCAAGGCAGCATTTGACCGAGTATGACATCAAGGAGACCCAGCTAAACTGTAGTCAATGGGAATCGGGGGAGAACTCTCCGCTGGTTGGAGTCATACCTGGCACAAAGGAACTTGGTTGTGGTGGTCGGCGGTCAATCATCTCAGCTCCAGGAGTTCCTCAGGGCACATTCCCAGACCCACCCATAGTTAGCTGCTTCATCAGTGACCTCCCTTCCATCATAAGGTGAGAAGTGGGGATGCACAATGTTCAGCACTTTTCGCGACAACTCAGATAATGAAGCAGTCCATGTCCAAATGCAGCAAGACCTGGACTGTATCCAGAAGTGGGCTGATAAGTGGCAAGTTACATTTGTGCTACACAAGTGCCAGGCAATGACCATCTCCTACAAAGGAGAATCTAACCACCGCCCCTTGACATTCAGTGGCATTACCATCGCTGAATCCTCCACAACCAAGATCCTGAGGGTTACCATTGATCAGAAACTGAACTGGACCAGCCATATTAATACAGTGGCCACCAGGGCAGGTCAAAGACTACAGCGAGTAACGCACCTCCTGACTCCCAAAGCCTGTCCCCCATATACAAGGTACAAGTCAGGCGTATAATAGAATAATCACCACTTGCCTGGTTGAGTGCAGCTCCAACAACGCTCAAGATGCAGCTCTACACCATCCAGAACAAAGCAGCCTGCTTGACTACTCCCCATTCCACAAATATTCACACCCTCCGTCACCGGCGAACTGTGGCAGCCGTGCATACCATCTATACTGTGCACTGCAGTAACTCCCCAAGGTTCCTCAGGCAGCACCTTCCAAACCCACGACCACTACTATCTAGAAGGACAAAAGCAGCAGATACCTGGGAACCCCACTACCTGGAGGTTCACCTCCAAGTCACTCACCAGCCGGACTTGGAAATATATCGCCCTTCCTTCATTGTTGCTGGGACGACATCCTGGAACCCCTTCCCTGACAGCACAGGAGATGTACCTACAACTCAAGGACTGCAGCGGTTCAAGAAGGCAACTCATCACCACCTTGTGAAGGGCAACTAGGGATGGGCAATAAATGCTGGCCTAATCATCGATGTCCACACCCTGTAAATGAATTTTTAAAAATGTTATATTGGACAGAGATATATCTAGTGTTATATGGAATGTATCAGATATGTTATTGATGGTTCTGTAATAAAATACATGTATTATTATTTCTAGTTTTGTAAATAGTACTGTACCCACATTATATATTTCCAGTTATAGTCATTGTAGCACTGACAGAATCCATTTGGTAACTCAAGTCAATGCTGACTCTCTGTACAGCAATCCAGTCAGTCCCATTCCCCCTCAGTATCCCTGTTCACCTGAAAGCTTATTTTCTTCATATTTTATTTTGAATTATTGATCATCTCGACTTCCACAACCCTTGTGGGCAATGGGTTCCTCTTCATGACCACTCCATGGCTAAATAACATTCTTCCTCAGAATCACCCCATCTCTAATCAGTAAATATACTTATATGGAGAGTCTGTACTCTTGTACATGTTGTAGTGAGTTTAGATTTGTTGATCAGCATCAATCAGCACCTTCATAAGAATTGGGAGGGGAAGGAAGTGAATCCAGTCTGTATATTACACATTTATCATCCAGTAACAGAGACTTATATCTGTCTGGCAGCCTGTGTCCAGGACAGGAAACAGTGAGCTTGGATATATCAATCAGCCTGAATCAGTGCCTTCAGGAGAATTGGGAGGGTGAATATTAGATACAGCAGAGTGAGACTGGAGGGAGAGTGTGTGGAATGGAGATTTAGAGCGTTTGAGGGAAAGAGAGAGAGCTAAAATTATTTGACAGAAACTAGAATTGTCTGTTCTGAATTTCTATCCTGTACTGACGATGATTTTTGTAAAATCTTTTTGCAGGAAGTTACAACGAGAGGTGTTTGAGGTCGATATCTCAAACTAAATATCACGTCAAGAACTGACTGAGTCAGTCAATTCTTGGGCACCGAAGATCATCGGCCTTTGAATCTAGAAGGAGAAATGTTTGTCTATTCTGTCTGCTTCAAGAGATTTTCAACATCGGAGTGTCTGGGAAAGCACTGAGACACACACACACCCGTGTGAGACTGTTACAGAGCACTGACTGTGGAAACAGCTTTAACCAGTTACATGGTCTGAAAAAATACTACACCATTCATATCAGGGAGAGACTGTACATGTGTTCTGTGTGTGGACGAGGCTTCAACTGATCGTCCAACGTGGTGAGACGCAAGATCACCCAAACCATGGAGAAACCATGGAAATGTGAGGATTGTGGGAAGGGATTCAAAGGCCCGTACGGGCTGGAATGGCATCAACACAGTCACACTGGAGAGAAGCCGTTCACCTGCTCTGTATGTGGGAAGGGATTCAGAGCCCCACATGAGCTGGAAAGGCATCAACGCAGTCACACTGGAGAGAAGCCTTTCACCTGCTCTCAGTGTGAAAAGGGATTCACTGACATTGGCAACCTGCGGAGACACGAACGAGTTCACACCGGGGAGAGGCCATTCACCTGCTCTGACTGTGGGAAGGAATTCACTCGGTTATCCCATCTGCAGAGACACCATCAAGTCCACACCGGGGCGAGGCCATTCACCTGCACTGTGTGTGGGAAGGAATTCACTCATTTACCCAACCTGCAGACACACCAGCGAGTTCATACTAGAGAGAGGCCATTCACCTGCACAGTGTGTGAAAAGGGATTCACTCAGTTAGTCCACCTGCAGTCACACCAGCGGGTTCACACCGGGGAGAGGCCATTCACCTGCACTGTGTGTGGAAAGGGTTTCAGTCAGTTACCCAACCTGCTGAGCCACAATGTCACTCACACCAATGAGAGACCCTTTAAATGCTCTGACTGTGGGCGGGGTTTCAAAAGCTCTCAGGTTCTGATGATCCACCAGCGCATTCACACTGAGGAGAGACCGTTCAGCTGCTCTCACTGCACAAAGAGCTTTAGAACCTCATCCAACCTGATGAAACACGAGCGAGGCCACACTGGGGAGAGCCCGTTCACCTCTCCGACTGGGAAAAGATTCACTCGGTCATCCCACTTGTTGAACCACAATGTCACTCACACCAATGAGAGACCCTTTAAATGCTCCGACTGTGGGAGTAGGTTTAAAAGCTCTCAGGTACTGATGGAACACCAGCGCATTCACACTGAGGAGAGACCGCTCAGCTGCTCTCACTGCACAAAGAGGTTTCAAACATTATCCACATTGCGGAGACACCAGCGAGTTCACACTGGGGAGAGTCGATTCACCTGCTCTGATTGTGGGAAGAGATTTAGTGATTCATCTGCCCTGTTGACACACCAGCGAGTCCACACTGGAAAGAAGCCATTCACCTGCTCTCACTGCGGGAAGGGATTCACTCAGTCATCCAACATGTTGAGACACCAAAGGGTTCACAAGTGATGTTAGGTTGGATTCTGCTGTTATTCCTGCTGTTAAGCACATCCAGTACTGAACCTGGAGTGGGTGGAGGGATTTGCCTCCTCGCCGACCCCTCCTGGTGCTTGGATGTGGCGACCCTGGCGAACGACTGCTCCCCGGACCTGAAATACCCGACTGTGAAGTGCCACCCATACTACCTTCCACAGAGTTCACTTCTGCCATCATCACGGCGGTCTACATCCCACCCCAGCTGGAAGTGAAGAAGGCGCTTGATGAATTGTAACCGCTATAAATAACAATGAAACCGAATACCCGGAGGCCTTGTTCATCGTGGCCGGGGACTTTACCCAGGCCAACCTCGAGTGTACTGCCAAAATTCTACCAACACATCTCCTATCCCGACAGGGGTCCCAACATCCTTGACCACTGCTACACAAATATCAAGGGTGCCTGATGATCCATCCCCTGACTGCACTTCGGAAAATCGGACCACAAGACGGTGCTCCTTCTCCCGGCTGACGAGCAGAAACTTATGCAAGAGAATCCGGTTAAGAAAGTCGAGGCAAAGGAAGAGCTCCTACACGACTGCTTGAAGTCAATGGACTGGTCCATATTTAAGAACTCAGCAGCTAACCTGAACGAGTATGCCAGCACCATCACAGACTTCATCAGCAAGTGTGTAGAAAATTGTGTGTCAAAGAAGGTAGTACGTACATTACCCAACCAGAAACCATGGGTTAATCGGGAGATTCACTCCCGACTGAAGGCCACGCCTGAGGCGTTCAAGGCAGGCAACCCTGACCTATAGAAGAAATTTAGGTACGACCTCCGCAAAGCCAACAGGGACTCCCAAGTGACAATACCAAACTAAGCGATGATGTGGACTCTCGTTGGTTGTGGCAAGGCCTAAACAATATAATGGGCTACAAAATAAAGCTGAGTAGAATCTTCAGCAACAGCGCACCCCTTCCCGACAAACTCAATGCATGCTATGCTTGTTTCGAGCAGGAAACCAACAAACCGTTGTCAACTGCCCCAGCAGCCTTGGACACGCCCATGCCCACGGTCACAGCCTCCAAAATCAGATCGGCCTTCTTGAAAGTGAACTCTCGGAAAGCACCCGGTCCTGACGGGATCCCTGGTCGTGCACCCAGATCCTGCGCTGACCAAGTGGCAGGTGTATTCGCGGACATCCTCATCCTGTCCCTACTCCGTTCTGAGGTTCCCACCTGCTTCAAGAAGACCATTATCATACTGGTGTCGAAGAACCAGGCAACCTGCCTCAATGAATACCGTCTGGTGGCCTTGACATCGATCATTATGAATTGCTTCGAGATGTTGGACACATCAATTCCATACTCCCAGCATTCCTTGATACACTGCAATTCGCATACCGCCACAACCGGTCCACAGCAGACACCTCTCACTGGCCCTATACTTGCCCCTGGAGCATCTCGACAACAAGGACTCTTACGTCAGACTCTTATTCATTGACTACAGTTTTGCCTTCAACACCATAATCCCAGCCAAACTCATGTCCAAAATTTAGGACTTGGCTCCTCCCTCTGCAACTGGATCCTCGACTTCCTGGTACATGGACCACAATCAGTAAGGATAAACAACACCCTCCTCCATGATAGTCCTCAATACCGGGGCCCCACAAGGCTACGTACTTAGCCCCCTACTATACTCGTTATACACACGATTGGGTGGCAAAATCTGCTCCCGCTTCATCTACGAGTTTGCTGATGGCACAACCGTAATGGGTCGGATATCAAACAACGATGAGTCAGAGTCCAGGAGGGAGATCGAGAACCTAGTGGCATGGTGTAATAACAACAATCTCTCCCTCAATGTCAGCAAAACTAAGGAGCTGGTCATTATCAGGAAGCAAAGTATCATACACACCCCTGTCTGCATCAAAGGTGCGGAGGTGGAGCTGGTTGACAGCTTCAAATTCCAAGGTGTGCACATCACCAACATTATGTCCTGACCCACCCACATCGACGCTACGACTAAGAAACCTGTACTTCGTCATGAAACTAAGGAAATTCAGCATGTCCAATGCCTCATGTGTGGCACGGTAGCATAAGTGGTTAGCATTGTTGCTTCACAGCTCCAGGGTCCCAGGTTCGATTCCCGCCTTGGTTCACTGTCTGTGCGGTGTCAGCACGTTTCCCCTGTGTCTGCTTGGGTTTCCTCCAGGTGCTCTGGTTTCCTCCCACAAGTCCTGAAAGACGTGATTGGACATTTGGATTCTCCCTCAGTGTACCCGAACAGGCGCCAGAGTGTGGTGACTAGGAGATTTTCACAGTAACTTCATTGCAGTGTTAATATAAGCCTACTTGTGACAACAATAAAGATCATTATTTTTGTGAGGGCTACAAAGAATCCAGCACGAATTATAGAATAGAAAGAAATAACATTTATTTACAATTTTTTATATATATATATATATATATATATGCAGCAGCAATACTCTCTTGTTGCTCACTCCTCTCCAGCTGGTTTCAGACTGGCCAGAGGGACTCTGCTAATGATTTCTCCGCCCCCCCCCCCCCCTCATTGGGGAAGCTCATACTCCTAAGGATTGTGGGATTGCTATTAGTCCCCAGCCAGTGGTAAGCAGGCAGGTTATAACAATTATCATTGACTTTTACCAATCTTTACAGATGCGCCACAGAAAACATCTTATCTGGCTGCATCACAGCTTAGTATGGCAACAGCTCAGCCCAAGACTGTAAGAAACGACAGAGAGTTGTGAACACAGCCCAGTCCATCACATAAACCTGCGTCCCATCCATTGACTCTGTCTACACCTCCCGCTGCCTTAGGAAAGCGGGCAGCAAAATCAAAGACCCCTCCCACCAAGTTTATTCTCTCTTCCAATCTCTTCCATCGGGCAGGAGACACAAAAATCTGAGAACACGCACAAACAAATTCAAAAACAGATTTTTTTCCCCGCTGTTACCAGACTCCTGAATGACCCTCTTATGGACTGAACTGATCTCTCCACACATCTTCATCGACTGAATAGCACTACACTCTGGATGCTTCACCCAATGTCTATGTATTTATATTGTGTATTTATCATATATCCTATGTTTTTTCATGTACAGAATGATCTGTCTGTATTGCACGCAGAACAATACGTTTCACTGTACCTTGGTGCATGTGGCAATAAATTTAATCAAATCAAACTTTGTTCATTCTGACACTTGGTGAAGTGGGAGGGTCGGAGGGTTTCTTTCTGCTGGACTGGCTGGTCCCACGACTTTGCTTCCAGTGGGCTGATGCTCTTTGAGCCTGGGAGAGCACATTTCCACTAAAATGATCCATGAAAGCTGAAGTACATTTACTTTATCCTGGATAGTAAATAGTGTTTTTCCCCCACGACAGGTGGATCTAAAAGTAACCAGATGGGTTTTTATAACTATCGACAATGCTTTCATGGTCATCGATGACTTTTAGGGCAGCGCAGTGGTTAACATTTTTGCCTCATGGCGCCGAGGTTCCAGGTTCGATCCCGGATCTGAGTCACCGTCCGTGTGGAGATTGCACGTTCTCCCCGTGTTTGCATGGGTTTCGCCCCCACAACCCAAAGATGTGCAGGCTGGGTGGATTGGCCACGCTAAATTGCCCCTTAATTGGTAAAAATGAATTATGTACTTTCAATTTTTTTTTTTTTTAAATCGTGACTTTTAATTCCAGATTTTTTATTAACTTAAATTTCATCATCTGCCGAACCTGGATCCCTATTGCATTACCCTGGGTCTCTGGATTACTAATCTAGCTGTTGTTTTCCGAGATGTGTTTTGTGAGAGATGAAGTCACTATAGCCAATAAGTGTGAGCTGTTTTCGAGTTGTTTCCTTTAGATCCTGTACTTTGCCACTAACTTGCCGACAAAACAGCCTAGCCAGCTGCAACTGTACTGTGTATAAATTATGTTATTGTAACTACTCCTTGAGATGCTTCAGTTCGCTGAAGCATTTCCCTGCATGTTTGTAATAAAGATTCCCAAACTTTCACCAACTCTGGACTCCACAACAACCTGGTGTTAGGAACAAGATCCACTGACGGCTCTGATTAAAGGAAAATCTCCGTGGACAGTATTGTTTGCTTTATACCACCTGTGTTTAGTTCAGTCTTACTGACCACTGGGACTGCCAAAGAACCTCAGCGATCTGTTTCTGGTCTGTTTCTTTGATCTCTATTCGATGTAATTTCAATAACTGGAACATTTCACACAGGGAATTGTCAGTTTTATACCAAGGATATGTTTGGGGGCAATGCTGAAGTCCCCGTGACCGAGAGGGTTTGTTGCTGCCGACAAATGAGGAGATAAAGCCGTATGGGAGACTAAACAGAAAGAGTTAGGCAGTTGGAGAGAGTTTGGCTTTTGTTCAGAGGTCCCAGATAGGGGTCAGCCAGCATCATGACATCGATGGATCTGCACAGAAAAGGTCCAACCGGATGCAACTTATCAGGCCCAAGGTGAGGTTAGTGGCTGAGGGATTTGAAAAACCCTTCGGAGACAAGAAGTCAGAGTGGACTCGCCCACAGCAGGAAAGGTCATTTTGAAATTTCTTTGGTCCTTTTCACGACATTTTCTTGGGAATGTGAGTCAAGAAACATAAAAGCTGCAGTTGTGCTGGGGAATCCCTTCCCAAGGGCAGTGTTTCTGCAACGTCCTAAAAATGTGCCAGATGTAGATGGAAGACTTTGGAAGTTAAATAAGTGTGTCTATGTTTTGAACGATGTTTCAGAGTGTATCGTACTTCTCAGATCAGTTTTGTTCAAGTCGGGTTGTCTCCACTTGAAGGCAGAAGCTGCCGTGCTTTATTGGTACCATGGCAGGAAACTCTCGGGCATCTTTATGGCACATGTTGATGACTGCCTATGTGGTGGTGCTAGTGAGTTCCAAAACAATGTTAGTGACAGGATCAGAACAACATTTAAGGTTTGGAGTCGGGCTTCTGAGATCTTTAAATACATTGGATTGGGAATCAGGCAGTGTGGGTCTGATTGACTAGGGGAAACCAGTCCTTTAACTGTGAACATTAGGAAAGAGACTATCCTTTTAGTCAGACAAATAAATGTGTCAAGCTGAGGGAGCAAAATATGTCAATGTCTTTAAGAAAGAGAGAGGGAGAGACCTGGGCCAAGCTTTCCAGAGTCGGCACCCTCCCTGGATTCACTTCCTTTCCCTTCAGTTGCTGCAAGTGACCAATTGAAGGTGAGAATGAGAAAAGAAATGGAAAGGGGGAGAAACGAAAGTGTTGTACTCCCAGATGTTGGAGACAGGAGGGAGCTTCAGTTTGTGTGAAGCTCAATCTCCATTCACACAAAACCTGCCGTCTGACTGGCTGGAAGCCAAGAGTCCTTCCGGTCCCCCAAATGTTTCCATTGGTCAATACGTCAGCTGGAAGGTCAAGGGGTGGGCTCTGTACTGCACATGCGCAGCTTCCCTTCTCCCTTGGACATGAGCAGTCCCGGACCGGGGAGATGACCAAGTGGCTTCTCGCTCTGGCCGAAGCCGTCAGCCGGTTGCCTGGAAACCTTGTCTCGAGGATGTGTCGGGGGAGGGGGAACAATTAGGGGCGCCGAGCCTGCGCACTGGAACCAGTAGATGTCACCTCTGAGAAGCTGATTTCTATTGGCTGATTCAGGCAGGGCTCCATTGTGGCGACACAAAACGGAAGTTGGACTAAAACTTCCTCCTGTCTCCAACATCTGTGAGTAAAACACGTTCTTTACTCCCCCTTTCCATTTCTTTTCTCATTCTGACCTTCAATTGGTGACTTGCAGCAACTGAAGGGAAAGGAAGTGAATCCAGGGAGGGTGCAGACTCTGGAAAGGTTGGCCCAGGTCTCTCTCTCTCTCAAAGACATTGACATCCTTTGCTCCCTCAGCTTGACACATTTATTTGTCTGGCTAAAAGGATGGTCTCTTTCCCAATGTTCACAATTTAAGGCCTGGTTTTCCCAAGACATGGCTGACATTTAAGGCAACAGTAAGTTAATATAGGACAGAGATATGTCTTTTGTCCTTACATGATACAGATTAGATATATTTGCAGTTCTGTAATAAATTACATTTAATATTATTTTTAGTTTTGTAACGTAGTACCTTAGCTAGATTTATTGTCACATGATCCGAGGTATTGTGAAAAGTATTGTTCTCCGTACAGTGCAGACAGCTCATTCCATACATGAAAAACATAGATCATACGATAAATACATAATGTAAATACATAGACATTGTCTGAAGCATATAAATTGTAGTGCTGCACAGTGGAGAAGATTCGTGGAGAGATCAGTTCCGTTCATAAGAGGGTCATTCAGGTGTCTGGTAACAATGGGGAAGAAGCTGTTTTTGAATCTATAAGTGCGTGTTTTAAGACTTTTGTATCTTTTGCCCAATGGAAGAGGTTGGAAGAGAGAATGACCAGGGTGGGAAGGTTCTTTGATTATGCTGCCCACTTTCGCAAGGCTGCGGGAGTTGTAGACAGAGTCAATGGATGGGAGGTGTGTTCGCATGATGGACTGGGCCGTGTTCATGACTCTGTAGTTTCTTACGGTCTTCGGCGAGCAGTTACCATATCAGGCTGTGATGCAGCCAGATTGGATGCTTTCTGTGGTGCATCTGTAAAAATTGGTATGGGTCAGTGCGGACGTGACAAATTTCCTTAGTTTGCTGAGGATGTATAGGCGCTGTTGTGCTTTCTTGGTTGCAACGTCGTTGTGTGTCGACCAGGGCAGGTTGTTGGTCATGTGTACACCTCGGAAATTGAAGCTGTAAATCATTTCCACCTCCGCACCATTAATGCAGACAGGGGTGTGTACGACCCTTTGTTTCCTGAAGTCAATGACCAGCTCCTTAGTTTTGCTGACAGTGAGGGAGAGATCATTACACCATGCCACATGGTTCTCTATCTCCCTCCTTTACTCTGACTCATCGGTGTTTGATATCCGATCCACGACGGTCGTGTCATCAACAAACTTGTAGATTGAGTTGGAGCTGGATTTTGTGACGTGTGTATAACGAGTATAGTAGGAGGGTTAAGTACGCAGCCTTGCGGGGCCCCAGTATTGAGGACTATCATGGAGGAGGTGTTGTTGTTTATCCTTACTGATTGTGTCTATGGGTTAGGAAGTCAAGGTTCCAGTTACAGAGGGAGGAGCAAGTCCGAGGTTTTGGAGTTTTGAAATGAGCTTGGCTGAGATTATGGTGTTTAAGCAGAACTGTAGTCAATCAATAGGAGTCTGACGTAGGAGTCCTTGTCGAGATGCTCCAGGGATGAGTGTAAGGCCAGGGAGATCTTGTATGCTGTGGGTCAGTTGTGGCATTGTGCGAATTTCAGTGGATCAACATACGCTGGGAGTATGGATGTGCAGGTTAAGTGGATTGGCCATGCTAGATTGCCTTTAGTGTCCAAAAGGTTTGGTGAGGTTACGAGGGTGGGGTGGAGGTGTGGGCTTAAGTGGGGTGCTCTTTTCAAGGGCCATTGCAGACTCGATGGGCCGAATGGCCTCCTTCCGCACTGTAAATGCTATGATTCTGTACTGACAGTGATAATTCCTTTTCCAGGATAATACAAGAGGAGGAATTACAGGCGGAAATCTCAAAAATCACGTCTGAGAACTGTCAGATTCACTCGATTTGTTGGGGCCTGAATATTATCGGCCTTTGAATCTAGAAGGAGAAATGTTTGTCCGATCTATTAGCTTCAAAAGATTTTAAACATCAGCGTGACTGGAAAAGCACCGAGACTCACACACCCGATGAGTGTTCCAGAGCACTGAATGTGGAAAGAGCTTTAACCAGTTACACAGTCTGAAAAAAACATTGCACCATTCAAGCAGGGAGAGACCGTACATGTGTTCTGTGTGTGAATAAGACTTTAACTGATTGTCTGACCTGGACAGACACGAGGAGACCCAAAGCATGGAGAAACCGTGGAAATGTGGGGACTGCGGGAAGGGATACAGAGCCCCTTCTCTGTTGGAGATTCATCGACGCATTCACACTGGGGAGAGTCCGTTCACCTGCTCTGTGTGTGGGAAGGGATTCAGTCGTGCATGCACCCTGCAGAGACACCAGCAAGTTCACAGTGGGGAGAAGCCGTTCACCTGCTCTCAGTGTGGGAAGGGATTCAGACATTCATCCACCTTGCAGAAACATCAGCGAGTTCACACTGGGGAGAAGCCATTCACCTGCTTTCAGTGTGGGAAGAGATTCATTCAGTCATACACTCTACGAACACATGAGCGAATTCACACTGGCGAGAGGCCATTCAACTGCTCTCAGTGTGGGAAGGGATTCTCTCAGTTATCGCACCTGCAGTCACACCAGCGAGTTCACACTGGAGAGAGGCATTTAACCTGCCGTCAGTGTGGGAAGGGATTCACTCAGTTATCCCACCTGGAGTTACACCAGAAAACTTGCCCTCGGGAGAAACCATTCATCTGCTCGCCGTGTGGGAAGGCATTCACTCAGTTATCCCACCTGCAGAGTCACCAGCGAGTTCACACTGGGGAGAGGCCGTTCACCTGCTCTCAGTGTGGGAAGGGATTCAGTGATTCATCTAACCTGCGGAAACATCAGCGAGTCCACACTGGAGAGAGACCATTCTCCTGCTCTCAGTGTGGGAAGGGATTCAGTGAATCATCTAACCTGCGGAAACATCAGCAAATTCACACTGGGGAGAGGCCATTCACCTGCTCTCAGTGTGAGAAGGGGTTCACTGTGTTATCCAAACTGAAGTCACACCAGCGAGTTCACACTGGGGAGAAGCCATTCACCTGCTCTCAGTGTAGGAAGGGATTTAGACAGTCATCCAACCTGCAGAGACATCAGCGAGTTCACACTGGGGAGAGGCCATTCACCTGCTCTCTGTGTGGGACAGGATTTTATGATTCATGGCGCCTGCTGAGACACCAACAATTTCACAAGTGATTATAGGGGTTGAATTCTGCTGTTATTATTTCTGTTCTCAAATCCATTCAGGATTATATTTCATTGAATCTGTCAGTTGGTCAATGGGGTGGATCGGACGGTTTCTTTTTGCTGGACTGCTGGTCTCACGACTTTGCCTCCAGTGGGCTGATGCTCTTTCAGCCTTGTTGCGAATACGTGGTTTCCAATTTCACAAGGATCAAAGCATGAAAGGGTGTTTGGAAGTTAGAAGATGTTTCCTTCCCATTT
This sequence comes from Scyliorhinus torazame, assembly GCF_047496885.1. Taxonomy (NCBI): domain Eukaryota; kingdom Metazoa; phylum Chordata; class Chondrichthyes; order Carcharhiniformes; family Scyliorhinidae; genus Scyliorhinus; species Scyliorhinus torazame. The sequence continues at coordinate 158,208,578 of NC_092711.1, read as the reverse complement.
CTGTTTGGAGCACCCCAATGCATGCCACGTTGCCATGAAGATGAGCTCTGGTGGTTACATGGTTTAAAAACTTTATCTGAGTGTTTCTGAGAGAAGAAAACTGTTGAGGTATGAGGAGCAAGTTGTCTGCAAGGATTGGGAAATTAGAATAAAAGGTATGATGATAGACAGGCAATCACGAGCTGTTAAGGAATTGTTACGTATTTATCTAAAATATTCTTTTGAGACACAAAAATCGAACTGGAAAGGTGATGCAACTGTGGCTACAAGAAAAGATTCTATTAGATCAAAGGATGAACCTCATAAAGTGGCCAAATATTAGTAAGCCTGAGGATTGGGAACATGTTTTAGAATTCAGCAAAGGAGGACCAAGAAACTGATAAAGAACGAGAAAACAGAATATGAGAGCAAATGGGCAAGACAACATAAAAACCAACTGGAAAAGCTCCGATAGGAATGTGAAAAGGAAAAGATTAGCAAAGACCAATGTGGGTCCATTCCAGGCAGAGACAGGAGAGTTTATAATGGGGAATAAGGAAATGGCAGAGAAACTAAACAATGTGTGTCTGTCTTCATGGAGGAAGATACAGAAATTGTCCCACAAACACTAGGGAACCAAGGGACGAGTGACCACAGAAACTGACCGAGATTAGTAGTCCTGGATAAATTAATGTGGTTGAAAGTTAATAAACTGGGCTGGTTTAGCACAGTGGGCTAAACAGCTGACTTGAAATGCAATACCAGCAGCACAGGCTCTATTCCCGTACCGGCCTCCCCGAATAGCCGCCGGAATGTGGCGACGAGGGGCTTTTCACTAACTTAATTGAAGCCTACTTGTGACAATAAGTGATTATTATTATATTCTCAAAAGCTGATGCTCTACATCCCAGAGTGTTGAAAGAGGTGGCTGTAGAGACAGTGGATATATTGATGATCGTCTTTCAAAATGCTCTAGATTCTGGAATGGTTCCTGCAAATTGGAAGGTGGTAAATGTAACCCCACTATTTAAGGAGGGAGAGAGAAAACGGGGAACCACAGAGCCATTAGCCTGACATCAGTAGGAGGGAAAATGCTACAATCTATTATAAAGGATGTGATAACATATGAATTAGGAGCAGGAGTAGGCCACTCGGCCCCTCGAGCCTGCTCCCATCATTCAATAAATTCCCGGCTGATCTGATTGACACCTCAACTCCACACAGGCCCCTTAGAAAATAAATCTGGGAGCTAGTTATGGGAAACAAAGAATTGGCAGAGGATCTAAACAGATATTATGCATCAGTCTTTACTGTGGAAGATATTGGAACATCCCACTAATACGAAAGAATGCAGGGCAGGAATTAAATCCCATCACTGGAGAAGCAGTCTGAGACAAACTAATGGGGCTAAAGGCAGATAAATCCCCTGGACCTGATGGCTGCATCCTGAGATCCTAAAAGAAATAACTACAGAGAAAGTGGACGCATTGATTGTAATGTTCCAAAAATCCTTGGATTCTGGAGAAGTTACTGGAGGTTTGGGAAACTGCCAATGTGACACCGCTAGTCAAAAAGGGAGTGAGGGAAAAAGTTGGAAACTATAGACCAATTACAATAACATTTATCACTGTAAAAATGTTGAAATCAATTAGTAAGGAAGTAATACCAACACTTTTGGAAAATCATAATAAAATCAAGCAGAGTCAGCATGGCTTCATGCAAGAAAATTGTGTCTGATTAATTTAGCAGAATTCTTCGAGGACGCCGCAACTAAAGTGGAGAGAGGGGAACCAGTAGGTGTGTTGTATTTGAATTTCTAGACGGTGTTCAACAAGGTACCTCATCAGGCCGAATTTGCAGACGATACAAAAATAGGTGGAAAGGCAAGTTGCGAGAGGGATACAGTTTGCAACGGGACATTGAGGGGTTACATAAGTGGGCAAAAAGTTAAAAATAATCGTTTATTGTCACAAGTAGGCTTCAATGAAGTTACTGTGAAAAGCCCCTAGTCGCCACATTCCGGCGCCTGTTCGGGGAGGCCGGTATGGGAATTGAACCCGCGCTGCTGCCTTGTTCTGCAATACAAGCCAGCTATTTAGCCCAGTGAGCTAAAACAGCTGGAGTATAATGTGGGAAAATGTGAAGTTCATTTTGGAAGGGAGAACAAAAGAACAGTATTATTTAATTGGAGGAAAACTGCAGAAAGCTGCAACACAAAGGGACTTGGGGAACTTGTGCACGAAACACAGAAAGCTGGCAGACAGGTGCAGCAGGTAATCAGGAAGGCTAATGGAATGTTGGCCCTGATTCCAAGGGGGATGGAGTATAAGAGTCGGGAAGTCTTGCTGCAGCTGTACAAGGTGCTGGTGAGATCACATCTGGAGAACAGAGAGCAGTTTTGGTCCCTTTATTTAATAAAAGATGTTATTTCATTGGTGGTGGCTCAGAGAAGGTTCATCCCAGATGATCCCAGGTATGGAGGGATTGTCTTAGGAGCAAAGGTTGAACAGGTTGAGACTCTACTCATTGGAATGTAGAAGATTGAGAGGTGATCTCATTGAAACATACAGGATTCTTAAGGGGCTTGACAGGGTAAATGCTGAGAGGATGTTTCCCTCGTGGGAGAATCTAGGACCAGAGGGCATAGTCTCAGAATAAAGAGATGTCAATTTAAGATTAAGATGAGGAGGAATTTTGTCTCTTGAGGATTGAGAGTCTTTGGAACTGTGAGAGCTGTGGGGACAGAGTCCTTGTTATATTTAATGCTGAGATAGATTCTTGATCAGTGAGGGAATCAACGATTATGGGGAAAGGGCCAGAAAGTGGACGCGAGAAATGTCAGATAGCTATGATCCAATTGAAAGTTGGAGCTGACTCGAAGGGCCAAATGGCCAACAGCTGTTCCTATTTCTTATTGTCTTATTTGGGTCTTATTCCTGCTGCCCCCCCCCCCCCCCCTCCAATAACCTTTCACCCCCTTGCTTGGCAAGAATCTATCCAGCTCTGCCTTTAAAATAGTCAAAGAATCTACTGCCACTGCCCTTTGAGGAAGTGTTCTAAAGTCTCACAAACCTCTCAGAGAAAAAAAGCTCTCCTTTGCCTTAAATGGGAAACAGTAAGAAGTCTGACAACACCAGGTTAAAGTCCAATAGGTTTGTTTCGAATCACTAGCTTTCGGAGCACTGCTCCTTCCTCAGTTGGGGAAAGTGCTTTCTTTTAAAGTGACTCTAATTTCTAGATTCTCCCACAAGAGAAAACATCCTTTCCACATCCACCCTGTCAAGGCCCCTCAGGATCTTATACGGTTCAATCAAGTCACCTAATCTCCATTGGACACAAGCCCAGCCTGTCCAATCATTCCTCATAAGACCAGCCTCCAATTCCAGGTATGAGTCCAGTAAACCTTCTCTGAACTGCTTCCAACACATTTACATCATTCCTTAAATGAGAGTGATACTGTACACAGTGCTCCAGATGTGGTCTCACCAATGTCCTGTATAACTGAAGGTTAACCTCCCTACTTTTGTATTCAATTCCCCTCACAATAAACAATAACATTCCTATTTACTTTCCTAATTACTTGCTGTACGTGTATACTCGCCTTTTGTGATTCATGCTCTTGGACACCCAGGTCCCTCTGAATCTCAGAGCTCTGCAATCCCTCACCATTCAGATAATAAGCTTTTTTATTCTTCCTGCCAAAGTTGACAATTTTCACATTTTTCCACTTTATTCTCAATTTGCCAGATTTTGTCCCACTCATTTAACATATACCTTTTTAACCTCCTTATGTCCTCTTCACAACTTACTTTCCTACCTATCTTTGTATCATTGGAACATAGGAGCAGGAGTTGGCCATTCAGCCCGTCGAGCCTGCTCCACCATTCAGTACGATCATGGCTGATCATCCACTTCAATGCCTTTTCCCCCACACTATCCCCATATCCCTTTGTGTTACTGGGATTTAGAAATCTGTCAGTCTCTGCTTTAAACACACTCAATGACTGATCTCCCACAGCCCTCTGGGGGTAGAGAATTCCAAAGATTCACAACTTGTAGATTTCTATTGATCAAATGGTTGCCCTCTTCTATTCCCGTATCCCTGTCAGTTTATTTCCCTCAAAAGCCCATCCAATTTCCTTTTGGAAACATTCCATCATCTCTGCTTCTACCCCCTCGTAGGAAGTGGGGTTCAGGTATTTGTCAAATATTGCCAAACTCTTGTTCAAGACTAACATTTTCTTCAAATGTGAAAGAGAATCAGAGAGTACAGAAGGAGGCATTCAGCCCACCATTCCCATACTATCCCTTTAAATGAACAATCAATTTGGTCCCATCACCTGGCAAGTTTCTTTTCCCACAGAATCTGTCCAGTTCCCTTTTGAAAGTTACAGTTGAATTTACTTCCTGCACCTTTGTCAGGCAGTGAATCCCAAATCACAACAACTCGTTCTGTTTTAAATACTTTCACGATACGCTGTGTTTGGATTTTCACAGGGGATTTGCAATGGAAAGAAAGGCATGATTGTTGCACAAAATCAAGACTCAGTCTTTATTGATGATCTTTGTGAATGGACCGAGTGTGATATATCCAAGGTTGGGGACTAGTTCTAAAAATAAATTACATTTATTTGAGTGGCACAGTGGTTGGCCCTGTTGCCTCACAGCACCAGGGGCCCATGTTCGATTCTGGCCATGGTCACTGTCTGTGTGGAGTTTGGACGTCCTCCTGTGTCTGTGTGGGTTTCCTCCAAGTGCTCTGGTTTCCTCCCACAGTCCAAAGATGTATGGGTTTGGTGGATTAGCCCTGATAAATTGCCCCTCAGTGACCAGGGATGTGCAGGTTAGGTTATGGGGTTATGGATGAGTGGATATGGGTAGAGTGCTCTTTGGAAGAGTCGGTGCCAACTCGATTTGCTAAATGGCCTCCTTCTGCACTCAAGGGATTCTGTATCTATTTCTATAGCACCTTTCATGACCACACAATCACCTAAAGCTTTTTACAGCCTTTGAAGTATTTTTGAAGTATAGTCACTGTTGCAATGTCAGAAGTTCTGGGTATGTCTCATTAATAATATTTAGTTTTAAAAATCAGTCACTCGTCCATCTTGACTGTTATAAGTAACAAGGTTAAGGAAGCCATGTTCAACTCTGAATCCTGACTGGAGCTTTATTTTAAAAATTCATTCTGGATAAACGAAACTGTTTCTAGAAACTGATGAATAAGGCAAAATTGTTTAAAGTAACAAATTGTTCCAGAATTTTGTAAAGCTACAGAAGATCATATCCTGCCAAAGTCTGGCTCAAGTCTAAGACTCATTATTCAATCCAATCAAAGTTAGTAAGAAAGAAAGTGATTGTCTTCCATAAAACAGTCTTTTTCAACCAGTGGATATTGTATTAACCAAATGTATTAATTAAAGATAACTGTATTATTTAGCTACCAGTCAGTAACAGATGGCTGAATAAGTAATGAGCCTTAAGTGAGTAACAATTAAATAATCAATCAGCAAGTTACAGTAAGAGTCTGAGTTTTATTTGCTGTATAAATTTAAAAGCTTAATTGTTGTGTATGTAAAGAATGTGCAATGAGGATAACTGTACTGGCAAGAGAGACCTTCAAGCTCTGATTAGCCTCAACATTTGAAACTGTATTAATAAGGGATTGTATAGAATCAGATAAAGGGATAGTTTGAATAAGTTCTTTTGTATTCCTGTCTGAGATAATGAGAGAAGGTGGAGTCAGTAATTGGGGATCCAATTAAATTAATCCAGTGACCAAATTGACCAAAATTCATGTTACAACAGGCCCAACTCTGACGTGAGGTAATGGTCATTTTGGGGATAAAAGTAGAGGTTCTGAAGGTCTTCCTCGCTGGCCAAGTACTGAAGACTCCCGAGGCCGAGTTCCAAGGAAATTACTGTCAAAGAAGGAGCCAGACTCCCGAGGCTGAATTGCACAAGAATTACTGTCAAAGAAGGAGCCAGAAAGGGTTACGCTTCTACAGACTAATCACCCATATGAAGTTATAAAAATCAAAGTTTCTTTGAATAAACTTTTTAAATTTAATATCAAGAGAATTCTGTCTATGCTTTAATTGCCTTGTCTGAACCAAAGTGAATTTATTAAATGCTAAGTTGGGTGTGGCTGAAATCAATAAAGTTCCAGATAACAAGATCAGAAAACATAAATTTAAAAATGCATTTCTATGGAGCCTTTCACAGCCACAGAACGTCGCAAAGTGCTTTACAGCCAATGAAGTACTTTTGAAGTGTAGTCACTGTTGTAACGTAGGAAACACAGCAGCCAATTTACACAGAGCAAGATCCCACACACAGCAATGTGATAATGAGCAGTTGATGTGTTTTTAGTTATGTTGATTGAGGGATAAATATTGACCCGGACATCGGGGATAACTCCCCTGCTCTTCTTCAAAATAGTGGCTGTGGGAACTTTTACATCCACCTGAGAGGGGCAGACAGGGCCTCAGTCTAGCATCTTATTTGAAAGAAGGCTGTTCTGATAGTGCAACAGTCCCTCAATGCCGGGAATAGGAATGTTGGAATAGAATTTTGTCCTCGGGTCCCTGGACTGGGATTTGAACCCACAACCTTTTGACTCATAGGTGAGAGAGCTGCCCATGAGACAAGGTTTACACTATACAATACAAAGTTAGAAAGGGAAAGTTACCCTTTAAAAGCCCCACCTTTGCCTCCAGTGCCTAAATCTAATAAAATCCCCAGTATAAATAACATGGATTTGACGGACAGATTTTAAAGTGTTAGTTTAGAGCCAAAGGTTTTGACTTCCCATCCGAGCCTCGGGCACCTTTCTGTCTCTATTGCTCGTGTCAATGACAGCCAGGCGACGGAGCTGAGGCTGAATTTAGCTGAGAATAACGGGGCCTGCGCACCAGATGGGCGTCGCACTAACAGAGAGACAGGAAGGTGCTGGAGGGCTGACTGGGAAATGGGCCTCCAACCAATTGTTGTATCAGTCACTCAGAACAACTCACTGTGTCAATAAATAAAATAAAATAAAATCTCCCCCTTTGACTCCTTTCTCTTTCTGTTAAAGAGCCTGTCAACTCCTCTCACCCACTTTCCCTGAACAACATCAATCTAATAATGAAAAGTCCAGAAAAATCAAATGTTTTTACTGATAAAAGTTTATTAATGAAGCAGAACACGGGAAATCAAAGTCCAGAAAATGACTTGAGGATCATAGACAACCCGAGTAAAAGGATATTCACAATATTCTGGACACAAATGGTTTCTCTTTAATTCACCTGTAGCCTGTTCCCTGCCCTCTTTGTGGAAAACTCCGCTCAGTCCACAAGCATGACTCTGACCTTCCGCTTGCTGCTATTAGAATTCACCACCTTGCTCTCAGGCTCACATTTCTGACCTCGGCCTGCTGCAATGTTCCGGAGAAGCCCAACACAAGCTGGACCAACAGCCCCTCATCTTCCCATGAGGCACTTTACAGCCTTCTGGACTCAACATTGAGTTCAGCAACTTCAGACCCTGAACTCTCTCCTCCATTTTGATTTGTTTTTTTTGCCGAGTGCCAGTCTGCATCTTGTTTACATGGTTTTTGCTTCCAGACAGAGTTGTCCTTTATTCTGCCATTAACACTTACTCTGGACCAATGCTTTAATTCTTTACTACAACCATTACCTCTCCCTTTCCCTTTTGTTCCAGGATATTTTTGACATTTAATCTTACCCACCCTCCAACCAATCCCTGACTTTACCTTTTGTTCTACCTGACCCTCTGAAAGAAACTAGCTATTTATTTTAGTTAAAAGAGGGTTAATTAATAAATCGAATTAATAATTGACTTAAAAAGCTCAATCAGAAACTATGGAAAATGGATTCCATCATGACTGTGCAAAATGGATATTGCTTGCCTTTGCAAAATGGATATTGCTTGCTTCTGCAAAATGAATATCTGTTGGCAAGGAACAGCTGGCAACAAGCTGAGCAAGTGCAACATTTCTATTGAAGGTTAGGTTGACATTAGAGTTCATATAAGCCTTCCATTGGCCGAAAGAAGGAATCATAAAAGACAAAGCGCAGACCAGTGCAATGACCAGAACAGATTTTGCATACCAACACAAACTAAAGAATTTGAAGATGCAACAAGACTGATAATGTTGCATATTGAAGATTGACAACCCAATCATCGAACCAAATGTATTGAAGACCCATCCAAACTAATCAGCATATTACAGGGGCAGGAATAGATTGACTTAGACTGAGAACAAATTCCTTAAAGGTAATAGTTTTCGGGTATTCTATTCTAGAATCATCCAATATGTTTTGCCTAAGAAGTGATCTATTATCTTTGTTTCATATTTTCCATCTCTATTTCTAACCTATGTGGCTGTTTGCTTTGAGCAAAGAAACCATTACATTGTATTTTGAATTCAAGTCGTTCTGTAAGTTACTAAGGATAATCTGATTCTCAAAACAGTCTTTTGCAGGCAAGGGCTGAACTGAGAACCTTGTAAATTCTGGAATAAGAATTTCTGTTATAATCAATCAATAGATACCAAATAAAATTACATGGCACCCGAAACGGTCGGCGTTACTTAATATACTCAATAACAGGAAAGTGTAGATCTTACACCCTCCCCCCTTTCTCACCAGCTTCAAACCCATCACATTTCTCCCTCTCTTTAGTTCTGAAGTAGAGTTTCATTGGACGTGAAACGTTAACTCTGTTTCTCTCCACAGATGCTGCCAGACCTGCTGTGTTTTTCCAGTTCTTCATGTATTTATTTTAGATCCACCTATAATGGGGGGAAAATGCTATTTACTATCCATGATAAAATACATGTCCTGCATCAGCTTTTGTGGATCATTTCAGAGGAAATGTGCTCTCCCAGGCTCAAAGAGCATCAGCCCACTGGAAGCAAAGTCGTGAGACCGACCAGTCCAGCAGAAAGAAAGCCTCCGACGCTCCCACTTCACCAAGTGTCAGAATGAACATGGCTCAGTCCTGGATGTGATTAACAGCAGCAAAAACAGCAGAATCCAACCTTTGTAATGACTTGTGAATGTGTTGATGTGTCTGCAGATGCGGTAACTGAGTGAATCCCTTTCCACACTCAGAGCAGGTGAATGGGCTCTCCCCGGTGTGAACACACTGGTGTCTCAGCACGTGTGCAGACCGAGTGAATCCTTTCCCACACTCAGAACAGGAGAACAGCCTCTCCCCAGTGTGAACTCGCCTGTGTTCCTGCAGGCTGCATGAATGAGTGAAAGCCTTCTCACACTCAGAACAGGTGAAAGGCCTCTCCCCAGTGTGTACTCGCTGGTGTGTCAGTAGAGTCGGTAAAGCACCGAATCCCTTACCACACACGGAGCAGGTGAACGGCCTATCCCCAGTGTGTACTCGCTGGTGTGTCAGTAGAGTCGGTAAAGCACCGAATCCCTTCCCACATTCAGAGCACATGAATGGCCTTTCCCCAGTGTGAATTTGCTCATGTTTATACAGGTCTGATGAATTACTGAATCCCTTCCCACACTCAGGACAGGTGAATGGTCTCTCCCCAGTGTGAATTTGCTCATGTTTATACAGGTCTGATGAATTACTGAATCCCTTCCCACACTCAGGACAGGTGAATGGTCTCTCCCCAGTGTGAATTCGCTGATGTCTCAATAGGTTGGATGACTGAGTAAATCCCTGCCCACACTCAAGGCAAGTGAACGGCCTCTCCCCAGTGTGAATTCGCTGGTGGGATTGCAAGGTGGATAAATGACTCAAACCGCTTCCACACTCAGGGCAGATGAACGGTCTCTCCCCAGTGTGACGGCGGCGATGAGCCTTCAGTTGTGACGGGTATTTGAATCTCTTGCCACAGTCCCCACATTTCCATGGTTGCTCCATGCAATATGTGACTCTCTCCAAGTCTGATGATCAGTTGAAACCTTGTCTTCACAGCGAACACGTGTATGGATTTTCCCCTCTCTGAATGGTGTGATGTTTCTTTGGGCTGTGTGGCTGGTTAAAGCTCATTCAATATCTGCACTGGGACACTCTCACTCAGGTGTGTGTGTCTCGGTGCTTTTCAGGTTGCAAAGTTGCTGAAAATCCTTTGAAGCCAACAGAGGAGACAAACTTTTCTTCTCCTAGCTTCAAAGTCTGATAATATTCAGCCTCAAAGAATCGAGTGACTCTGTCAGATCGCGTCGTGACGTCTGAGATATCTGACTGGAATTCGTCCTCTTCTAATATTCTGTAAAAACTGTTTACAAAAGACATCACTGTCAGTGCAGGATAGAAATTCAGAACAGACAATTCTAGTTGCTATGGAACATTCTTTCATCTCTTGTTTCCCAAAAGCTGTAAATCTCCATCGCGCACATTCTCCCTCCATTCTCGTTCTGCTTTTCCCAGTAAACACTCAATAATACCGCACTAAAAATGTGTGTAATATATAGGACTTGATTACAGGAGGGGAGACTGATGGGGCTGTGAAGGAGATAGTTATTTCAACAGTGAGATGCGAGAGATCTGCAACTCGCTGCCTATGAGGGTGGAGGAAGCACAGACAATCATCATTTCAAAATAAAAGTGTGAGGAAATAAACTTGCAGAGTAACGGGGATATTGAGGGGGATAGGACTGATTTGCTTTCTCTACAGTCGGCATGGATTGGGCTGCTGAATGAAATCCAAGTGTCGTAATGTGTCAAGCTGAGGGAGCAAATGTCTTCAAGAGATGATATGGAGATGCCGGCGTTGGACTAGGGTGAGCACAGTAAGAAGTCTTACAACACCAGGTTAAAGTCCAACAGGTTTGTTTCGATGTCACTAGCTTTCGGAGCGCTGCTCCTTTCTCAGGTGAATGAAGAGGTATGTTCCAGAAACATATATATAGACAGATTCAAAGATGCCAGACAATGCTTAGAATACGAGCATTAGCAGGTGATTAAATCTTCTCCACCTGTGTTGCCCCTTTCAGTGACCTGTGGACCTGTACTCCTAGATCTCTTTGACTTTCAATACTCTTGAGGGTTCTACCATTCACTGTATATTCCCTACCTGCATTAGACCTTCCAAAATGCATTACCTCACATTTGCCCGGATTAAACTCCATCTGCCATCTCTCCGCCCAAGTCTCCAAACAATCTAAATCCTGCTGTATCCTCTGACAGTCCTCATCGCTATTCGCAATTCCACCAACCTTTGTATCGTCTGCAAACTTACTAATCAGACCAGTTACATTTTCCTCCAAATCATTTATATATACTACAAACAGCAAAAGTCCCAGCACTGATCCCTGTGGAACACCACTGGTCACAGCCCTCCAATTAGAAAAGCATCCTTCCATTGCTACTCTCTGCCTTCTATGACCTAGCCAGTTCTGTATCCACCTTGCCAGCTCACCCCTGATACCGTGTGACTTCACCTTTTGTACTAGTCTACCATGAGGGACCTTGTCAAAGGCCTTACTGAAGTCCATATAGACAACAGCCACTGCCCTACCTGCATCAATCATCTTAGTGACCTCCTCGAAAAACTCTATCAAGTTACAAAACCATGCTGCCTCTCACTAATACGTCCATTTGCTTCCAAATGGGAGTAGATCCTGTCTCGAAGAATTCTCTCCAGTAATTTCCCTACCACTGAAGTAAGGCTCACCGGCCTGTAGTTCCCTGGATTATCCTTGCTACCCTTCTTTTTTTTTAAAGTATATTTTATTCAAGATTTATTGGCCAAACATAACAGTACGTAGTGTTTCTTTTAAACAACAATAAAGCAATATAAATAAAAGTGGCCAGTTTTAAACAAATAAATAAATAATATATGAACAGAAACAAAAACCAAACTAAATGGCAACTGCCTGGTCAAAAATAAATACTCTCCAAAGATACAATCCAACAGTCCAATATACATTACCGAAAACAAGTGCCTATACATATACAATAACATCCCTGAGAGTCCGTCCGATTCCTCCCCCCCCCCCTCCCCATCCGCCCCCCTCCCCCCTGGGTTGCTGCTGTTGTCTTCTTCTTTTCCATTCCCTCTATCTTTCTGTGAGATAGTCGACGAACGGTTGCCACCGCCTGGTGAACCCTTGACCCGAACCCCTTAGTACGAACTTAATCCGTTCTAACTTTATAAACCCTGCCATGTCGTTTATCCAGGTCTCCTCACCCCGGGGTTTGGCTTCCTTCCACATTAACAATATCCTGCGCCGGGCTACTAGGGACGCAAATGCCAAAACATCAGCCTCTCTCGCCTCCTGCACTCCCAGCTCTTCTGCAACCCCAAATATAGCCAACCCCCAGCTTGGTTCGACCTGGACCCCCACCACCTTCGAAAGCACCTTTGCCACCCCCACCCAAAACCCCTGTAGTGCCGGGCATGACCAGAACATGTGGGTGTGATTCGCTGGGCTTCTCCAGCATCTCGCACACCCATCCTCTACCCAAAAAAATTTACTGAGCCGTGCTCCAGTCATATGCGCCCTGTGTAACACCTTAAATTGTATCAGGCTTAGCCTGGCACACGAGGATGATGAGTTTACCCTACGTAGGGCATCAGCCCACAGCCCCTCCTCAATCTCCTCCCCCAGCTCTTCTTCCCATTTCCCTTTCAGCTCATCTACCATGATCTCCCCCTCGTCCCTCATTTCCCTATATATGTCCGACACCTTACCATCCCCCACCCATGTCTCTGAGATCACTCTATCCTGCACCTCCTGCGTCGGGAGCTGCGGGAATTCCCTCACCTGTTGCCTCGCAAAAGCCCTCAGTTGCATATACCGAAATGCATTCCCTTGGGGCAACCCATATTTTTCCGTCAGCACTCCCAGACTCGCAAACGTCCCATCTACGAACAGATCTCTCAAATGTGCTACCCCTGCTCTTTGCCATGCTCCAAATCCCCCATCCATTCTCCCCGGAACAAACCTATGGTTATTTCTTATCGGGGACCGCACCGAGGCTCCCGTCTTTCCCCTATGCCATCTCCACTGCCCCCAAATTTTCAATGTAGCCACCACCACTGGGCTTGTAGTGTATTTCTTCGGTGAGAACGGCAACGGTGCCGTCACCATAGCTTGTAGGCTAGTCCCACTGCAGGGCGCCCTCTCCAATCTCTTCCACGCCGCTCCCTCCTCTTCTCCCATCCACTTACACACCATTGAAATATTGGCGGCCCAGTAGTACTTGCTACCCTTCTTAAACAGAGGAACAACATTGGCTATTCTCCAGTCCTCTGGGACATCACCTGAAGACAGTGAGGATCCAAAGATTTCTGTTAAGGCCTCAGCAATTTCCTCTCCAGCATCCTTCAGCATTCTGGGGTAGATCTCATCAGGCCCTGGGGACTTATCTACCTTAATATTTTTTAAGACACCCAACACCTCGTCTTTTTGGATCTCAATGTGACCCAGGCTATCTACATACCCTTCTCCAGACTCAACATCTACCAATTTCTTCTCTTTGGTGAATACTGATGCAAAGTATTCATTTAGTACCTCGCCCATTTCCTCTGGCTCCACACATAGATTCCCTTGCCTATCCTTCAGTGGGCCAACCCTTTTCCTGGCTACCCTCTTGCTTTTTAAGTACGTGTAAAAAGCCTTGGGATTTTCCTTAACCCTATTTGCCAATGACTTTTCGTGACCTCTTCTAGCCCTCCTGACTCCTTGCTTAAGTTCCTTCCTACTTTCCTTATATTCCACACAGGCTTCGTCTGTTCCCAGCCTTTTAGCCCTGACAAATGCCTCCTTTTTCTTTTTGACGAGGCCTACAATATCTCTCGTTATCCAAGGTTCCCGAAAATTGCCGTATTTATCTTTCTTCCTGACAGGAACATGCCGATCCTGAATTCCTTTCAACTGACACTTGAAAGCCTCCTACATGTCAGATGTTGATTTGCCCTCAAACATCCGCCACCAATCTATGTTCTTCAGTTCCCGCCTAATATTGTTATAATTAGCCTTCCCCCAATTTAGCACATTCATCCTAGGACCACTCTTATCCTTGTCCACCAGCACTGTAAAACTTACTGAATTGTGGTCACTGTTCCCGAAATGCTCCCCTACTGAAACATCTACCACCTGGCCGGGCTCATTCCCCAATACCAGGTCCAGTACCGCCCCTTCCCTAGTTGGACTGTCCACATATTGTTTTAAGAAGCCCTCCTGGATGCTCCTTACAAACTCCGCCCCGTCTAAGCCCCTGACACTAAGTGAGTCCCAGTCAATATTGGGGAAGTTGAAGTCTCCCCTCACCACAACCCTGTTGTTTTTACTCTTTTCCAAAATTTGTCTACCTATCTGCTCCTCTATCTCCCGTTGGCTGTTGGGAGGCCTGTAGTAAACCCCCAACATTGTGACTGCACCCTTCTTATTCCTGATCTCTACCCATATAGCCTCACTGCCCTCTGAGGTGTCCTCTCGCAGTACAGCTGTGATATTCTCCTGAACCAGTAGCGCAACTCCACCACCCCTTTTACATCCCCCTCTATCCCGCCTGAAACATCTAAATCCTGGAACGTTTAGCTGCCAATCCTGCCCTTCCCTCAACCAGGTCTCTGTAATGGCAACAACATCATAGTTCCAAGTACTAATCCAAGTTCTAAGTTCATCTGCCCTACCCGTAATACTTCTTGCATTAAAACATATGCACTTCAGGCCACCAGACCCGCTGTGTTCAGCAACTTCTCCCTGTCTGCTCTGCCTCAGAGCCCCATTGTCCCTATTCCCTAGTTCTCCCTCAATGCTCTCACCTTCTGACCTATTGCTCCCGTGCCCACCCCCCTGCCATACTGGTTTAAACCCTCCCGTGTGACACTAGCAAACCTCGCGGCCTGGATATTTATGCCTCTCCGGTTTAGATGCAACCCGTCCTTCTTATATAGGTCACACCTGCCCCGGAAGAGCTCCCAGTGGTCCAGATAACGGAAACCCTTCCTCCTACACCAGCTGTTTAGCCACGTGTTTAGCTGCTCTATCTTCCTATTTCTAGCCTCACTGGTACGTGGCACAGGGAGTAATCCCGAGATTACAACCCTAGAGGTCCTGTTTTTTAACTTTCTGCCTAGCTCCCTGAACTCCTGCTGCAGGATCTCATGCTCCTTCCTGCCTATGTCGTTAGTACCAATATGTACAACGACCTCTGCCTGTTTGCCCTCCCCCTGGCACCAGGGAGGCAACATACCATCCTGGAGTCTCTTTCACGTCCACAGAAGCGCCTATCTGTGCCCCTGACTATAGAGTCCCCTATTACTTTTGCTCTTCTGTGCTTTGACCCTCCCTTCTGAACATCAGAGCCAGCCGTGGTGCCACTGCTCTGGCTGCTGCTGTTTTCCCCTGATAGGCTATCCCCCTCCCGACAGTATCCAAAGGGGTATACCTGTTCGAGAGGGGGACAACCACAGGGGATTCCTGCACTGACTGCCTGCCCTTTCTGGTGGTCACCCATTTCTCTGCCTGCACCTTGGGTGTGACCACATTTATATAACTGCGATCTATGACGCTTTCCGGCACCTGCATTCTCCTAAGTGCATCCAATTGCTGCTCCAACCGAACCATGCGGTCTGTGAGGAGCTCCAGTTGGGTGCACTTTCTGCAGATGAAGCCATCCGGGATGCTGGAAGCCTCCCGGACCTGCCACATCTCACAGTCAGAGCACTGCACCCCTCTAACTGACATTGCGTCAATTAATTAAAATTAAAAGTTTTTTAAAAAAAGATTTATATATATTTTTCTTTAAAGTTACTGTTAACTATCTGTTTCCTAGCACTAGATTTCTAATATAAATGCGAAAGCTAAATATAGTACTCTCCGATCTCTGGCTTAGATACCCCTCTAAATTATAATTAAGTAATTATGTTTAATTAGTTACCAATGCTTAATTTTTTTAATTTAGTGTAGATTCCCAACCAGCCACTCAGGTCACAGCTTTTCTGTGATGTCACTTCAGTTTCCCCCCGACACACACAATTTGAAAAAGGTACAAAAGTAAAAATGAGTAAAAATCACTTACTTACCTTCTTACCTTCTGAGTGTCTTAGATGTTCTCAGGTTCTCTCCCTGACAGAGACTGCTCCTCCTCCTCCGAACGGCTCCCGAAACTAGGCCGCGATCTTTTAAAATCTCCGTTCTGACTCGCAGCTCCCGCTCTTTTTAAATCTCTCGTGCTTTTTAAATCTTTTTAAATAAGCAGTGGGAGAAATCCTGGTGGGAGGATAGGAGACAGAATTGTCTGTTCTTAATTTCTATCCTGTACTAACAGTGATGACGTTTGTAAACTCATTTATCAGATGGGTGGATTTGAAGACAGAAATTGCAAGGCAAGCACCTCGTTGTAATCTGACAGATTCACTTAATTCATCAGGATCTGAATATCATTAACCATTGAATCCAGAAGGAGAAGTTATGATCTGTCAGCTTTAAAATAATTTAAATATTACTTTCACTGGAAAGGCACAAAGACTCATCCAAGTGAGAGTTCCACTGCACTGACTGTGTAAAGCCTGAAATATTATCACAACATTCACATTGAGGAGAAACCTTCCTAGTGTTCTGTATGTGGATGAAACTTCAACTGAGCATTGAACCCGAAGAGACACAAGGACACACACCATCGGAGGAACAATCATCAAGGTCCCCGATAATTTTAATGTCGGTTAAGAGAATCAGATTCGCAAAAATAGCCTTAAAAATGGGTTCAGAGTCTTTTTGGAACAATTTCTTAGAGCCGTACATTCTAGAGCCAACCAGGGGGCAGACTATCCTCGACCTGGTAATGTGCAACAAGATTATTCAATAACTTCATGGTGATGGACCCTCTAAGCCACAGTGATCATAATATAATAGAATTCCACTTTCAGTTTAAAGGTGAGAAGTGCTGGTCTAAGGGCGGCACAGTGGAGCAGTGGTTAGCACTGCTGCCTCATGGCACTGAGGACCTGGGTTCGATCCCGGCCCCGGGTCACTGCCCATGTGGTGTTTACACATTCTCCTCAAGTCTGTGTGGGTCTCACCCCCACAACCCAAAGGTGTGCAGTGTAGGTGGATTGGCCACGTTAAATTGCCCTTTAATTGGAAAAAAAGAATGGGGTACACTAAAGACTGGTCTAAGACCAGTGTTTTAAAAACTAAATAAAGATAACTCTGAAGGGTATGAAGGGAGAACTGGCTAAAGTGAACTTGGGAAACTAGGTTCAAAGTTGGGACATCAGTACGGAAGTGGATGACTTTGAATAACTCTCAGCAAAGATTTATCCCAGAGAGAGAGAAAGGCTCTTTGAGAAGAATGCATCATCCATGGTTAAATAAGGAAGCCAAGGATTGTATTAAATTGAAAGAAACTCCGTCCAAATTTGCAAAGGTTAGTGTTCACTTAAAGGTTGGACAGATTTTAAGAATCAGCAAAGAATGACCAAAAAGATAAGAAAGAGGCAGAAATTAGAGTATGTGGGTAAACATTATCGGACTATAAAAGGAGATAGTAAAGGTTTCTGCAAGTATTTGAAGAGGAAAATAATGATTAAATCCAGGTTGGTCCTCTTGAGAGTGAGCCTGGAAAATTGATCATGGAAAAGAAATAAATGATGATTTAAACAGGTATTTTGTGTCTATCGTCATGGTTGCAGACTGAGAAAAATTCACAAAGATAATTGAAAATCGAAAGGTAATAGGGAGGAAGGAACACAGAACAATCACCAGAGAAAAGATGCCAGGAAAACGATTGAACCTAAAGGCTGACAAGTCCCCAGGACCGGGTGACCTGCATCCTTGGGTTTTAAAAGAAGTGGTGACAAAGAGAGTAGATGCATAGGTTATAATCCCACAAAATTCCTTAGATTCTGGAACGGTCCCAGTGGATTGGAAAAAAGAGAATGTAACACCTCTATTCCAGAAAGGAGGGAGGCAGAAATCAGGAAACTATAGGCTAGTTAGCCTAACATGTGTGACAGGGAAAGTGCGAGAATCCATTATTAAGGAGGTTACAGCAGGATACTTAGAAAATGTAAACATGATTACTGTTCATTTATAACAAGAACTATCATAAAATATGCAGTATATGCAACTAATTAACTACACGTAATACCCAAGTCAACCTGCCCCACCCTCTCTCTATATATATACACACACACACACACACAAGACAGACAACCACAGAGGGATGGAAAGGGGTTAAAAAAAAAATCAAAATTGGAGGAAAGAGCTTTTCTTCACAACAGGCTTGCAGATTAAAGTCTTTGGCTTGCAGTCTGTAATGATCTTCTTTGGAGATTTATTCATTCAGGTACTCTCTACTTTCAAAATGCAGTAGTTAAAACTTTTCTGGAGAGGCATCTTCGTTCACATCAAACTTTGCTTTCAGTTTGTAGTTTGTCTTTCAGCCCCTGTAGTCTCATGAATACAGCACCCACCAAGCTTTCTGGAGAGAGAGTCAGCCCTCACAGTGGCCTTCTGGGGAGAGTTAGCTAGATCTTGTTGGAGAGAGTTAGATGTATCAGCGAGCTGCCAGAGTCAAAACTGATACCAAACTGATATCTTGGGACTCAGAAAAGCATTCCAATGGAATGATATCCAATCACCACCTGTTACTGGACAGATCACAGCTTTTTGGGCCAATTCATTGGCAACATCAAATCAATCAATCGGACGTTTCATTTTGAGGTGTGCAAGACATAAATCACAAACGTCCAATCCATCCCCATTATACAAGTTCCCTTCCTAGTCTTTATGTTGGTAACTAGTCAGCCCTTAAGCCCATGACAAAGCATCTGCAATCACATTATCCATTCCAGGAATATGTACAATTGTAACATTGAACTGTTGTCATAATAAACTCCAATGGAATAATCTTGCGTCCCAGGTTTTAAACTTCTCTACAAATGCAAGTAGATTATGGTCTGTGTAAACTATGCTTTGCTGATTGTCATGTTGGACATGTACTACGAAGTGCTGAAGGGTTAGTAGCAAGGCCAAGGCTTCCTCTTCAACGTTGGAATACTTTCTTTGGCACAGACTGATTTTCTTTCTAAAAATACCTCCCTGGCCTCTTTATTCCTGCATTGTTGTCCTGTTGTAGCACTGCCCCTACTCCCAGGTCACTGGCATTTGTGGCCATTTTATATGATCTGGAAATGTCTGGGATGGCCAGCATTGGTTCGCTCACCAACATGGCCGTCAATCTGTCAAACTCTACTTGGCGTTCTGTGGATCACTGCATTTTTGGTTGTTTCCGCTACATATTCAACGTGCATTTTATTTCAGTTTCTAACTGAGGAGGATGTAGCTTTATTAGAATTTCTGATGTTTACTTCATGATTTGTTAACTGAGTGCTGCTTGGTATTTCCATTCAATTCTATTCATACTCTTTCAGCATCTTTGTGACATATGCCCCTTTCTGTGTCTCGTGTAATGTAATGATGTGGAGATACCAGCATTGGACTGGAGTGGGCTCAGTAAGAAGTCTTACAACACCAGATTAAAGTCCAACATGTTTGTTTTGAATCACTAGCTTTCGGAGCACAGCTCCTTCATCACCTGATGAAGGAGCTGTGCTCTGAAAGCTCGTGTTATGTAGTCAGTCTTTTCTGATTGTCCAATGAATGTTTATCCATATTTCAAAGACTTCCTACAGTCAAACTACAAGCACTATTGTCACTGCTGAGGGAAATATTTGGTTCATTTTTAATCAATAAACCCTCTTCAACCCCTCCAGCTTTACATGCTCTCTTTTCTTGCACATGGTTACTTTCAGAAATAAGAACCATTCTTTGTTTTGCAGCCTCTACCTCCTCTTTGGCGCCGTTATCAATGCCCCCAAACTGGTGCCGTTGCATGATACCGCCTCCACACGCTCCCATACCAACCCTCCCCAACACCCACTTCCTGATCATGGCTACATTCACCGCCCAATAATAATTACTAAAGTTCAGCAGCACCAGCCCGCCCTTCCCCCGGCTCCGCTCAAGCATCCCCTTTTTTACTCCCGGGGTTTTACCCACCCATACAAAGCCAGTGATCACCTTATTGACCCGTTTATAGAAGGACCATGGAATAAAGATGGGGAGACACTGAAACGCAAACAGGAATCTCGGGAGGACTGTCATTTTCATTGTCTGCACACCCCCAGCTAGTGACAACGGAAGCGCGTCCCACCTTCGGAAATCATCCTTCATTTGGTCCACTAATCAGGCCAAATTTTACATGTGTAGCCGTTCCCATTCCCGCGCCACCTGAATGCCTAGGTATCGAAAGCTTCCCCCTACCACCCTAAACGGCAGCTCCCCCAATCACCTCTCCTGACCTTTGCCTGGATCACAAACATCTCACTTTTCCCCATATTCAATTTATAACCCGAAAACTGGCCAAATTCCCCCAGAATCCTCATAATTTCTTCCATCACCTCTAGTGGGTCCGAAACATATAGGATCAGGTTGTCTGCATATAGCGAGACTCTGTGTTCCACTCCCTCCCGGACCAGCCCCTTGAGGCTCTCAGTGCAATTGCCAGCAGCTCTATGGCCAACGCGAACAGGAGTGGGCATCCCTGTCTTGTCCCCGATGCAGCCTGACATAGTCCGATGTTGACCTGTCCATCCGTAGCTCGCAACAGGAGCCTGATACAACTGCCTGACCCAGTCAATAAAGCCCCGCCCTAATCCAAACCACCCAGTACCTCCCGCAGATATCCCATTCCACCCAATCAAATGCCTTCTCTGCATCCATTCGACCACTACCTTCACGTCCTTACCTTTTGGGGGCATCATAATCACATTTAACATCCTTCTTATGTTGGCCGCCAACTGCCTACCCTTAACAAACCCCATCTGATCCTCCGCGATCACGGCCGGAACGCAGTCTTCAATCCTAGAGGACAAGATTTTGGCCAGCAGTTTGGCGTCCACATTTAGTAGGGATGACCTATAGGTTCCGCATAGCTCTGAATCCTTGTCCCGCTTCAGGATCAATGAGATAGTGGCCTGTGACATCGTTGGGGGAAGCACCCCAGGTTCCCTTGCCTCATTGTATGTCCCCATCAACAGCGACCCCAATATCCCAGAGAACGTTTTACAGAACTCCACTGGGTACCCGTCTGGCCCCGGGGCTTTACCCGACTGCATGGCCTTCAGTCCCTCTGCTATTTCGTCCAACCCAATCGAGGTCCTCAGCCCTTCTCCAAACCCCCCGTCCACCTTCGGGAACTTCAGCCCCCCTAAAAAGTGCCTCATCCCCTACGGCCCAGCTGGGGGTTCCAACCCATACAACTTGCTGTAAAACTCCTTGAACGCCTTATTCACCCCTGCTGAGTCTCCGACCAGGTTCCCATCCCCATCCTTTACTTTCCCTTTCTTCCTGGCTGCCTCCCTCTTTCTAAGCTGCTGTGCAAGCATTCTGCTGGCCTTCTCACCATGTACATATATCGCCCCCTCATATTCCTCAGCTGCTCCATCACCTTCCCTGTAGTTAACAAGCCGAACTCCGCCTGTAGCCTCCGTTGCTCCCTTAGAAGCCCTGCCTCTGAGTTCTCCGCATACCTCCTGTCGACCTGCAGTATCTCCTTTATCAGTCCGTCCGTCTCTTTCTCTGTCGGCCTTCTCTCTGTGGGCCTGTATCAAGATCAGCTCCCCTCTAACCACCGCCTTCATTGCCTCCCAGACACTCCGCCGAAACCTCACCTGTGTCGTTGATTTCCAGGTAGTTCTGAATATATTTGAGCAAGTCGATCTTTAATGGTGAGAAATGGTTTGGGAGGAGTTTTGGCAGAAAATGTGGTCATTTGTGGAATTAGGGGTTTGTTTAGCACAGTGGGCTAAATAGCTGGCTTGTAATGCAGAATAATGCCAGCAGCGCGCATTGAATTCCTGTACCAGCCTCCCCGAACAGGTGCCGGAATGTGGCAACTAGGGGCTTTTCGTTGGAATTTAGAAGGATGAGGGGGGATCTTCTAGAAACATATAAGATTATGAAGGGAATAGACAGGATAGATGCGGGCAGGTTGTTTCCACTGGCGGGTGAAAGCAGAACTAGGGGGCATAGCCTCAAAATAAGGGGAAGTAGATTTAGGACTGAGTTTAGGAGGAACCTCTTCACCCAAAGGGTGGTGAATCTATGGAATGCCTTGCCCAGTGAAGCAGTAGAGGCTCCTTCATTAAATGTTTTTAAGATAAAGGTAGATAGTTTTTTGAAGAATAAAGGGATTAAGGGTTATGGTGTTCGGGACGGAAAGTGGAGCTGAGTCCACAAAAGATCAGCCATGATCTCATTGAATGGTGGAGCAGGCTTGAGGGGCCAGATGGCCTACTCCTGCTCCTAGTTCTTATGTTCTTATGTTCACAGTAACTTCATTGAAGCCTACTTGTGACAATAAACGATTATTATTATTATTTAGTGGTGAGAGCAGTAGTGTGCCACTATGGTGAGAGAGTTCGGTGAAAAGTGGTGAAGTGGCAGTAGGAGTAAAAGAAAAATTACCTTTTTAGGATAAGATTTATCCTAGATAATAATATAGCTGGATCACAGGGGGGAGTGCAACCTACTATGGTTGAAAAGCCAGTGGAAAGCGGAACTGAGATGTTGCAAGAAATATATCCGGGAGTGTTTCCTGATTGCGTGGCAATCAGATCACAAAACCACTAGTTAAAACAGGAGGAACAGAATTTGAGGAGTGCCAATAGGGAGGCTGAGGTTCAGTTGTCAGAAAACATGCTTGATCAGATGGTTGGTAAAAACAAGAGCAGGTGGTGGATGAAACGGATAATTTTAGTTCAAGCAAGTTGGTTCAATGGGGTGAATGTGGAGATCCGCACAGACAGTGACCCAAGCCGGGAATTGAACCTGGGTCCCTGGTGATGTGATGCAACAGTGCTAACCACTGTGCTACCATGTCACACCGGTAGTGACACAAGAGGTGATTATACTAGTATCTGGTCAGGACTGGAGCTGTCTCACAGTTTTACAGAGAGCATCGTCTGTGGTGGAGGCTGAAGAGCTTGTACAAATGTAGCCAGAATGTTCAGCAAACATTTGCATGCACTGACTGTTGTTTTGCACTGTCCAAATGCACCAGCACTTACCCATTATTTTTGGCTATCCTCAACAGACACAGAATACAAAGCAGCTGATAAATGTGAAGAACAGATGATGAATGCTGCAGCATCGATAGCAACCTGTCTGACCATCAAGAGAAGAATTCTGCTGTCAGAGCCAGGCAACTACATATCACTGAATTGTTTTTTTTTTTAAATTTAGAGTATCCAATTATTTTTTTCTAATTAAGGGGCAATTTAGCATGGCCAATCCACCTATCTTGCACATTTTTGGGTTGTGGGGGTGAGACCCACGCAGACACGGGGAGAATGTGCAAACTCCACAAGGACAGTAACCCAGGGCCAGGATCGAACCTGGGACCTCGGCGCCGTGAGGCAGCAGTGCTGACCACTGTGCCACCATTCTGTGCATTTATCACTGAATTGTTGATGAAGCTTTTCTTGTGTAATCTTAGGAGGCCATCCTGATCTTTGAAATCTCTCTTGCTCGAAGTAGTGGTTAAATTTATGCTAATGACTGTGACATGTGAGAAGACTAAAATGGACTATACTCACGTGTATGTTAGCCTGTTGAAAAATGTAAAATGTTATTATAGAGTATAAGTTGCATAAAATCATAAGAAATGTTTAACGTTAAAAAGTTTTTAGAAAAATAAAGCCATCTGCGTACATAGCAGGTTCATTTTTTTTAAAGGGGGAGGTGTGACAATTGGAAGATTTTAGGAAAATTTCGATCATAAATGTATTGAGCAATTTAAGGGTTAAAAGCATCGGGTTAAAGTGTGATTCACTGCAGTGGTCCTGTTTTTATTTTAAAGAAGGATCCTGTTTTGCAGGGCGTGGGTGTTTTTAGTAGCCAGAAGATGAAATTGACAAAGGAATGTGTTTTTCAGTCTGGGCTAATGGACTGTGGTTTGACTGGGAAAGTACTTGTGGAATTAATATACTTTGCAGCCGTCAGAGATAATTTGTTTTCCAGCTTGGGGAGATGAGGTCATTGCTGGGTGGAACCAAGGAAGGCAGAAAGACATTTAAAAAATCTTTATAGAGCAGTTTTTGGAGAAAGATTTGGAGGAGTTGAATTCTCGGTCCACAATTCTCCACAGTAAGATAGATTGAGAGCTGTATCTTTCTTTTCCTGTTATTTAATGGGAGATTGAGTAGAAGTGTTTAAATGGTTAATTGTAAGCTGTTGTTTTTGGGTGTGATGTTAAAATGTTTAATATTGTCGCCATAATAAAATTTTATTTTAAAAATAACCAAGCTCTATTTCTTCATGTGGTCACTCTTGGAGCGAATCATTCTTTCCGCAGTCTGACAAATAAACTGAAATATTGGGGGTTTGGTCCAGTATCCTAGCCACTGTTGGGGTCTGGTCTGGGATCGGAATAGTGACCGATGTAACAATTGATTTGAGGTCCATTTCCCAGTCAGTCCTCCAGCACCTACCTGACTCTCGATTAGTGCAACATCTATTGCAGTTTTCCAACTGGGATGCAGGCCCCGTTACTTTCAGCTAATTTCAGCCCTCAGCTCTGTCACCCGGCTGTCATTGATATGAGCAATAGAGAGACAGAAAGGTGCCCGAGGAGAAAGTGGGAAGTTAAAACTTGAGGCTCAAAATCAATACTTCAACATTTGTCAGTTAAATCCATGTTATTTATACTGGGTTTTTAATTATTAGATTGAGGCATCGGAGGCAAAGGGTGGAGGGTTTTAAAGTATAACTTTTCCTTTCTAACTAGTGTCCGCCATGGCTCAGGGGGCAGCACTATCACCTCTGGATCATAAGGATAAGACCCAGTTAGGGACCTGTGGACAAAAACCAGTTCCAACATTCCTCATCCCAGCACTGAGGGAGTGCTGCACTGTCAGAACAGCTTTCTTTCAAATAGGATGTTAAACTGAGGCCACGTCTGCCCCCCTCAGGTGGATGTAAAAGTTCCCACAGCCACTATTTTGAAGAAGGGCAAGGGGAGTTATCCCCGGTGTCCTGGTCACTATTTATCCCTCAATCAACATCACTAAAAACAGATCATCTGCTCATTATCACATTGCTGTGTGTGGGATCTTGCTGTGTGTAAATTGGCTGCTATGTTTCCTACATTACAACAGTGACTACACTTCAAAAGTACTTCATTGGCTGTAAAGCACTTTGGGACATCCTATGGTTGTGAAAGGCGCTATAGAAATGTAACTTTTTAAATTGAAGGTTTATGTTTTCTGATCTTATCTGGAACTTAATTGATTTCAGTCACACCCAACTTACCATTTAATAAATTCACTTTCGTTCAGACAAGACTTTAACCAATTAAGACAAAATCAGAATTCTCCGGATAGTAAATTTAACAATAAATTTATTAAATGAAAATATTTACTGAACAACTTTAAGACATTAACTTTTACAACTTCATGTGGGTGATCAGTCTGTAGAAGCGTAACCCTCTCTGGCTCCTTCTTTGACAGTAATTCTTGTGGAATTCAGCCTAGGGAGTCTGGCTCCTTCTTTGACAGTCATTTCCTTAGAACTCGGCCTCGGGAATCTTCAGTACCTGGCCAACAAGGAAGACTTTTGGAACGTCTACTTTTATCCCCAAAGTGACCGTTACCGCACGTCAGAGTTGGGCCTGTTGTAACACGGCAATTGGTCAATTTGGTCACTAGATTAATTTAATTGGATCCCCAATTACTGACGCCACCTTCTCTCATTATCTTAGACAAGAATACAATAGAACTGTTTCATACTATCCCTTTATCTGAGTCTGTACAATCCCTTATTCAGACAGTTTCAAATGTTGAGGCGAATCAGAACTTGAAGGTCTCTCTTGCCAGTACATTTATCCTCATTGCACATTCTTTACATACACAGCAATTAAGCTTTTACAGCAAATGAAAATCAAGGTACGATCTAATGGCCACGATGCGCAAGCTGCAAATCCAAGTGCGCCACTTAGATCGCAGGAGAGTCTGAAATCAGGCACCTCACTAAGCGCCAACCGGTTTCAGATCTAACCGGCCTATTCCCATTGGAGAGATCTGGATACAATTAAGGCCAATCTCCATCCCATTAACGGGAAGGACACCCTATGTAAAGGCCTTGATATAAGCGACTCCCCAGTCGGTCACATGGAAGCCAATTAGTATTGGCCCACACAGACAAGTGCCAGGCGTCACGATTCCCGAGGGTTCCCGGGCCATTGGGAGGCCCCTGAGTGGTGAGGGTTAGGGCAGGGTGGCCCTCCCTGGCCCAGCCCCTGGAACGTGTGCACTTGGCACTGCCAGTCTGGCACCGCAAACTTGGGTATTTCACACTCTGCCCATTCATGAAGATCATTCATAAAGACTGAGTCTTGATTTTGTGTAACAACAATGTCTTTCTCCCCATTTCAAATCCCCTGTGAAAATCCAAATACAGAGTATCGTGAAATTATTATATTTATAACAGAACGAGTTGTTGGGATTCACTGCCTAATAAAGGTGTAGGAAGTAAATTCAACAGCAACTTTCAAAAGGGAACTGGACAGATTCTGGGGGAAAAGGAACTTGCCGGGCGATGGGACTAATTAGAAAGTTCATTCAAAGAGCTAGCATGGGAACAATGGGTGGGATGGCCTCTTCCTGTGCTCTCTGAGACTCATTTGCATTTGAAGAAAGTGGGAAATACCTGGAAGCCACTTCCGACAATGCGGGTAGAAGCAGAGATGTTGGAATGTTTCTAAAAGGAAATTGGACGTGCTTTTGAGGGAAGTAAACTGACAGGGATATGGGGATAGAACGGGGCAATGGTTTGATCCACAGAGATCTGCAAGTTGTAAATCTTTGGAATTCCCTACCCCAGAGGGCTGTGGGAGCTCAGTCATTGAGTGTGTTTAAAGCAGAGACTGACAGATTTCTAAATACCAATAACATAAAGGGATATGGGGATAGTGTGGGGGAAAAGCATTGAAGTGGATGATCAGCCATGATCGTATTGAATGGTGGAGCAGGCTCGACGGGCTGAATGACCAACTCCTGCTCCTATGTTCCAATGGTACAATGATAAGCAGGAAAGTAAATTGTGAAGAGGACATAAGGAGGTTAAAAAGGTATATTTTAAATGAGTGGAAAAAGATCTGTCAAATGGGGAATAATGTGGGAAAATGTGAAATTGCCCTGTTGGCCAGAAGAATAAAAAAGCTTATTATCTAAATGGTGAGAGGTTGCAGAGCTCTGAGATTCAGAGGGATCTGGATGTCCAAGAGCATGAATCACAAAAAGCGAGTATACAGGTACAGCAAGTAATTAGGAAAGCTAATAGAATGTTATTGTTTATTGTGAGGGGAATTGAATACAAAAGTAGGGAGGTTATGCTTCAGTTATACAGGACATTGGTGAGACCACATCTGGAGCACTGTGTACAGTAATGCTCTCATTTAAGGAATGATGTCAATGTGTTGGAAGCAGTTCAGAGAAGGTTTACTGAACTCATACCTGGCATTGGAGGCTCGTCTTATGAGGAATGATTGACAGGCTGGGCTTGTGTCCGATGGAGTTACGGTGACAAGATTGAACCGCATAAGATCCTGAGCGGCCTCGACAGGGTGGATGTGAAAGGATGTTTCCTCTTGTGGGAGGATCTAGAAATTGGAGTAACTTTAAAAGTAACAACTTGGCCATTTAAGGCAGAGGGTTTGGAGTCTTTGGAACTCTCTTCCTCAAAGGGCAGTGGAAGTCGAGACTTTGAATATTTTGAAGGCAGGCTGGATAGATTCTTGAAAAGCAAGGGTGTGAAAGGTTATCGGGCAGGAATAAGACCATACTAAGACCAGACTTAATAGGAACAGGAGTAGGCCATTTGGCCTTTCCAGCCTGGTCCATCTTTCAATAGGATCACAGCTGATCTGACATTTCACACATTCACTTTCCTGCCCTTTCCCTGTAATTCTCGGTTACCTCACTGATCAAGAATCTATCTCAGCCTTAAATAGACAAAGGACTCTGTCCCCACAACTCTCATTGTTCCAAAGACTCTCAGAAGAATTTCCTCCTCATCTCAGTCTTCAATTGACATCTCTTTATTTTAAGATTATGCCCTCTGGTCCTAGATTCTCCCATGAAGGGAAACATCCTCTCAGCATTTACCCTGTGAAGCTCCTTAAGAATCCTGTATGGTTCAATGAGATCACCTCTCATTGTTCTAAATTCCAATGAGTAGAGTCCCAACCTGTTTAACCTTTACTCCTAAGACACCTCCATACCTGGCATCATCCTCGTGAACCTTCTCTAAACCTCCTCCAATGAAATAATACATTTCCTTACATAAGGGGATCAAAACTGCTCTGTTCTCCAGATGTGGTGTCACCAGCCCCTTGTACAGCTGCAGCAAGACTTCCCGACTCTTATACTCCAACCCCCTTGGAATCAGGGCCAACATTCCATTAGCCTTCCTGATTACCTACTGCACCTGTCTGCTAGCTTTCTGTGTTTCGTGCACAAGTTCCCCCAAGTCCCTTTGTGTTGCAGCTTTCTGCAGTTTTTCACTATGTAAATAATACTGTTCTTTTGTTCTCCCTTCCAAAATGAACTTCACATTTTCCCACATTTATGCTCCATATGGCAACTTTTTGTCCACTTGCTTAACCTCTCAATATCTCTTTGCAAACTGTTTGTATCCCCCTCGCAACTTGCGTTTCTACCTATTTTCCTGTTGTCTTCAAATTTGGGCACAGTACGTTCGCTTCCTTCCTCCAAGTCATTAATATAAATTGTACACAGTTGCGATCCCAGGACTGATCCCTGGGGAACCCCACTGGTTACAGGTCACCAACCTGAAAAAGAACCCCTTATCCCCACTCGCTGTTTCCTGCTCATTAGCCAATTCTCTATCCACGCCAACTCCATGGGTTCTTCTCTCATGACATAACGTTTTGTGAAGTACCTTGTGAAAGGCCTTCTGGAATTTTAAATACAACACATCTACTGGTCCCCCTCTATCCACTCTGGTTGAAACTTTCTCGAAACACTCTGATAAATTAGTCAGACACGGTTTCCCTTTCACAAAGCCATGCTGACTCTGCTTGATTAGATTCTGATTTTCTCAATGTGCTCCTACTACTTCCCAATAATTGATTCCAACATTTTTTTCAACAATAATCGCCCTATAGTGTCTTATTTTTTTCCTCCCTCCCATTCTGAATCGGCGGGTTGTCACAGTGGCAGTTTTCCAATCCTCTGGTACTTCCCCAGAATCCAAGGATTTTTGGAAAATTACGATCAATGCATCCACTATCTCTGTAGACATTTCTTTTAGGATCCTCGGATGCAGCCATCCAGGGGACTTATCTTATCCCCATTAGTTTGTCCAAAATGACTTCTCCAGTGATGGTATTTAATTGCTCCATTCTTTAGTATTAATGGGATAGGCAAAGTATCTTCCACCATAAAGACTGATGCAAAAAACTCTGTTTAACTCCTCTGCCATTTCCTTGTTCCCCATAACTAACACAGCGGCATGGAGGCACTGTTGCTTCACAGCTCCAGGGACCCGGGTTCAATTCCCGGCTTGGGTTACTGTCTGTACGGAGTCTCCACGTTCTCCCCAAAATGCGTGGGTTTCCTCCCACAAGTCCCAAAAGACGTGCTTGTTAGGTGAATTGGACATTCTGAATTCTCCCTCTGTGTACCCGAACAGGGGCCGGAGTGTGGCGACTGGCGGATTTTCACAGTAACTTCATTGCAGTGTTAATGTAAGCCTATTTGTAACAATAATAAAGATTATAATAATAAAGAATATTATTACTATTTCCTCAGATGTATTTTCTAAGGGGCCTCTGTGGAGTTGAGGTTTCAAACAGATCAGCCGTGAACTTATTGAATGGTGGAGCAGGCTCGAGGGGCCGAGTGGCCTACACCTGCTCCTAATTCGTATGTTATTACATCCTTTATAATAGATTATAGCATTTTCCCTCCTACTGATGTCAGGCTAATGGGTCTGTGGTTCCCCGTTTTCTCTCTCCCTCCTTAAATAGTGAGGTGACATTTACCACCTTCCAATCTGCAGGAACCATTCCAGAATCTATAGAATTTTGAGAGATGATCACCAATGTATCCACTGTCTCTCCAGCCACCTCTTTCAACATTCTGGGATGTAGAGAAGCTTTTGGAGATTTATTAACTTTCAATCTCATTAATTTCTCCAGTACTGCTTTTTCACTAATACTAATCTCTTTCAGTTCCTCGTGCTCACTGGTCCCTTGGTTCTCTGGTGTTTTTGGGACAATTTCTGTATCTTCCTCCGTGAAGACAAACACATTGTTTAGTTTCTCTGCCATTTCCTTATTCCCCATTTTAAACTCTCCTTCGCTGCCTGGAATGGACCCACATTGGTCTTTGCTAATCTTTTCCTTTTCAAATTCCTATCGGAGCTTTTCCAGTTCTCCCCAGTTTGCTCTCATATTCTATTTTCTCTTCATCAGTTTCTTGGTCCTCCTTTGCTGAATTCTAAAACAAGTTCCCAATCCTCAGGCTCACTACTATTTGGGCCACTTTATGAGTCTCCTCCATTGATCTAATAGAATCTTTAACTTTTCTTGTTAGCCACGATAGCTTCATTTTGCTGTTTAATCTTTGCTTCTCAAAGGAATCTATATTTTATGTAAATAAAATGTGAGTGGTTGCCTGTCTATTGTCTATCGTCATACATAGAACAACAAAGAAGAAAGGACAGCACAGGAACAGGCCCTTCGGCCCACCAAGCCTGCTCGGATCATGATGTCTGTCTAAACTAAAACCTTTTGTGCTTCCAGGGTCTGTATCCGTCTATTCCCATCCTATTCATGTATTCGTCAAGATGCCTCTTAAATGTCACTATCGTACCTGCTTCCACCACCTCCTCCGGCAGCGAGTTCCAGGCACTCACCACCCTCTGTGTAAAAAAACCTCCCTCACAAATCTCCTCTAAACTTTGCCCCTCGCACCTGAAACCTATTTCACCTGGTAATTGAATTTTATAACCTGGGAAAAAGCTTCTGACTATCCACTCTGTCCATGCCACTCAGTTTTGTAAACTTTTATCAGGTCGTCCGTCAACCTCCGTCGCTCCAGTGAAAACAATATGAGTATATCCAACATCTCCTCTTAGCTAATACCCTCCAGGCCAGGAAACATCCTGGTAAATCTCCTCTGTACTCTCTCCAAAGCCGCAACATCCTTTTGGTAATGTGGTGACCAGAATTGTCGGCAATATTCCACGTGTGGCCTAACTAAGGTTCTGTACAGCTGCAGCATGACTTGCCAATTTTTATACTCAATGCCCCGACCAATGAAGACAAGCATGCCGTCTGCATTCTTAGCTCCTTATCCACCTGCGTTGCCACTTTCAGTGATAGGTTTATTGTAATTTCCCAATCTACCACAGACAACTTGCCCCTCATACCATGACAGTTTCCTTCTGCGAGAAACACCCAGATAAATTAGACAAAAGAACCCTGTAACCACCATAGCCCATCTTCATGAGAACATGGCTACTTTGGGGACTAAATATCTTCCAACGTGCAAACACCTTTTCATTCTGTGCTCCTCGCCAAACTTGGAACCAGGTAATCGCAACTAGCCTCAAAAATGGTCAGCCCACCGGAGGCAGAGGTGTTAGACTGGCCAGTCCAGCAGAAAGAAACCCTCCAATCATCACCATTCACCAGATGTCAGAATGAACAAAATGCAGTCCTGGATGTCAGTGAGAGCAGAAACAATAACAACGGAGCCAACATCTGTAATTTGTGAACTTGTTGGGAGTCACAACAGGGTGTGATGAATCACAATCCCCCCCCTCCCCACATTGAGAGATGAATGGTCTCTCCCCAGCATTAACTTGCTAGTGTCTCCGTAGTTGGGAAGGATCATTCAATGTCTCCCCTGCTCAGAGCAGGTGAATGGCCTCTGCCAGGTGTGAAGTCGCTCGTGTTCCCGCAGGGTGTCTGGCTATCTGAATCCCTTCTCTCACTAAGAGCAAGTTAACACCTTCTCCCCTGTGTGAACTCGCTGGTGTATCTGCAGGTGGGATAACTGAGCGAATCCCTTCTCACACTGAGAGCAGGTGAACGGCCTCTCCCCAGTGTGAACTCGCTGGTGTGTCAGAAGGCTCGATGAAGTAGTGAATCCCTTCCCACACCGAGAGCAAGTGAACGGCCTCTCCCCAGTGTGAACTCGCTGGTGTGTCTGCAGGCTGGATAACTGAGTGAATCCCTTCTCACACTGAGAGCAGGTGAACGGCCTCTCCCCAGTGTGAACTCGCTGGTGTGTCAGCAGGCTCAATGAAGTAGTAAATCCCTTCTCACAGTGAGAGCAGGTGAACGGCCTCTCCCCAGTGTGAACTCGCTGGTGTGTCTGCAGGCTGGATAACTGAGTGAATCCCTTCTCACACTGAGAGCAGGTGAACGGCCTCTCCCCAGTGTGAACTCGCTGGTGTATCTGCAGGTGGGATAACTGAGCGAATCCCTTCTCACATTGAGAGCAGGTGAACGGCCTCTCCCCAGTGTGAACTCGCTGGTGTGTCAGAAGGCTCGATGGAGTAGTGAATCCCTTCTCACACTGAGAGCAGGTGAACGGCCTTTCCCCAGTGTGAACTCGCTGGTGTGTCTGCAGGCTGGATAACTGAGTGAATCCCTTCTCACACTGAGAGCAGGTGAACGGCCTCTCCCCAGTGTGAACTCGCTGATGTAACCGCAGGCTCAATGAAGTAGTGAATCCCTTCCCACACTGAGAGCACGTGAATGGCCTCTCCCCAGTGTGAACTCGCTGGTGTTTCCGCCGGCTGGATAACTCAGTGAATCCCTTCCCACACTGAGAGCAGATGAACGGCCTCTCCCCAGTGTGAACTCGCTGGTGTGACTGCAGGGTGGCTAATCGACTGAATCCCTTCTCACACACAGAGCAGGTGAACGGCCTCTCCCCAGTGTGACTGCGTCGATGAACCTCCAGCTTTGATGGAGCCCTGAATCCCTTTCCACAGTCCCCACATTTCCACGGTTTCTCCATGTTCTGGGTCTCCTCGTTTCTCTCCAGGTTTGACTAACAGTTGAAGCCTCGATCACACACAGAACACATGTACAGTCTCTCTCAGGGGCTGGTTTAGCTCACTGGGCTAAATCGCTGGCTTTGAAAGCAGACCAAGGTAGGCAGCAGCACGGTTTAATTCCCGTACCAGGCTCCGGAATGTGACGACTAGGGGCTTTTCACAGTAACTTCATTGAAGCCTACTTGTGACAATAAGCGATTTTTATTTCATTTTCATTTCATTTCATTTTACCCGCTGTGAACGGTGCAATATTTTTTCAGACTGTGTAACTGGTTAAAAGCTCTTTCCACAGTCAGTGCTCTGGAGCACTCTCACTCGGGTGTGTGTGTCTCGGTGCTTTTCCAGTCACACTGATGGTTAAAATCTTTTGAAGCCGACAGAACAGACAAACATTTCTCCTTCTAGATTCAAAGGCCGATAATATTCAGTTCCAAGGAATTGAAAGACTCAGCCAGATCGAGACGTAAAGTTTGAGATTTCTCTCTGTAATTCCTCCTCTTCGTCTAATATCCTGTGAAAACAATTTGCAAAAGACATCACTGTCAGTACAGAATAGAAATTCAGAACAGACAATTCTAGTTCCTAGAGAACATTCTTTACTCTCTCATTCCCCAAAAGCTGTAAATCTCCGTCCCACACACTCTCCCTCCATTCTCACTCTGCTGTATCTAATATCCACCCTCCCAATTCTTCCACAACTTGAAAGATCACCAGAGGGTCCTGGAGATGGGCAAGGTGAGGTGAGACCTGGCTCCCACCTCACCTTACAGTGAATTATGTTGCGTCATCCTGTGACCCTGAAAATTGTATCCGACAACTCCGTCAAGTCTTTCAATAATCCGACTACTGCCTTGGTCTTCGCTAAATCCTTGAAAGGGAAGAATTGGAGCGAAGATTTGCAGCCCAGACTAACTGAGACTCTAATCTGGACTCTTTCCCTATGATGGTGTTGTTGTATGAATTTGTTATCTGTTATCCTGTTGAAGGGAGTTGTTATTCTGTGAGGGCCGTTTGAATGTCTTCTTCTTCTCCTCGAGTGTTCCAGGGACTTGTATTATATTATCTCAGTTATGGCAGATGGGCTGTGTGCTTATATTCCATCGTCTTTCTTCTATTATCCGAGCGTCAATCATGGCAGAACCGTGTGGTGCCATTGCCAAAGGGTGGGAAGTGGTGGATGCAGGTCTTCATGGGTGGGTCTAAAATGTGGGAGGGACATTCGATCCCCATTCCCTTGTTGGCCCTTCTTTTCTTCTCCTCAGTTTGGAGAAGGTACCCTGAGGGTAACGCCAGTCTGGCCATCGGATTAATCCTCCGGGTCCTTAGTCTTATTGAGGAATGTCCCCTTGGATCTATTGTGGTGGCGATTCTTTTGTATTTTTGTTATAATGGGAGGGGTTATGTTGACTTTATCCTACTCTGGTACAGACAGGGCTTTTATCTGTGAAAGGAGCAGTTTGGGGAGACTTTGGTGCCTCTGGTGTAAAGTGAGTTGGAGGAGGGGGTAATGGCGCACGCCCGATTGTGGCGTGAAAATCTGTTCCTGTTCTCTCTGTCGCCTAATGGTGGCAGTTAATCTGCAAATTTTCTCAGGTAATGTATGGGGTATCCATCACCCTATCAGAAGGAAAAATATCCTCTCCTTTCTTAAGGAGAAAGTCGACATAACCTTAGTGCAGAAAACTCATCTGGATGATGAGGAACAGTTCTGGTCAGCCTATTATAGGAAGGATATTGATAAACTAGAAAGAGTGCAGAAGAGATTTACAAGGATGCTGCCACGACTTGATGGTCTATTTTAACCTGTTAACTGGTTGTTCAATTGATCTGGCATTTCATCTCGAGGCTCTGGTCCCTCAAATATCCTGTTCCAAATGAATTCTGCAACGTGTTGCTTGGATTTATGTTGGCAATATCTCTTGTTCCACTTTGTGCCCATTTCCCACCATTTTTTCTGTTACTCTGTAGCACTCATTGTTTAAAAAATGATTTTAAAAATAATAACTTATTAAAAATCTGTCCACCTCATCCGTGAATATATTCAATGACCCCCACATCCCACTGGTCCCTGTGGAAGAGAAATCCAGAGACTAATAACCCTCTGAGGGAAGAGATGACTGGAAATATATAACATAGCTACAGAACAATATTACAAGGCTAGAAATAATAATAAATATACTTTATTACAGAACCATAAATATCTAATTTGTACCACATAACACGAGACATGTCTCCGTCTGATATTCATTTACTGTCTCCTTAAATGTAAGCCATCTCCTGGGGAAACCAGCCCTTTCATTGTGAACATTGGGAAAGAGACCATCCTTTCAGAAAGACAAATAAATGTGTCAAGCTGAGGGAGCAAAGGATGCCAATGTCTTTACAAGAGAGAGAGACCTGGGCCATGCTTTTCAGAGTCTGCACCCTCCCTCGATTCACTTCCATTCCCTTCAGAATGAGAAAATAAAGAGTTTTACTCACAGATGTTGGAGAGAGGAGGAAGTTTTCAGTCTGTGAGGTCCTAGTTTTGCTCATGGTTCAGCTTCCGCATTCAGACAATGGGGGGGCTGATTGGATGGAGGAAGAGAGTCCTTCCGGTTCACCAACTCTTCCCATTGGGCAACAACTTTGCGGCGCGCGCAAAGGAATCCGTGGTGACGTCTCACGGTTCCAGTGCGCAAGCGCGGCAGCTCCGCCCGACTCATTGTTCCCCCTCCTCGAGACAAGGTTTCCAGACAACCGGCTGACAGCTCCGGCCAGAGCGAGAAGCCTCTCGGTGATTTCCCCTCCTCCCGGCCCGGGACTGCGCATGTCCAAGAGAGAGGAGAGGCTGCGCATGTGCGAGGAAAAGCTCACCCCCTGACCTTCCTAATGAGGTGTTGACCAATGAGAAGAGTTAGGACCGGAAGGACTCTGCTCCTCCAGCCAATCAACGTGAGCTCTGTGTGAATGGTGATTGAGCTTCACACAGACTGAAACCTCCTCCTGTCTCCGACAACTGTGAGTAAAACACTTTCTTTTCTCTCCCTTTCCATTTCTTTTCTCATTCTGACCTTCAATTGGTCACGTGCAGCAACTGAAGGGAAAGGAAGTGAATCCAGGGAGGGTGCAGACTCTGGAAGGCTTGGCCCAGGACAGGCGTAGCAGGGGGTGGATGGGGAGTGGAGCTCCCTCTGCGCTGTCTCCATCAAGCGCAGGCTCTCGGAGGGCCAGGTCGGCGTTTGCGGAATGGAGGAAGGAGGGGAGCTGGATATGTTACTGAAAGCGGCAGGTCGGATTGGGGCCAGGGTTGGAATTCTAACGGAAGGCCGCGCCCGCCGCCTGCAGCCCGGGGTGGGTTGGTGGTGGGTTGCTGCTGCTCCTGGAGATTCCGGGTGTTGGCTCCTTGGACGGTCGGGATAGACTCTGGGACTTTCCAGCCTTTTACTGACTGTTGCCTACATGTTGCTTTTCGTGAGTTTCGGCTGGAAGGTCTCGAGGGCCGGAGGTCATGACATGGAACGTGTAATTTGGTGAACTTTTTGGGGGCATTGTATTGTCAAAGTTAATATTTTCCCGCTTCTGTGGTAGAAAAATTCAACACACTCGTTACGACAGAATAACAAGCTTTATTTTCGAAAACAACTGCTTGCAGTAATGGCTGAAACTTGAAGTCAGAGGGCAGTCAACAAAACTGCTCAGTCTGTCACAAGTTCTGCGCTTTTTGTGGAGAATTAGCTCAATATTTATACATTAACTTTATCAAGATTATATGACAACAGTATGGTCAGGAGTTTGAGCGGAAATACAAACGGAAGCAAGACCAGACCATGTTTGGCCATATCACTCATACCATTATTTAGTCCTCGGAGGGAACATTGAAAGGTCAGAATAGACTTGTTTTTTCCTGAATTATCTTTGTTTTAAATTCCTACGGTCCTGGGTTATGACGAGTTAGTTTTATCAGGAGTTGCCGAGGTCCGGTGTTTTGGAATGGCTTGACCTTCGCTGATCTTTTCAGACTTCAAGTTATGCAGAGTTGGCCCATGGCCATACTAGTCTGAAAATAGTTCGGGCAGAATTCTTTACCTGGGCCTGGGGAGCTGGAATGAGTAGTTTCAGTCTATCTGGTATTGTATCAAACCTTTTGACCAATCTTCCCATTGACCAGTTTTCTCATCATGCCATTACTTAATTCGTACCATATCACATTCCCTCCTTTTGTCATATCATGACAACTAGTTAAATAGGTATATCCATGACTCGTTTGAAAATGCATTTACACAAGCAACCAAGAAATCCTAACCCTAGTAGAATTAGGAGTAGTAGAATGAAGGCCTTAAAGATCCAATCAAATAATCCGTGACCCAACCATCCTTGCCAACCCGGCGGGTTATAGTCATGAAATTCACTGCCAATCTCTTGAATTTGAGCAGCCTGTCTCTTAATATGGTCGGCCAAGTTAGTGATATTTTCAGAGCCATCTGGAATATAAGTACAGCACTCCTGACCTATGATAGCGCACGTTCCTCCCTGAGAGACTAACAGATAATCCAAAGCCAGTCGATTTTGTAATGCCACGGTCCGGACAGCTACTAGCTCAGCTGAGACCTCAGCCAGTGCCTACCCAGCTTCCCTGGCTTCTGCTGCCATTACGTTCGCCAGTTGTTCCAATGCTGTGGCCATGTGGATCAGTTCGTCGGATGCCTTGCCCGTTTCGTACAAGGGAAAGGCCATCATAAAGAACTGCTCTGTTTCAGAAATAGTCCTTTTTGCTCGCGAGGGGGAGTGCTTAAGGCTGGGTAGGTGACGCATTTGAGGTATAACATATCCCAAAAAGCAGGATCCTGTCCAATCAATGGGGAGCCATGGATATGCCGCATATAAAATAGGTTCCATTATAGGCCGTAAAATCATCAGCTGATGTCATCCAGGGGATTGGGGATGTCTGTCCCCATGAAATGTTAGAGGTTATATTCCATACCTTGGACCAATCACAGTTAAACATGCCCTTGTTGGATATGCCTGGTACCGGTCCTTGCCAGTCAACTGTAAGGTTGCATCTACTTTGCCCCATTAACTTTCCTTTCCCTGATTTATTAAAACACATGGAACCTTGAACATTATACGAGTGGACAGTGAGGGAGGGTGGAGTCAAGGCATGATTATAGGTAGGTTGATACGAAGCTGAAAATTTAGTCATGTCATAGCCAGCAGATCTCCATATTTCCATATCCTCCCTATCTCCCCTGCTCCCTGTTTGATTTTGTCGTAAAATCCATTCAACCATCTCTGCGATATGAAAGGGGAGGGATTGGAGAGGTATTCCTTCCCTCGAATGGACGGGGATGTGGGTACAAACCCAACACTTGCTTACGTTCAATTGTTCGGCATAAAGATATGACATATATAAATAGGTATTGGAAGGCAGGTCTCGTTGAGGTCGTTTTTTTTTTACTACCGAGTGGCCATTAAGGCTAAATAGTCCAGAGAGTCCAAAAATTATAATGAAGATCTTCATCCTGTGTTCTCGTCTGGGTTGGAGACTATCTTCTGGCAATCGATTAGATGTATCCAACTTGAACGTCCTTCAAGTTTGACGGAGGTTGGTGTAGTCAGCAGTACGAGGAAGGGTCTGCTCCAGCGTTGTCCTAGTTTCTTTCTGTCCCAGTTTTTCACCAACACGTGGTCTCCGGGTTTGATCACTGGATATCAAGGGACGGCTGTCCCTGCCGTTACTGGGAGATGTGCCTGTTTTACCTGTGAGTGGAGAAACTTCAGAGAAAGTGTTAATTGCTTCAAATAGTTCTGCATTTGTTCCCCCATCACATGGAGGTCTACTCCCTCTAGGGGTTTTTCATGGGCATCCCAGGGAGTCCTCATTGGCCGACCATAGACTATCTCTGCAGCTGACAGTCCAGTCCGCAAATGGGGAGTCACTCGCATGTGGAACAGTGCCAAGGGTAATACTTTTAGCCAATTTAACCCAGTTTCTTCAGTTAATTTAGATAATTTGTCTTTTAAAGTCCCGTTGGCTCTTTCCACAATTCCTGCAGCCTGCGGGTGATACGCGCAGTGCAGTTGCTGTTTAATTACGAGTGCTTCGCACAATTCAGTATTGATTCGAGCCACTAAATGTGGTCCATTGTCTGAGCTCACCATTTTGGGTGCCCCAAAACGAGGAATGACTTCCGTTAACAACAGCTTCACCACTGTATGTGCCGTACATTTAGTGGTGGGGAAGGCTTCAATCAATTTACTAAACACATCGATTATGACTAAACAATATTTATAGCACTGTGCTTTTGGCAATTCGATAAAATCAAGCTGTTATACAGGCAAAAGGGCCATCTGGCAAGGGAGTGGTTCCTGGAGGGCATTTAATGCCTTTACGCATATTATGCTTCATGCAAATAACGCATCGATCCAGCCGCATTTGTGCTGCTGTATTCAGATCTGGGTGCCACCAAGCTTTCAGGAGTAGCTGTACCATTCCCTCCTTGCCAAGATGGGTACAAGAATGCAAATAATCAATAAGTATCGGCAACAAAGAATTCGGAATACAAACTTGACCAACGGGAGTAAGCCAGAGGTCTCGTGTCAAGGAGTGTGAACACCCCATTGACTTCCATAGTGTGCACTCGGAATCAGAGGCGTCCCTCTGTAAATTTTGAACTTCAGTTATCTCTGGCATGCCCTTCGTTCCTAATGCAGGTACCTGGTTTAGAGCCTCATTAGCCCCACTGGGAACAATCACAGAGGCTGATATACCCGCAGCCTTAGCAGCCGAATCAGCACGGGCATTTTCTAATTGAACAGGAGTGTCCCCCTTTGTGTGCGCAGCACATTTAATAATTGCCAATTGATGGGGAAGCTGAATAGCATCGAGGAGAGCATTTTGAATGGGAGCTCCCGCTGAGATGAGAAAGCCTCGCTGTTGCCAGAAACGACCAAAATCGTGGGTCACGCCAAAGGCATACCTAGAATCAGTGTAAACATTAGTACTTTTATCTGTGGCCAAAATACATGCTCGAGTAAGGGCAAATAGCTCGGCTTTTTGTGCGGAGACAGGGGTCTCGAAGGCTGCTGCTTCCTGCACGTCAGTGTCAGTTACCACGGCATATCCCGACTGTGGGATGCCAGTGAGAGAAATGGAGGAACTGCCATCAACATAAAAAATTAGATCTGGATTATCAATAGGCCGGTCCATTAAATCTGGGCGAGGTGTGGTGAGGAAGTGATTCCGAAACAAACAGTCGTGTGGCGGGTCCGCAAGGTTATCGGGGGGATGTTCGAGGAACACAGCATGATTTAAGGTAGAACAGTAATGAAAAGAGAGGTAGGGGTTTTGCAATATTGAAACCTCATAGCAGCTCAAGCGGGCTTGAGTCAGATGCTGGGTTTGCTGAGACGTTAGGAGAGCCACAGGTATGCACTTGTACTGGCTGGTGAAGGGTCAGATTAGAGGCTGCCTGTGCTAACAAATGGACAGCCGTAAGAATTTGGGTGCAGGGAGGTAGACCGCAAGCTACAGGATCCAATTTCGTAGAATAGTAGGCGACCGGGCGATGCCGGTCACCGTGTTCTTGTGTTAGAACACCAGTGGCACATTCATCAAGAACATTAACGTACAACTGAAAGGGTCTGTCATACATAGGTCATCCTAGCGCTGGGGTGGTAGCCAGGGCGTTTTTGAGAGTAACAAAAGATTGCTTTGCTGAATCAGGAAGTTCACACTTAAGCGGAGCATTTTGAAAGGAGTATGGAGTTAAATCTTTAGTATGGACAGTAATATTCGGAATCCATTGTTAGATTTCTTTGAAGAGATAACAAATAGGTTAGACCAAGGAGAGCCAATGGATGTTATCTATCTTGACTTCCAAATGGCCTTTG
Organism: Scyliorhinus torazame; assembly: GCF_047496885.1. NCBI lineage: Eukaryota > Metazoa > Chordata > Chondrichthyes > Carcharhiniformes > Scyliorhinidae > Scyliorhinus > Scyliorhinus torazame. The sequence continues at coordinate 158,167,635 of NC_092711.1, read as the reverse complement.
ATAAGGTGCCTCACGGGAGACTGCTGAGTAAAATAAGGGCCCATGGTATTCGAGGCGAGGCACTAACATGGATTGACGCTTGGCTGTCAGGCAGAAGGCAGAGAGTTGGGATAAAAGGTTCTTTTTCGGAATGGCAACCGGTGACGAGTGATGTCCCGCAGGGTTCAGTGTTGGGGCCACAGCTGTTCTCTTTATATATTAACGATCTAGATGACGGGACTGGGGGCATTCTGGCTAAGTTTGCCGATTATCCAAAGATAGGTGGAGGGGCAGGTAGTTTGGAGGAGGTGGGGAGGCTGCAGAAAGATTTAGACAGTTTAGGAGAGTGGTCCAAGAAATGGCTGATGAAATTCAACGTGGGCAAGTGCGAGGTCTCGCACTTTGGAAAAAAGAATAGAGGCGTGGACTATTTTCTAAACGGTGACAAAATTCATATTGCTGAAGTGCAAAGGGACTTGGGAGTCCTAGTCCAGGATTCTCTAAAGGTAAACTTGCAGGTTGAGTCCGTAATTAAGAAAGCAAATGCTTGTCATTTATCTCAAGAGGCTTGGAATATAAAAGCAGGGATGTACTTCTGAAGCTTTATAATGCATTAGTTAGGCCCCATTTAGAATACTGTGAGCAATTTTGGGCCCCACACCTCAGGAAGGACATACTGGCACTGGAGCGGGTCCAGTGGAGATTCACACAGATGATCCCAGGAATGGTCGGCCTAACATACGATGAACGTCTGAAGATCCTGGGATTATATTCATTGGAGTTTAGGAGGGTGAGGGGAGATCTAATAGAAACTTACAAGATAATGAATGGCTTAGATAGGGTGGATGTAGGGAAGTTGTTTCCATTAGCAGGGGAGAGTAGGACCCGGGGGCACAGCCTTCGAATAAAAGGGAGTCACTTTAGAACAGAGATGAGGAGAAATTTCTTCAGCCAGAGAGTGGTGGGTCTGTGGAATTCATTGCCACAGAGGCCGGTGGAGGACGGGACGTTGAGTATCTTGAAGACAGAAGTTGACAAATTCTTGATTTTTCGAGGAATTAAGGGCTATGGAGAGAGCGGGTAAATGGAGTTGAAATCAGCCATGATTGAATGGTGGAGTGGACTCGATGGGCCGAATGGCCTTACTTCCGCTCCTATGTCTTATGGGTAAGGATGGGTGACAGGATCGGAAATTGTGGTTTGGGTCTTCACTGACCAAATGTTTTATTGATCCGAAAGGTGTAAAAGGGACCAAACTCCAGCAGAAATCGAGCAGAGCTGAGAACAGACGACTTGCTGTGTGGGAACAGGGAGATAAACAAATCCCAGAGGACAGAGAAAACAAGAATGCCTGGAATCCTAGACAACACCCTGAGTGTCAAGGCCACCATGTTTTCACTGCTTGGCATGGGAATGCTGACTCCCTGTACCGGGGACGGAGCGTGGGGAAGACAATTGTTTGAGAGTTTGTTGTGGCTTGGGCGGGGTCAGATGGTTCAATGACAGGGTTTTGTAATTGGTCCATTCAAATGTTATCTCAGCAATGATTGGGTGAAATCAGTCTCCATAGACTTTGTGATGTAATAAAGTATAAGAAGGGATTCCCCGAGCACAGAGATTTGTTGAGGTTTTACATATTCCACTGACTGGGACCATGGCATCTGGGGCAGAGCAGGGAGCATTTACCTGGAGATAGTGTTTCTACCCAGAGTGTAATGGGAATGCTGCTTCACTTTGATATTACTGCTCAGACATTAGCATGTGTCAGCTCTTATTTATACTGAATAGCATCTAACCACGGTCACCAATAAAGGTTATCACTGCGAATCATTTCAGAGTTTGGGAAAAGGGGAAAAAAGGCTAACTGACTCCCTAAAATTTAGAGTTTCCAATTAAGGGGCAATTTAGCATGGCCAATCCACCTATCCTGCACATCTTTGGGTTGTGGGGGTGAGACCCACACAGACACGGGGAGAATGTGCAAACTCCACATGGGCAGTGACCTGGGGCCCGGATAGACCCCGGGTCCTCAGCATCGTAGGCAGCAGTGCTAATCACTGATCCACCGTTCTGCCCCGGAACCCCATTTCTAACATCGCTGTGTCAAAAATAAATTCTCATCTCTCCCTCTGGCTCCTTTGCCAATTACCTCTGAGGGACTCACTTTCTGTTAAAGAGCCTGTCAACCCCTCTCACCCACTTTCCCTAAAGTACATCAATCTATTCATGAAAAGTCCAGAAAAATCAAATACTTTTATAACAAATGTTTATTAATCTAAGAGAAAAGGTGAGATATAGAAGGTTATTTGAGGATCAAAGCCAACTAGAGTAAAGGATGTTCAGGATGCAAATTGTTTCTCTTTGGTTCCTCTGTACTCTGTTCCTGTGACTCCCTACTTTGGACACGGGCACTGAACCCTGTGGCCAGGCACCATCAGCCCCAATAACCCCCCCCCCCCCCCTCCCCCTCGTGCCCTGATTGATAGAGGCCCATTTCCCAGTCCATCCTCCAGCACCTTCCTGTCTCTCTGTTAGTGAGGTGTCCATGGCAAGTGTGATGGGAGGAGATGCATTAGGGTTACAATCAATAGGGAGTGTGCGGGGGAACAGTGATTTATAGTTTGAGAGGGAAAAGGATGTTCTCTGATGACTAGAATTGTCAGTTCTGGATTTCTGCCCTTTCCTTACGGCGATGTCCTTTGTAATCTCCTTTCCCAGGCGATGAGTAGAGAGGTTTTTGCAGACAGGAAACACAAACCAAACATCCCTATTCTGAGATGTGTCCTTTTAGATTGGACTCTAGACATGGGACTTGGTTTGCAGACTATGGACTTACTCCGGTGTCTGTTTAACACTTGTTTATTAGTTCTACATCTAAACAAGTTACAGAGTAGGCATGTTACTCCTCGGCGCGATTTCAACCCTCCCTTGAGAGTCTAACACGTGTTAATAAATCAGCATCCACGTCATACAGTAGCATGTGCCATCTCTTAACCTGTTACACTAGATCTCTCTCTCTCTCTTCCCCCCCCCCCCCCCCCACCCCTCCCCACTCCCAAATATACTATCCAGGAGTTCTGTAGCCGTCTAAAATACATGTCAACAGTTTTGAGAAGGTACACAAAGTCTGCAGTGCCGCCTGCACACCTGCCTTTGAGAACGTTGCTGCAGTCGGTCCAGTAACAGACAAGAAAGGTGCTGATTTGAAGCTTTTGCTTCATTTCATGAAGACCTGATGCAGCCGGTACCAGAGAAAATGGTGTTTCCACAACTCGCACTGCTGGCCTCTCTGCGGGTGGGGCAAGGACAGGGACTGCTCAGCAGGGAGGGTCATCATTACCTCTCCCTCCAGTGAATCTCCTCCTTCAGGACAAGGACAGGGACTGCTCAGCAGGGAGTGTCATCATTACCTTTCCCTCCAGTGAACCTCCTCCTTCAGGACAAGGACAGGGACTGCTCAGCAGGGAGGGTCATCATTACCTCTCCCTCCAGTGAACCTCCTCCTTCAGGACAAGGACAGGGACTGCTCAGCAGGGAGGGTCATCATTACCTCTCCCTCCAGTGAACCTCCTCCTTCAGGACAAGGACAGGGACTGCTCAGCAGGGAGGGTCATCATTACCTCTCCCTCCAGTGAACCTCCTCCTTCAGGACAAGGACAGGGACTGCTCAGCAGGGAGGGTCATCATTACCTCTCCCTCCAGTGAACCTCCTCCTCCAGGACAAGGACAGGGACTGCTCAGCAGGGAGGGTCATCATTACCTGTCTCTCCAGTGAACCTCCTCCTCCAGGACACGAAGTCTTACAACACCAGATTAAAATCCAACAGATTTGTTTTGAATCACTAGCTTTCGGAGCACAGCTCCTTCCTCAGGTGAGTGTCAGTGAAGGAGCTGTGCTCCAAAAGCTAATGATGTGGAACAAACCTGTCGGACTTTAACCTGCTGTTGTTAAGACTTCTTACTGTGCCCACCCCAGTCCAACGCCGGCATCTCCACTTCAGGACAAGGACAGGGACTGCTCACCAGGTAGAGGGTATTTATTACCTCTCTCTCCAGTTAGTCTCCTTCTTCGATATGATCAAAATGTTTTTTACATCAACATCTTCATCACTGCCACCATGTTCTTTGATGTGTCCTTCTACATTGGACTACAGGCAAGGCCCTCGGTTCTTGCACAAACTATGGTTACATTCTGATATCTGCTTGAAAATAGTTTATTAGTACGATATCTGAACAGGTTACAGAGCAGGGATGCTGCTCAGAGGCAGGATTCCAACCTCTGAGTCTAACACACGACTGGCTGATGCCACTGGTACATCATCATCAGTGTCTGACATTAGCGCATCCCAGCTGTTAATCCTTTATGTTTGGGGCAGAACAATGGCACAGTGGTGCACACTCCTGCCTCACAGTGCCAGGGATCCGGGTTCAATTCTAGTCTTGGGGCGTTGGCACATTCTCCCCATATCTTCGTGGGTTTCCTCCGGGTGCTCCGGTTTCCTTCCACAAACCAAAGATGTGCAGGTTAGGTGGACTGGCCGTGCTAAATTATCCCTAAGTGTCCAAAAGAGGTTAGGTGAGGTTACTGGGTTACAGGAATAAGGGTCAGGGCGTGGACCTCGGTGGGGTAATCTTTCCAAGGGTCAGTGCAGACTCGAAGGGCTGAATGGCCTCCTGCACTGTAGAGATTTTATGATTCTATGTTACAATTCAATCATGGATGTGATTAACAGCAGCAATAACAACAGACTCCAACTCCTTTAATCACTTGTGAAGACACTGGTGCATCAACAGGTTGGACAACTGAGTGGATCCCTTCCCACACTCAGAGCAGGGGAATGGTCTCTCCCCTGTGTGATCCCGCTGGTGAGTCAGCAGTTGGGAAGACTGAGCGAATCCTTTCCCACAGTCACAGCAGGTGAACGGCTTCTCCCCAGTGTGAACTCGCCGGTGCTTCTGGAGGGCCGATGAATCAGTGAATCCCTTTCCACATTCGCAGCAGATAAATGGCCTCTCCCAGGTGTGAACTCGCTGGTGTGTCAGCAGTTGGGATGACTGACTAAAACCCTACCCACACTGAGAACAGGTGAATGGCCGCTCCCCAGTGTGAAGCCGCTGGTGTATCAACAGGTAGGATGAATCGGTGAATCCCTTCGCACAGCCAGAGCAAGTGAATAGTCTCTCCCCAGAGTGAACTCGCTGGTGTGTCTGCAGTTGGGATAACCGACTGAATCCCTTCCCACACTGAGAGCAGGTGAACATCCTCTCCCCAGTGTAAACTCGCTGGTGTGTTTGCAGGCTGGATAACTGAGTAAATCCTTTCCCACAGTGAGAACAGGTGAACGGCCTCTCCCCAGTGTGAACTTGCTAGTGTCGCAGCAGAGAGGATGAACGAGTGAATCCCTTCCCACTTTCAGAGCAGTTGAATAGCCTTTCCCGAGTGTGAACTCGCTGGTGCAACAGCAGGTTGGATGAATCACTGAATCCCTTCCAACACTCAGAACAGGTGAATGGCCTCTCCCCAGTGTGACTGCGTTGATGGGTTTCAAGAGCAGATGGGGACTGGAATCCTTTCCCATAGTCAACACATTTCCACGTTTTTTTCATGGTGCTGGTGTCCTTGTTACCATCAAAGATTGATGATGAGTTGAAGGCTCATCGACACACAGAACACGTGTAGGGTCTCTCCCCGCTGTGAATGGCTGTGTAACTGGTTCAAGTTCTTTCCACAGTCCGTGCTCTGGAACACTCTCACTCGGGTGGGTGTGTCTCGGTGCTTTTCCAGTCGCACTGATGCTAAAAATCTGTTTAAGCCGACTGAACAAACATTTCTCCTTCGAGATTCACAAGCCAATGATATTCAGGTGAATTGAGTGACTGTCAGATCTTGACGTGACATTTAATGTGCGATTTCTGTCCATAGATCTCACATTGTAATAGGCTGTAAAAGGAGTTTATAAAAGACATCACTGTCAGTACAGGATAGAAATTCAGAACAGACAGTTGTAGTTTCCCTGGAACATTCTTTCCTCTCTCGCTCCCAAAAAACTGTAAATTTCCATCCCACACACTCTCCCTCCATTCTCACTCTGCTGTATCTAATATTCACCCTCCCAATTCTCCTGAAGGTGTTGATTCAGACTGATTGACAGATCCATGCTGATCCCTTTCTTTCCAAACCTGAAAATCTCCTGTTAGAAGGAATGAATCTGAAAGAATCACTCATTCGGGTCTGCTCCAAACGTCAAACATTTAATGATTATGCTCGCAGGGAGTAAGCCTTCTCCACTGAACAACAGAAATCCTCAATACTTATACAGTATCAGAACAGAATCACTGAGGGGCTGCGCCTTCCCTGGATTCACTTTCTTTTCCTTCAGATGCTGCAAGTCACCAATTGAAGATCAGGTATAGGTTGAGAATCGGTAGATTTGGAACTCAGATGAGGAGGAGCTACTTCTCGCAGAGAATGGTGAATTTGTGGAACTCGCTGCCCCAAAGTGCAGTGGAAACTGAATCAATAAATGGTTTCAAGAAGCAGATAGATATATTTCTGATTTTAAAAACATGTTAAAGGGATCTGGGGAACAGGTAGGGAAGTGAATTTGAGATAGGAAGAGATCAGCCATGATCTGATTGAATGGTGGAGCAGGCTCGAAGGGCTGAATTGCTTACTCCTAATTTCTATGTTCCGAGGAACCTCCTCTGAGCTGTCTCCAATGCTACTACATCTTTCCTCAAATAAGGGGACCAAAACTGTGCACAGTACTCCAGGTGCGGTCTCACCAATGCCTTGTACAGTTGCAACAACACTTCCTTACCTTTATGCTCTGTGCCTTTAGCTGTAAATGTCAACATTCCATTCACTTTCTTTACTACCAGCTGTACCTGCATGCTAGTTTTCTGTGACTCATTAATGAGGACACCCAGATCCCTCTGCATCGGAGCACCCCAAAGTCTCTCTCCATTTAGATAATAAGTTGCGTTTCCATTTTTCTGACCAAAATGGATGACCTCACACTTATCCACATTAAATTCTATCTGCCACATTTTGACCCACTTACCTGACCTATCTATATCCATTTGTAAGGTTCTTATTTCCTCATTGCAACTTACTGTCCCACCTATTTTAGTGTAATCTGCAAAATTGGCTATAGAACCATCTAACTCTGTGTCCAAGTCGTTTATATAAATTGTAAATAGTTGGGGCCCAAGGGCCAAACCCTGTGCAGTCCACTAGTTCCATCTTGCCATCCAGAAAAAGACACATTCATCCCGATTTTTTGTCTTCTGCCCATCAGCCAATCTTCTATCCAAGCTAAAAAATTACCCCGAATCCCGTGTTCATTGAACCTTGTTCATTAACCTTCTTTATGGCACCTTACCAAATGTCTTTTGGAAGTCTAGAGATCTACAGAAGAGAAAATGCTGGAAAATCTCAGCAGGTCTGGCAGCATCTGTTGGGAGAGAAAAGAGCCAACGTTTCAAGTCCGATGACCATTTGTCAAAGCTAACAGACAGAGAAAATGGGAAATATTTATACTGTGGAGTGAGAATGAAAGATGAGTCATAGCCACAGAAACTCAGGAAAACCGGGTGCTAATGGCCACAGAAACCAAGGGGAAAGAGTGCTAATGGCAGTCCCCGGAGAGAACAAAAGACGTGAAAGGTCAAACAGCAGGGAAACGAATGTTTCCAGTTTTTTACGACATCTACAGGATCCCCATTCTCCACTTGGCTTGTTACTTACATCTTCGGAGACTTCTTAGCAAATTAGTCAAACATGATTTACCCTTCATAAAACCATGCAGACTCTGATGCATTGTGTTTTGACTTTCCAAATGTCCTGATATTACTTCTTTAATAATGCTCGAGGATTTTCACCTAGCGACAGTGAAAAACGGCAATTTGCTTCCAAGTCAGGATGATGTGTGGCTCAGAGAGGAATTTGCAGATGACGGTGTTCCCTTGTGTCAGTAGCTCTTGTCCTTCTCTAGGTGGCAGAGGCCGTGAGTTTGGAAGTTGCCGGTGATAGTCATAGAACATAGAACATTACAGCACAGAACAGGCCCTTCGGCCCTCGATGTTGTGCCGAGTTTTGTCCGAAACCAAAATCAAACTATCCCGCTCCCTGTCATTGTGGTGTGCTCCATGTGCCTATCCAATAACCGCTTGAAAGTTCCTAAAGTGTCCGACTCCACTATCACAGCAGGCAGTCCATTCCACACCCTAACCACTCTCTGAGTAAAGGACCTACCTCGGACATCCCTCCTATATCTCCCACCCTGAATCTTATAACAGATTGTAACAGCTACATCCACCCGAGGAAATAGTCTCTGAACGTCCACTCTATCTATCCCCCTCATCATCCTATAAACCTCTATAAAGTCGCCTCTCATTCTCCTCCACTCCAAAGAAAAAAGCCCGAGCTCCCTCAATCTTTCCTCATAAGACTTACCCTCCAAACCAGGCAGCATCCTGGTAAATCTCATTTGCACCCTTTCCAATGCTTCCTTCCTATAGTGAGGTGACCAGAATTGCACACAATATTCCAAGTGTGGTCTCGCCAGGGTCTTATACAGTTGCAGCATAACCCCACGGCTCTTAAACTTAAGCCCCCTGTTAATAAACGGTAACACAATATAGACCTTCTTTGTGGCTCTATCCACTTGAGTGGCAACCTTCAGAGATCTGTGGACATGAGCCCCAAGATCTTTCTGTTCCTCCACATTCCTCAGAATCCTGCCGTTGACCCTGTAATCCGCATCCAAAATGAATCACTTCGCACTTATCAGGGTTAAACTCCATCTGCCATTTTTCTGCCCAGCTCTGCATCCTATCAATGTCTCTTTGCAGTCCACAACAGCCCTCCACCTCATCCACTACTCCACCAATCTTGGTGTCATCAGCAAATTTATTGACCCACCCTTCAGCCCCCTCCTCCAAGTCATTGATAAAAATCACAAATAGCAGAGGATCCAGCATTGATCCCTGTGGTACACCGCTGGTAACTGGTCTCCAGTCTGAAAAATTTCCATCCACCACCACCCTCTGTCTTCTATATGATAGCCAGTTACTTATCCAATTGGCCAAATTTCCCTGTATCCCACACCTCCTTACTTTCTTCATGAGCCGACCATGGGGAACTTTATCGAATGCCTTACTAAAATCCGTGTAAACGACATCAACTGCTCTACCTTCATCTACACACTTAGTTACCTCCTCAAAGAATTCAATCAAATTTGTGAGGCAAGATTTACCCTTCAGAAATCCGTGTTGACTGCCCCGGATTAAGCTGCATCTTTCCAAATGATTATAAATCCTATCCTTCAGGACCTTTTCAATTAACTTACCGACCACCGAAGTAAGACTAACCGGCCTATAATTACCAGGGTCATTTCTATTCCCTTTCTTGAACAGAGGAACAACATTCACCACTGTCCAGTCCTCTGGCACTACCCACTTGGACAGTGAGGACCCAAAGATCAAAGCCAAAGGCTCTGCAATCTCATCCCTTGCCGCTCAAAGAATCCTAGGATATATCCCATCTGGCACAGGGGACTTGTCAACCCTAAGGTTTTTCAAAATTGCTAACACATCCTCCCTCAGAACATCTACCTCCTCCAGCTTACCCACCTGTATCACACTCTCATCCTCAAAAACATGGCCCCTCTCCTTGGTGAACACTGAAGAAAAGTATTCATTTAACGCCTCTCCTATCTCTTCTGACTCCATGCATAAGTTCCCAACTACTGTCCTTGACCGGCCCTAACCTCACCCTGTTCATTCTTTTATTTCTCACATAAGAGTAAAAAGCCTTAGGGTTTTCCTTGATCCGACCCGCCAAGGACCTCTCATGCCCCCTCCTAGCTCTCCTAAGCCCTTTTTTTTTTTTTTAGCTCATTCCTTGCTACCTTGTAACCCTCAAGCGACCCAACTGAACCTTGTTTTCTCATCCTTATACACTTCCTTTTTGCTCTTGACAAAACATTCAACCTCTTTTGTGAACCATGATTCCCTCACACGGCCATTTCCTCCCTGCCTGACAGGGACATACCTATCAAGGACATGCAGTATTTGCTCCTTGAACAAGCTCCACTTTTCATTTGTGCCTTTCTCTGACAGTTTCTGTTCCCATCTTTTGCTCCCTAATTCTTGCCGAATCGCATCATAATTACCCCTCCCCCAATTATAAACCTTGCCCTGCCGTATGGCCCTATCCCTCTCCATTGCAATAGTGAAAGACACCGAATTGTGGTCACTATCACCAAAGTGCTCTCCCACAAACAAATCTAACACTTGGCCCAGTTCATTACCTAGTATCAAATCCAATGTGGCCCCACCTCTTGTCGGCCTATCCACATATTGTGTCAGGAAGCCCTCCTGCACACTCTGTACAAAAACTGCCCCATCCAAACTGTTTGACCTATAGAGGTTCCAATCAATATTTGGAAAGTTAAAGTCACCCATGACAACTACCCTGAGACCTCCACACCTATCCATGATCTGCCTTGCAATTTCTTCCTCCACATCTCTGTTACTATTTGGGGGTCTATAGAAAACTCCTAACAGCGTGACCGCTCCTTTCCTATTTCTAACTTCAGCCCATACTACCTCAGTAGGCAGATCCCCTTCAAGCTGCCTTTCTGCAGCCATTAAACTATCCTTATTTAATAATGCTACTCCTCAACCTCTTTTACCACCTTCCCTACTCTTACTGAAACATCTATACCCTGGAACTTCCAACAACCATTCCTGTCCCTGTTCTAACCATGTCTCCGTTATGGCCACAACATCATAGTCCCAAGTACCAATCCATGCTCCAAGTTCATCTACCTTATTCCGGATGCTCCTTGCATTGAAGTAGACACACTTCAACCCACCTTCCTGTCTGCCGGTACACTCCTGCGACCTTGATACCCTCCTCAGTACCTCCCTACTCTCAACACTGGCTTCTGGACTACAGCTCGTTTTCCCATCCCCCTGACAAATTAGTTTAAACCCCCCCCCAAAGTGCCGTAGCAAATTTCCCTCCCAGGATATTGGTGCCCCTCTAGTTCAGGTGCAAACCATCCTGTCTGTACAGGTCCTACCTTCCCCAGGATGTGCTCAAATTATCCACGTAACTGAAACCCTCCATCCTACACCATCCCTGCAGCCACATGTTTATCTGCACTCTCTCCCTGTTCCTCAACTCGCTAGCACGTGGCATCGGCAACAAACCAGAGATGACAACATGGTTTGTCCTGGCTCTTAGCTTCCACCCTAGCTCCCTAAATTCCTGTTTTAAATCCCCGTCCCTTCTCTTACCTATGTCGTTGGTACCGATGTGTACCAAGACTTGTGAGTGTTCCCCCTCCCCCTTAAGGATTCTGAAAACACGGTCCGAGACGTCACGGACCCTGGCACCTGGGAGGCAACATACCTCCTTGAGTCTCTTTCGTTGCCACAGAACCGTCTATCTGTCCCTCTAGCTATCGAGTCCCCAATAACTATTGCTCTCCTGCTCTTCCCCCTTTCCATCTGAGCCACAGGGACGGACTCAGTGCTGGAGATCCAGTTGCCATGGTTTACCCCTGGTAGGCCGGTCCCCTCAACAGTATCCAAAGCGGTATACTTGTTACTGAGGGGAACGACCACAGGGGATCTCTGTACTGACTGTTTCCTCCCAGCCCCTCTCACCGTCACCCATCTAACTACATCCCTGAAGCTACTATCTATGACCACCTCTGCCTCCCGAATGATCCGAAGTTCATCCAGATCCTGCTCCAGTTCCCTAACGTGGTTTCTGAGGAGCTGGAGATGGTTGCACTTCCCACAGGTGAATTCAACAGGGACACTGATGGCATCCCTCACCTCAAACATTCTGCAGGAGGAACATTGCACTGCGTTCCCTGCCATGCCCTCCAGATAACTTGCGGATAAAAGAAAAGAAAGAAAGAGCTTACCTGATATTCACTCACCTCCTTAGGTTAGAGGAGGTGGAAGGGTGGGGACACTACAAGTGTAGTGTCTCGGGTTTAGCAACCGCCCAACTTAAATACAGGTAAAAATAAAACACTTAAGCACCTACCTGATTCCCAAGCTGCACTCCAGCTCCCTCTCTCTCTCCCGCTCCCGGAAATGAAGGCCACTGGAACCTGGGGGTAAGTTTAAGAACCTACCTGATTCCCAAGCTGCACTCTGGCTCCCCCTCTCTCTCCCGCTCCCAGAAATGAAGTCATGGTGAATTCCTGCAGTGAATCTTGTCGGTGGTACAGACACTGCTGCCACTGTGTGATGGTGGTGGAGGGAGTGAGTGTTGAAGGTGTTGGATGGGGTCCCAATCAAGTGGTCTGCTTTGTACTGGATGGTGTCAAGCTTCCAGAATGTTGATGGAGCTGTACTAATCCAGACAGTGAGAATAATCCATCACACCCCTGACCTGTGCTTTGCAGATGGTGGACAGGCTTTGGGGATTGAGGAGGTGAGTTCTTCGCTGCAGGATTCTCAGTCTCTGACCTACTCTTGTAGCCACAGTATTGATATGGTTGGTTCAGTTCAGTTTCTGAGTGAATCGAATTGACTGAAGATTACGATCTGAGATGTTGGGGACCTCAAGAGGAGGTCGAGATGGATCATCAATGCGGCACCTCTGGCTGAAGATTGTTGCGAATGCTTCAGCCTTGTCTTTTATATTGAAATGCTGGGCTCCCTCATCATTGAGGATGGGGGTATTTGTGCAGCCTCCTCCTGTTAGTTGTTTAATTATCCATCACCATTCCCAGTGGATGTGACAGGACTGCAGAGCTTAGATCTGATCCCTTGGTTGTGGGATGTCTTTGCCCTTTCTGTTTGCTTTTGCTGTTTGGCAGGTAAGTCATCCTCTGTTACCGCTTCACCAGATTGTCACCTCATGTTCAGGTATGGCTGGTGCTGTTCCTAGTATTCCCTCTTGCACTCTTCATTGAACCGGGTTCATCCCCTGGCTTGATTGTAATGGTAGAGTGGAGATATACCAGGCCACGAGATTGCAGATTGCGATTTAATTCAATTCTGCTGCTGATGGTCCACAGCATCTCATGGATGCCCAGTTTTGAGTTGCTCAATCTGTTTGAAATCTATCCCATGTAGCACAGTGGTAGTGCCACACAACACGATGCGGGGAAGGGGGGGGGGGTGCATTATTCTCCATGTGAAGATCATACTTTGCTCAAGAGCTGTGTGGTGATCACTCCTCCCAATGCTGTCACGGACAGATCTAGTTGTGATAGGCAGGTTGGTGAAGATGAAGTTCAGGAGGTATTTCCCTCTTGTTACTTTCCTCGCCGGGCCCAGTCGGGCAGCTGTGTCCTTTAGTACTCAGCCAGCTTGCTTTAGTAGTGAAGCTACTGAGCCAGTGATGGGCATTAGAATGCCCCACCCAGAATACATTCTGTGTTCTTGACTCAAAGTGATGTTCAGCATTAAGGAATATTGATTAACCAGTGGGATGGGACGGTAGGCGATAATCAGTAGGAGGTTTCCTTACCCATATTTTCCCTGATGTCGCGAGACCTCTTGGGGTCCAGAGTCGATGTTGAGAACTCCCAGAGTCACTCCCTCCCGACTGTATCCCGCTGTGTACACAGATCCCACTGTCCACACAAATTGCTTAACTCGGAGGGAAAAAGCAACATGATGGAATTTTCTCTCCAAGTCCAATTCCTCACAGGCAGCTCCCAAAATCCAGATGGATCGCCAGCAATCAGCAGTGCGGTTCCTGACCAAGTTAATCAGACCTCCGATATGGAAAACCTTTGAAGCTGTCACAAATCCTATCCCTTAACCACATTTGGTAAGGCCACATTTGGAGTACTGTGTACAGTTCTGGTCGCCTCATTTTAGGAAGGATGTGGAAGCTTTGGAAAAGGTGCAAAGAAGATTTACCATGATGTTGCCTGGAATGGAGAGTAGGTCTTACGAGGAAAGGTTGAGGGTGCTAGGCCTTTTCTCATTGGAACGGAGAAGGATGAGGGGCGACTTGATATAGGTTTATAAGATGATCAGGGGAATAGATAGAGTAGACAGTCAGAGACTTTTTCCCCGGGTGGAACAAACCATTACAAGGGGTCATAAATTTAAGGTGAAAGGTGGAAGATATAGGAGGGATATCAGAGGTAGGTTCTTTACCCAGAGAGTAGTGGGGGCATGGAATGCACTGCCTGTGGAAGTAGTTGAGTCGGAAACATTAGGGACCTTCAAGCAGCTATTGGATAGGTACATGGATTACAGTAAAATGATACAGTGTAGATTTATTTGTTCTCAAGGGCGGCACGGTGGCATTGTGGGTGGCAAGGTTGCTTCGCAGCTCCAGGGTCCCAGGTTCGATTCCGGCTTGGGTCGCTGTCTGTGCGGAGTCTGCGCGTCCTCCCCGTGTCTGCGTGGGTTTCCTCCGGGTGCTCCGGTTTCCTCCCACAGTCCAGAGATGTGCGGGTTGGGTGAATTGGCCAATGATAAGTTGCCCTTAATGTCCAAATTGCCCTTGGTGTTGGGTGGAGGTGTTGAGTTTGGGTGGGGTGCTCTTTCCGGGAGCTGGTGCAGACTCGGGGGGCTGCGTGGTCTCCTTCTGCACTGTAAATTCAATGATAATCTATGATTAATCTAGGACAAAGGTTCGGCACAACATCGTGGGCCGAAGGGCCTGTTCTGTGCTGTATTTTCTATGTTAACCAAGGACATGGACATGGGAAAACTGGAAAGACTGTGTGACTTGGGAAAGAAGATCTCTTGGGAAGGTTCAACCAATAGTAAAATGGACTCTTGTTGACAAGAGCACTGGGACTCTCGAGCAAGCTGAACTTTAAAACCTCATTGTCACATTGGGTTAGTTTTGTTCAGGGTTAAGCTTATAGTTTTGCCAAGGTGCTATGTTTCATTGTAAAATGGGAAAAATAGAAACCATTATCTGTACAATGTGTAATAAGGTCCTTGTTACAGTGTTTATAATGTTCAAATGTGTTGTAGTATGAAAGGATTCTGAAAACATGCTTACTTCAGAAGCTTTATTCCTTGGGGATGGGCAGGCATGTGATGACCCAGGTACTTTGGGAAAATTTGTGCAATGACCCCTTTAAGACCCAAAGTGAAACTGGAGATTCTTCTGAAGGAAAGGAATTGATTTCCTGGTTCTGAGGTCATCAGTTCCAAGAAATGACCATGTGACCTGAGGTTGTTCTGGGAATGAAAAGCTGATGAAGCTGAGAGTAAATAGACAGATAATTGTATATTCAGTTACACGTTCCATCCTACTAAAGCAGGTTCAGTTGCTGGGGGGTAAGAAGAGTTAAGAAGATAACCTGCAGTTCAAAACAGAGCATGGAGCTTCCAACAAGTCCGGGTGTTGAAGCAGTGCACTGAGAATACAGCAGGGACTGTATTACATCGTCTGTTACACAGTTGGAAAGGACAGCTAGCTAAAGGCTAAGAGAGCAGGGAGTTGTGGATCGGAAAACACCATTTGCTTCTATTTCAGTTATGCGAAATCCAACCATACTGTTTAAAGAGATCCAAAAATTGAGTTTCTGGGGACATAAGAAAGTCACAACCCGAAAGAGAGAGCATTTACAGACATGCAGTTTGTTGGTGTTCACAATATTCACGGACCTTGGATAGAATTCGGCTGGTGGTGGAAGTGACTCAAAGGCCAAGTCCATTGGGTGGGAAGTGAGGGATCCGACATTGCTGAGGGAGATTGGGAAGACTGTGAGATTGTCCATGGTGCAACATTTCTACAGGAAGTAATGTGAGGGCTCAGAACAACGTGAGATGTATCTTTGTTGTACTGACTATTAATGTCAAATTTCTCTTGTTCTGTGAAATATCCAGTCCATGTTAATTCATGTTTGTGTCGATTTTAGTTGGTTTGTTAGAGTGAAAGTTTGAAAATGTTAAATTTTGTCCTTTGGTTTTCTCTCCATTGGAGATTCCTTTCATTTAATAAGTTATCAATCTCTACAGGGATGGTAACAAGAGACAGAGAGTCATTAGGGCAGTGGAGGAGGCCATTCTACCCATCGGATCCATGCTAACCCGGTGTAAATCATCCATTCAGTCCCATTCGCGCCTTCTAACCTCGTACCCCTGTGAGTTTATTGCCCTCAAGTCCCCATCCAATTTCCTTTTGATATCTGGGAAAGGTGGGAGGAACCAAAGGAAATCCAGTTTAAACTGGAACATCCGCTGTTTATTACTAAGACCTGGAAGATAATAAGGTGTTTAGTTGATAAAGAAGTCGAACCTGGATCAGGTCAATAAAATGAGGACATTCAATGGGTTTGGTGTGTATCTGAGATGCTCAAGTTTTATGTGAACACGTTAAAATCTTTGAGTGAGAGACAGGCAGACAAACATTAGAACTGGTCCCAGTCCCCATTAAAACACAAATAAACGGGAAGATTTGTTAGGGACTCTCCACTCAGTCAGTTCCTGGCTGATCTACACCTCGACTCCGTGCTCCTGTCTTTGCTGCTCTTTGCACAGGGTTGAGTCGATGAGGGACAGAAGCTGGTGAGGTGAGACTGGGGGAGGGGAACCACAGCCAAATAACGCGAACCGTGCAGGAGGCAGGTCGTCCTCCGAAACCTACCCACCCAGAAGGAGGAGAGCATCCTGAAATGTAACAATAATTCTGTCAGTTAGTAGCTAACAAGGCAATATGTTGTGATGAGTTTTTAGAAATAGATCCTGGGCAGACTAGTTCACTAAAGCTCCCACATTGATTCTATCCAACAGCCACAGCGACCTCTAATGTTGGAAAATGGGTGTAACCCTGTTTGGATGCTGCCGTCAAAGGATGCTTGATAAGTCGATGCAGAGCTTCTTTACAATAATAATCTTTATGAATGTCACAAGGAGGCTCACTTTAACACTGCAATTAAGTTACTGCGAAAATCCCCTCGTCGCCACACTCCGGCACTTGTTCGGGTACACTGAGGGAGAATTCAGAATGTCCAATTCACCGAACATGAAATGAAATGAAAATGAAAATCGCTTATTGTCACAAGTAGGCTTCAAATGAAGTTACTGTGAAAAGCCCCTCGTCGCCACATTCCGGAGCCTGTTCGGGGAGGCTGGTACGGGAACAGAACATCTTTAAGGGCTCGTGGGAGGAAACCAGCGCACCCGGAAGAAACCTACACTGACATGAGGAGAACGTGCAGACGCCTCACAGACAGTAACCCAAGCTGGGAATCGAACCCGGGTCCCTGGCACTGTGACGCAATGGTGCTAACCACTGCTACTGTGCCGCTTGTAGATGGTGAATGGGGTGATGATCCAGTGTCTGCTTTGTCGTGTATAAAACAAACTCTCCGATTTGAGTAAGACTGATAATTAAGCACTTTTAAGAATTGATTGAAACCTATTAAATTTAACTGATCCAACCCATTTGAAAAAAAGATCTGCTCTTCAAAGATATATTGGTACAAATTACAGGAGATCTTTGTAGTTGAATTGAATACATTGACTCTTCACATGGACACCTGACTGACAAGAAGCACTGATTGGACAATAGCTGGAAACAATGAGCTGAAATGTTTTTCTGGGAATGAAACTGTTTCTCTTTAACCTGGAATCGACTATGTGAGAGTTAAAGGCAATACCAGGCTAAATTACATTGAATATACAACATAGAAACAGCCCAATCAATCCATGCCAGTGTTTAGACTTCACTTGAGCTTCCTCTCATGCTTTCCCATCTGACTCTATCAGTGCATCCATCTGTTCATTTCTCCCTCGTGTGTTCATCCAGCTTCCCCATAAATATATCGATGTTATTCACCTCCACCAATCCCTGTGGTAGCGAGTTCTACATTCCCACCACTCTCTGGGGAAGAAGGTTCTCTTGAATTCCTGATTAGATTGTCTCACATTGATAGTCTCTCGTTTTGCTCTTCCCCTTACAAATGAAAACATTCTCCATGTTTATCAAAATCTTTCATAATTTACAGCCCTCCATTAGCCCCTCAGCTTTGTAATTCGATGAGAGCAGCGACCCAACCTATTCATCGTCTCCTGATAGGTTTAACCTCTCACACTAAAAATCTGAAGACAAAAATGCTTTGTTCACACTTGAGCTCAGCGCAGTGAGAGTAGGGATAGAGTTGCAAGGGAGCCTGAGAACAGCAGATTCACTGAGAATGGGTGGGCTGGGCTGATCTGTGTGAATATGTCTGTGTAAACAGACTGTTCATGACCGTCTAGCAGGTGTTCAGGGTAATGGAGGAGCTCAAGTGTCAGTCTTCAATAACACAGTAATTTGCATTTATACAGCACATTTAATGTAATTCAATTTCTCAAGGTGTTTCACAGGGACATTGTAAATCCAAGTTTTACAAATGATTCGATAAAATTGTCCAAGCTCATGATCATGTGACAGAAAATGCTACTTCTCTCTGACTCTGACTCTGCATCCACACACTCTCTCCCTATTAATTGTAACACTAATTCTTCTCAATATTCTCCTCCTGCTTTATCCCCAATTCTCCTCCCCTGAAGGTGCTGACTCTCGGGTTCAGTTTCACACTCACCTATTGCTCTCCCCAATATGTCTAAATCTTTACACCTGAAGTTAACAAGAAATTGTGCTAAGGGGCGTCACAATAAAATCCAGTGACTCCCCACATGTACTTTGTGTCCAGAATGGGGGCACTGCCCTTCACCCCCACTTTTCATCCCAGTACCAGGGGATTGGAGATTGGTTTGGAGATAGTTAATGGCGGCTGAATCTCCCATAGTGCCCCTCGCCGGAGGAACCGCTCCATCCACCGCGCGGGGGCGTCCAGGGACTGCGCATGTTCAAAGGAGAGGAGAAGATACGCGTGCGCAGGAACGATTCTTCCCATTGTGGTCAAACGGGCGTCCATGACCACGTGACATCCGTTGCCCATTGTTTTCAGGCGGCCAGCAACCATTGGAAAGATTGGAGGACCGGAAGGACTCTGGTCCTCCAGCTTTGTGTGAATGAAGTTTCAGCTTCAGGCAGTGTGCCCAACATCTGTGAGTAAAACACTTTCTTTTCTCCCCCTTTCCATTTCTTTTCTCATTCGGACCTTCAATTGGTCACTTGCAGCAACTGAAGGGAAAGGAAGTGAATCCAGGGAGGGTGCAGACTCTGCAAAGCTTGGCCCAGGTCTCTCTCTCAAAGACATTGACACCCTTTGCTCCATCAGCTTGACACATTTATTTGTCTGGCTAAAAGGATGGTCTCTTTCCCAATGTTCACAATTAAAGGGCTGCTTTCCCCAGGAGATGGCTGACATTTAAGGGGACAGTAAATTAATGTAGGATAGAGATATGTCTGGTGTTTGTATATGGTGCAGATTAGATATATTAGTAATGGTTCTGTAATAAAGCACATTTATTATTATTTCTAGTTGTGTAATATAGAACTGTAGCTACGTTATATGTTTCCAGAAAAGAAATGCTGGAAAATCTCAGCAGGTCTGGCAGCACCTGTAAGGAGAGAAAAGAGCTGACATTTCGAGTCCAGATGACCCTTTGTCAAAGATAAAGGGTATAGAAAGTGGGAGATATTTATACTGTAGGGTGAGGGAATAAAAGCTGAGTCATAGCCACAGAAACAAACAAAAAAGAGTGCAAATAGCAGTCACCAGAGAGAATAAAAGGTGTATAAGGTCAAACAGCAGAGAAACTAAAATCAGAGGGTAAGGTGCGACAGATACAGATGTGGGGAGAAGGGGGTCATGGGTGGGAAATAGGTAAAATGAGGGGAAGAGGGAAGCAAAGGGGAGAAAAGGTAAGGAAAGTGGGGATAAGATTGGGGAGGAAAATTATATATCAAGAAAGAAAGAAAATTAAAAGACAGTTAAAATGAAATGTAATGAAAACATAGTAGAGCTAATCATCTGAAGTTGCTGAATTCGATGTTGAGACCGGAAGGCTGTAGCATCCCTAACCAGAAGATGAGATGCTGTTCCTCCAGGATGCATTGAGCTTCTCTGGAACATTGCATCAGGCCAAGGACAGAAATGTGGGCATGGGAGCAGGGTCTTGTGCTAAAATGGCAAGCTCCGGGAAGGTCAGGGTTCTGAATGCGCACAGACCAAAGGTGCTCAGCAAAGCGATCACCCAGTCTACGTTTGGTCCCTCCGATATAGAGGAGACCACATTGGGAACTGCAAATGCAATAGACTAAATTGAAAGAGGGGCAAGTGAAACAGTGCTTAACCTGGAATGAGTGTTTTATGCCTGGGATGTTAAGCATGGAAGAGGTAAAGGGGCAGATGTTACACCTTCTGTAATTGCATGGGGAGGTGCCATGGGTGATGGAAGATGTGTTGGGTATGGTGGAGGAGTGGACTAGATTATCCCGAAGGGAACGGTCTCTGCGGAATGCTGACAGTGGGAGTGAAGGAAAGATGTGTTTAGTGATGGCATCATGCTGGAGTTGGTGAAAATGCGGAGGATTATGCTTTACATACGGAGGCTGGTGGGGTGAAATGTGCAAATGAGGGGGACTCTATCCTTGTTCTGGGAGAAAGGGCAGGGGGCGAGGGAAGTGGCACGGGAGATAGGCCGCACACTGTTGAGGTCCCTGACAAAAACTGTAGGTGGGAAATCATGGTTGAGGAAGAAGGAACACATTTTCAAAGCACCACTTTGGAAAGTGGCATCGTCGGAACAAATGCGACGGAGGCGAAGGAGCTGAGAGAAAGGGATGGAGTCCTTACAGGATGTAGGGTGCGAAGAGCTGTAGTCCAGATAGCTATGGGAGTCAGTGGGCTTGTAATGGATGTTAGTAGATAGTCTATTCCCGGAAATGGAGACAGAAAGGTCAAGGAAGTGAAGTGTCTGAGATGGACTGGGTGAAAGTGATAGAGGGGTGGAAACTGGAAGTGCCATTACCCCCTCTTCCAACTCAGTTTACACCAGAGGCACCAAAGTTTCCTCAAACTGCTCCTTTCACAGATAAAGGCCCTGTCTGTGGAGTAGGATAAAGTCAACAACACATAAACCCTCCCATAATAACAAAAATACAAAAGAATCACCACCACAATAGATCCAAGGGCACTCAATAGGCCAACTTGGAAATATATCTCTGTTCCTTCACTGTCACTGCAGCAACATCCTGGAACTCCCTCCGTAACAGCACAGTGGGTGTGCAAGAAGGCAACTCACCACCACCTTCTGAAGGGCAACTAGGGATGGGTAACAAATACTGGCCTCACCAGCGACGCCCAAATCCCGTAAATGAATTTTTAAAAAAAATAAAGGTAGAGTACCCAATTCTTTTTTTTTTTCCACTTGAGGGGCAATTTAGCATGGTCAATTCACATACCCTACACACCTTTTGGGTTGTGGGGGTGAGATCCACGCATACAAGGGGAGAATGTGCAGATTCCACATGGACAGTGACCCGGGGCCGGGATCAAACCCGGGTACTTGGTGCTGAGAGGCAGCAGTGCTAACCACTGTGCCACCATGCTGCTCCCGTCAAATGTGAAGACAATGTGGTGAAGCTTTGGAATTCTCTACCCCAGAGGACTGTGGAGCCTCAGTCATCAAGTATTTCCAAGACTGAGATTGATAGGCTTCTAGGTAGTGAAGATATGGAGGGATATGGGGAATAGTGTGGGAAAATGATGCTGAGGTAGATCGGCCAATGATCCCATTGAATGGTTGAGCAGGCTCAATGGGCTTAATGGCCGACTGCAGCTCCTGTTTGTTATGATCTCTGTGTCCAGGACAGGAAGCAGTGAGCATGGATCTGTCAATCAGCCTGAATCAGCACCTTCAGGAGAATTGGGAGGGTGAAGATTAGATACAGCAGAGTGAGAATGGAGGGAGAGTGTGTGGGATGGAGATTTGCAACTTTTGGGAATGAGGGAAGAATGTTCCATAGAAACTAGAACTGTCTGTTCTGAATTTCTATCCTGTACTGACTGTGATGTATTGTGTGAACTCATTTTGCAGGATGTTAAAAGGATTGGATTTACAGACAGAAATCTCAAACATCACGTCTAGATCTGACAAAGTCACTCGGTTCAGCGGCCATTAAATCTAGAAAAGAAATGTGGAAAGAGATTTAACCAGTTACACAGCCTGAAAAACCATCACACCATTCACAGTGGGGAGAGACCGTACACGTGTTCTGTGTGTGGATGAGGCTTGAACTGATCGTCCGACCTGGAGAGACACGAGGAGACCCAAAACATGGAGAAACCGTGGAAATGTGGGGACTGTGGGAAGGGATTCAGAGTCCCATCTGTGCTGGAAGCTCATCGAAGGATTCACACTGGGGAGAGGCCGTTCACCTGCTCTCAGTGTGAGAAGAGATTCACTTGGTTACACAACCTGCAGTCACACCAGCGAGTTCACACTGGGGAGAAGCCGTTCACCTGCTCTCAGTGTGAGAAGGGATTCACTTGGTTACACAGCCTGCAGACACACCAGCGATTTCACACTGGGGAGAGGCCGTTCACCTGCTCTCAATGTGGGAAGGAATTCAGTGAGTTAGCCAGCCTGAAGAAACACCAGCGAGTTCACACTGGGGAGAGGCCGTTCATCTGCTCTCAGTGTGGGAAGGGATTCACTCAATCATCCAGCCTGAAGTCACACCAGCGAATTCACACTGGGGAGAAGCCATTCACCTGCTCTCAGTGTGGGAAGGCATTCACTCAGTCATTCAACCTGCAGATGCACCAACAAGTTCACACTGAGGAGAAGCCATTTACCTGCTCTCAGTGTGGGAAGGGATTTTGTGTTTCATCGCGCCTGCTGAGACACCAACAGGTTCACAAGTGATTCCAGGGGTTGGATTCTGCTGTTACTGTTTCTGCTCTCAATTACATCCAGGACTCCATTTAATTCATTCCGAAAGTTGGTCAATGATGGTTGGAGAATAGGGCAGCACAGTGGTGCAGTGGTTAGCACAGTTGCCTCACGGCACCGAGGTCCCAGGTTCGATCCCGGCCATGGGTCACTGTCCGAGTTAAGTTTGCACATTCTCCCCGTGTCTGCCTGGGCTTCGCCCCCACAATCCAAAGATGTTCAGGGTAGGTGGATTTTATTTTTGTTTTTTATAAATTTAGAGTACTCAATTATTGTTTTCCAATTAAGGGGCAATTTAGTGTGGCCAATTCACCTACCCTACACATTTTAGAGTTGTGGGGGTGAAACCCACAATTTAGAAATTTTTAGAAATCCAAATTTAGAAATCTGTGTCTCTGCTTTAAACGCACTCAATGACTGACCTTCCACAGCCCTCTGGGGTAGAGAATTCCAAACATTCACAACCCTCGGAGTAAAGAAATGTCTCCTCCGAGACCGGTCCTAAGTGACTTATATTGAAATTGTGTCCCCTGGTTCTAGACTCTCCAACCAGGGGAAACACCTCATCTGCATCTATTGCCAATTATTTTTGGCTATCCTCAACAGACACAGAATACAAAGCAGCTGATAAATGTGAAGAACAGATGATGAATGCTGCAGCATCGATAGCAACCTGTCTGACCATCAAGTGAAGAATTCTGCTGTCAGAGCCAGGCAACTACATATCAGTGAATTGTTGAAGCTTTTCTTGTGTAATCTTGGAGGGCGTCCCAGTCTTTGGAAATCTAGGAGTGGGTAAATTTATGCTTGCGACTGTGACATGTGAGACTAAAATGGACTATACTCACTACACTCACGTGTATGTTTGCCTGTTGAAAAATGTAAAATGATATTATAGAGTATAAGTTGCATGTAATAAGAAATGTTTAAAATTTAAAAAGTTTTCAGAAAAATAAAGCCATCTGTGGACATTGCTGGTTCATTTTTTTTTTAATGAGGGGTGTGACGATTGGAAGATTTTAGAAAATGCAATTTTCAATGTATTGGGCAATTTCAGGGTTAAAAGTGTGGAGTTAGACTGCGGTTCACTGCAGTGGTCCTGTTTTTATTTTAAAGAAGGCTCCTGTTTTGCAGGGCCTGGGTGTTTTTAGTAGCCAGAAGATGAAATTGACAAAGGAATGTGTTTTTCAGTCTGGGCTAATGGACTGTGGTTTGACTGGGAAAGTACTTGTGGAATTAATGTTCTTCGCAACCGGCAGAGATCATATTGTTTTCCAGCTTGGGGAGATGAGGTCATTGCTGCGTGCAACCAAGGAAGGCAGAAAGACATTTTAAAAATCTTTAGAGAGCAATTTTTGGAGAAAGATTTGGAGAGCGAAATTCAATTCTGGGTCCACAATTCTCCCACAGTAAGATAGATTGAGAGCTGTATCTTTCTTTTCCTGTTGTTTAATGGGAGATTGAGTAGTAATGTTTAAATGTGTAATTGTAAGCTGTTGTTTTTGGGTGTGAAGTTAAAAAGTTTAATATTGTAGCCACAAAAAACTTTTATTTTAAAAATAACCAAGCCCTATTTCTTCATGCGATCACTCCTGGAGTGAATCATTCTTTCCGCACAGTCACACAAATAAACTGAAATATTGGGGTTTTGGTCCAGTATCCTAGCCACTGTTGGGGTCTGGTCTGGGATCGGAATAGTGACCGATGTAACAATTGGTTGGAGGTCCATTTCCCAAAAGGTCCTCCAGCACCTTCCTTTCTCTCTATTAGTGCTACGCCCATGGCAGTTTTCCAACTGGGACACAGGCCCCGTTATTTTCAGCTAAATTCAGTCCTCGGCTGTCATTGAAATGAACAACAGAGACAGAAAGGTGCCCGAGGAGCAAGTGGGAAGTTAAAACTTGTGGCTCCAAATCAACACTTAAACATTTGTCAGTGAAATATATGTTATTTATACTGGGTTTTTCGTTGTTAGATTTAGGCACTGGAGGCAAAAGGTGGAGGGTTTTAAAGTATAACTTTTCCTTTCTAACTAGTGTCAGTCATGGCTCAGTGGGCAGCACTATCACCTCTGAGTCAGAAGGTTAAGACCCAGTTAGGGACCTGTGGACAAAAAACAGTTCCAACATTCCTTCTCTTAACACTGAGGGAATGCTGCCCTGTCAGAACAGCCTTCTCTCAAATAAGATGTGAAACTGAGGCCCTGTCTGCCCCTTTCAGGTGGATGTAAAAGTTCCCACAGCCACTATTTTGAAGAAGAGCAGGGGAGTTATCCCCGGTGTCCTGGTCAATATTTATCCCTCAATCAACATCACTAAAAATAGATAATCTGCTCATTATCACATTGCTGTGTGTGGGATCTTGCTGTGTGTAAATTGGCTGCCGCGTTTCCGATATTACAACAGTGACTATACTTCAAAAGTACTTAATTGACTGTAAAGCACTTTAGGACATCCTGTGGTTGTGAAAGACGCTATAGAAATGCAAATGTTAAAATTGATGATTTCTGTTATCTGATCTTGTTATCTGGAACTTAATTGACTTCAGACACCCCCAATTTACCATTTAATAAATTCACTTTGGTTCAGACAAGACTTTAACCAATTAAGGCAAAGGCAGAATCCTCTGGATAGTAAATTTTAAAAGTTTATTGAATGAAGAAGGTTTACTGAACAACTTTAAGGCAATGACGTTTACAACTTCATGTGGGTGATCAGTCAGTAGAAGCGTAACCCTCTCTGGCTCCTTCTTTGACAGTAATTCTTGTGGAATGCAGCCTTGGGAGTCTGGCTCCCTCTTTGACAGTAACTTCCTTGGAACCCGGCCTCGGGAGTCTTCAGTCTTGGCCAACAAGACCTTTGGAACCTCTACTTTTATCCCCAAAGTGACCATTACCTCACGTCAGAGTTGGGCCTGTTGTAACATGACATTTGGTCACTAGATTAATTGAATTGGATCCCCAATTACTTATACTGCCTACTCTCATTATCTTAGACAGGAATACAATAGAACTGTTTCACACTATCCCTTTATCTGATTCTATACAGTCCCTCATCCATACAGTTTCAAATGTTGAGGCTAATCTGAGCTTGAAGGTTTCTCTTGCCAGTACATTTACCTTCATTTCACATTCTTTACATGCACAGCAATTAAGCTTGTACATTTTTACAGCAAATGTAAAAATACTTTTAGTCTTTCACTATAACTACTGATTCATGATGGATCATTAGTTGCAATTCGATTAAACCTCAGTAGGTATTACTGCTACTGGCTGGTAGCTAATTCTAATTAATACAGTAATCTAATTCATACACTTGATTAATACAAGATACAGTGGTTTAAAAAGACAGTTTGTGGAAGGCAATAGCTTCCTTTTTTACTAATCTTGATCAGGTTGAATAATAAGCTTATTCTTGAGCCAGGCGTGGGTAGAATATGAAAGCCTGCCATTTATCAAAATACTTTCTTTGTATAAACAATTTCTGCTAGCTCTGCTGTTTAGAAACATTTGGGTTTGTACAATCTTAATTTATAAAAGAACAATTCAGCCATTACAATATTATCTATTACATTGTTTCGTGAATTATAACTTAATCAAAGTTCATTGTTGAATAATCAACTGTTTTGTGACTGGCTTCTAATAGGAAATCAATATGTGATTAACAAAGAAATGTTATGTAATCTGTGCAAGAAGGAAGCTACATGTTAGAGTGTAAAGTAGCTTCCTTGACCTTGTTACTCAAACCATAAATATGGTGGAAACGTGATGGAATTATAAAATGTAATGGATTTCCCAGTCCTACCTACAGTTTTGTACACAATGACTACACTTAGCACTGCACTCATTAAGCATCACCTGATGTCTATATTCACATTGTGTATTTATTGTATGTCCTATGTTTTTCACCTTTGGAACGATCTCCCTGCACTGTACGCAGAACAATACATTTTACTGTACCTCAGTACACATAACAATATATCTCAATCTTTTGGAGGTTTTGTGATGTTATAGAAAAGGATTTTTAAAAAGAATTTCCTCATACTTGGGATATATTACAGTTGGTCCCCTCCTCAAAATGATTGATGAAGATTGAGCTTTAATTTTGAGCAATATTTTGATTCTCTCTGAAATTCTCAATGAAAATCTAAACACACTATAGCCTGAATAATTTGTTTTTAAAACACAGGCGAGTTGTTGTGATAAGGCGAGCATTACCTGAAAAGGGCGCAAGAAACGGATTCAACTATTTCTTTCAAAAGGGAATTGGACAGATCCTTGAAAAGAAAAGAAAATTTCTGGACAGTGGGATTAATTTGTTGGCTCTTTAACAGATCTGGCATTAGCACAATCGGCCGAATGGTCTCCCTCTGTGCAATCTGAGCCTCGTATGCAGTTAACGCGAATGGTATTGTGGTAAAGGGACCTGGGTGTGAATGGACCAGGGCATCCTGGTAATAAGTCACTGAAGGCTAACATACAGGTGCATCAAGCTATTAGGAAGGCTAGTGGGATGTTGGCCTTTATCACAAGAGGATTTGAGCACAGGAGTAGTGAAGACTTGCTTCAATAGTACAGAACCTTGGTTAGACCACAGCTGAAGTACTGTGTGCAGTTTTACTCCCTTTACCTTAGGAAAGGTATTATTGCTGCAGAGGGAGGGTAATGAAGGTTCAACAGACTTGTTCCAGGGATGGTAGGACGGTCCTATGAAGAGAGATTGGGGAAACAGGGTGTCCAGTCTCCAGAATTTTGAAGAATGAGAGGTTATCTTATTGAAACTTATACAATACTTAAAGGAATAGGCAGGAGAGATGTAGGTGAGATGTCCCCCTGGCTGGGGAGTCTGGAACCAAGGGGCACAGTTTCAAAATAAGGGGGAAGCCACTTAGGACTGGTCTCGGAGGAGACATTTCTTTACTCAGAGCGATGTGAATCTTTGTAATTCTCTACCCCAGAGGGCTGTGGAAGCTGAGTCATTGAGTGTGTGTAAAGCAGAGACTGACAGATTTCTAAATATCAATAACATAAAGGGATATGGGGATAGTGTGGGGAACAAGGCATTGAAGGGGATGATCAGCCATGATTGTGTTGAATGGTGGAGCAGGCTCGACGGGCTGAATGGCCAACCTCTGCTCCTATGTTCCAATGATACACAGATAGGTAGGAAAGTAAATTGTGAAGAGGACATGGAGACTACAAAGGGATACAGATAGGTTAAGCGAGTGGGAAAAGAAGAACAAAGAAAAGTACAGCACAGGAACAGGCCCTTCAGCCCTCCAAGCCTGTGCCGACCATGCTGCCCGTCTAAACTAAAATCTTCTACACTTCCAGGTCCGGATGCCCCTTAAACGTCACTATCATCCCTGCTTCCATCACCTCCTCCGGCAGTGAGTTCCAGGCACCCACTACCTTCTGTGTAAAAAAAAAAAAAAAACTTGCCTCGTACATCTCCTCTAAACCTTGCCCCTTGCACCTTAAACCTATGCCCCTTGGTAATTGACCCCTCTATCCTGGGAAAATGCCTCTGGCTATCCACCCTGTCTATGTCCCTCATAATTTTGTAGACCTCTATCAGGTAGCCCCTCAACCTCCATCGTTCCAGTGAGAACAAACC
Source organism: Scyliorhinus torazame (assembly GCF_047496885.1). NCBI lineage: Eukaryota > Metazoa > Chordata > Chondrichthyes > Carcharhiniformes > Scyliorhinidae > Scyliorhinus > Scyliorhinus torazame. The sequence continues at coordinate 158,139,229 of NC_092711.1, read as the reverse complement.
GAGTTTATTCAACTTCTCATAGCTAATGCCCTCCATACCAGGCAATATCCTGGTAAATCTCTTCTGCACCTTCTCTAAAGCCTCCATATCCTTCTGATAGTGTGGCGACCAGAATTGAACACTACTCCAAGTGTGGCCTAACTAAGGTTCTATACAGCTGCAACATGACTTGCCAATTTTTATACTCAATGCCCGGCCAATGAAGGCAAGCATGCCGTATGCCTTCTTGTCTACCTTCTCCACCTGTGTTGTCCCTTTCAGTGTCCTGAGGACCTGTACACCTAGATCTCTCTGACTGTCAATACTCTTAAGGGTTCTACCATTCACTGTATATTCGTACCTGTATTAGACCATCCAAAATGCATTACCTCACATTTGTCCGGATTAAACTCCATCTGCCATCTCTCCGCCCAAGTTTCAAAACAATCTAAATCCTGTTGTATCCTCTGACAGTCCTCATCGCTATCTGCAATTCTACCAACCTTTGTATCGCCCACAAACTTACTAATCAGACCAGTTACATTTTCTTCCAAATAATTTATATATAAAAGTCCCAGCTCTGATCCCTGCGGAACATCACTAGTCACAGCTCTCCAAAGAGAAAAGCACCCTTCCATTGCTACTCTCTGCCTTCTATGACCTAGCCAGTTCACGGATCATGTATCATGGATACAAGATGTATCCATCTTGCCAGCTCACCTCTGATCCCGTGTGACTTCACCTTTTGTACCAGTCTGCCATGAGGGACCTTGTCAAAGGCCTTACTTAAGTCCATATAGACACCATCCACTGCCCTACCTGCATCAATCATCTTTGTGACCTCCTCGAAAAACTCTATCAAGTTAGTGAGACACGACCTCACCTTCACAAAACAGTGCTGCTTCTCGCTAATACGTCCATTTGCTTCCAAATGGGAGTAGATCCTGTCTCGAAGAATTCTCTCCAGTGATTTCCCTATCACTGACATAAGGCTCACGGGCCTTAATTCCCTGGATTATCCTTGCTACCCTTCTTAAACAAAGGAACAACATTGGCTATGCTCCAGTCCTCCGGGACATCACCTGAAGACAGTGAGGATCCACAGGTTTCTATCAAGGCCTCAGCAATTTACTCTCTTGCCTCCTTCAGTATTCTAGGGTAGATCCCATCAGACCCTGGGGACTTTAATATTTTTCAAGATGCCCAACACCTTGTCTTTTTGGATCTCAATGTGACCCAGGCTATCAACGCACCCTTTTCCAGACTCAACATCCACCAATTCCTTCTCTTTGGTGAATACTGATGCAAAATATTCATTTAGTACCTCGCCCATTTCCTCTGGCTCCACACATGGATTCCCTCCCCTGTCCTTCAGTGGGCCAACCCTTTCCCTGGCTAACCTCTTGCTTTTTATGTACGTGTAAAAAGCCTTGGAATTTTCCTTAACCCTTTTTGCTAATTACTTTTCGTGACTCCTTTTAGCCCTCCTGACTCCTTGCTTAAGTTCCTTCCTACTTTCCTTATATTCCACACAGGCTTCGTCTGTTCCCAGCCTTCTAGCCCTGACAAATGCCTCCCTGAGGCCTACAATATCTCTCGTTTTCCAAGGTTCCCGAAATTTGCCATATTTACCCTTCTTCCGCACAGGAACATGCCGGTCCTGAATTCCTTTCAACTGACATTTGAAAGCCTCCCACATGTCAGATGTTGATTTACCCTCAAACATCCGCCCCCCAATCTATGTTCTTCAGTTCCCGCCGAATATTGTTATAATTAGCCTTCCCCCAATTTAGCACATTCACCTGAGGACCACTCTTATACTTGTTCACCAGCACTTTAAAAGTTACAGAATTGTGGTCACTGTTCCCGAAATGCTCCCCTACTGAAACTTCTACCATCTGGCCGCGCTCATTCCCCAATACCAGATCCAGTACAGTCCCTTCCCTAATTGGACTATCTACATATTGTTTTAAGAAGCCCTCCTGGATGCTCCTTACAAACCCTGCCCCGTCCAAGCCCCTAGCACGAAGTGAGTCCCAGTCAATATTGGGGAAGTTAAAGTCTCCCATCACAACAACCCTGTTGCTTTTACTCCTTTCCACAATCTGTCGACCTGTCTGCTCCTCTAACTCCCGTTGGCTGTTGGGTGGCCTGTAGTAAACCCCCAACATTGTGACTGCACCCTTCTTATTCCTGATCTCTACCCATACAGCCTTGCTGCCCTCTGAGGTGTCCTTTCGTAGTACAGCTGTGATATTCTCCTGAACCAGTAGCGCAACTCCACCACCCTTTTTACATCCCCCCTCTATCTCGCCTGAAACATCTAAACCCTGGAACGTTTAGCTGCCAACCCTGTCCTTCCTCAACCAGGTCTCTGTAATGGCAACAACATCATAGTTCCAAGTACGAATCCAAGCTCTAAGTTCACCTGCCTTATCTGTTATACTTCTTGCATTAAAACATATGCACTTCAGGCCACCAGTCCCGCTGTTTTCAGCAACATCTCCCTGTCTGCTCATCCTCAGCACCATCCTGGTCCTATTCCCTAGTTCTCCCTCAATTTTTTCACCTTCTGACCTATTGATCCGGTACCCACCCCCCTGCCATACTAGTTCAAACCCTCCCGTGTGACACTAGCAAACCTCGCAGCCAGGATATTTATGACTTTCCAGTTTAGATGCCACCCATCCTTCTTGTACAGGTCACACCTGCCCCGGAAGAGCTCCCAGTAGTCCAGATAATTGAAACCCTCCCTCCTACTCCAGCTGTTTGGCCACGTGTTTAGCTGCTCTATCTTCCTATTTCTCGCTTCACTGGCACGTGGCACAGGGAGTAATCCCGAGATTACAACCCTAGAGGTCCTGTCATTTAACTTTCTGCCGAGCTCCCTGAACTTCTGCTGCAGGACCTCATCCCCCTTCCTCTATGTTGTTAGTACCAATATGTACCACGACCTCTGCCTGTTTGCCCTCGCCCTTCAGGATGCCCGCTACCCATTCTGAGACATCCTGGACCCTGGCACCAGGGAGGCAACATTCCATCTTGAAGTCTCTTTCACATCCACAGAAGCGCCTATCTGTGCCCCTGACTATAGAATCCCCTGTGACTATTGTTCTTCTGCGCTTTGACCCTCCCTGCTGAACGTCAGAGCCAGCCGTGGTGCCACTGCTCTGGCTGTTGCTGTTATCCCCTGATAGGCTATTCCCCCCCAACAGTATCCAAAGTGGTATACCTGTTCGAGAGGGGGACAACCACAGGGGATTCCTGCACTGACTGCCTGCCCCTCTTGGTGGTCACCCATCTCTCTGCCTACATCTTGGGTGTGACCACATCTCTATAACTCCTATCTATGACGCTTTCCGCCACCTGCATGCTTCTAAGTACATCCAACTGCTGCTCCAATTGAACCACACGGTCTGTGAGGAGCTGCCATTGGCTACACTTGCTGCAGATGTAGTCAACCGGAATGCTGGAAGCGTCACAGATCTGCCACATCTCACAGTTGGAGCACTGCACCCCGCTGAGTGACATTTAAGCACGAGTTAATTAATTTAAAATAAACACTTGAATTATTGTTAGATTGAGTTACAATTAACTATATGGCCCTGACGCTAGATTATTACTGTAAAATTAAATGCTAAATACCGATCTCTGCCCTCCGGTTTAGTTACTCCACTATCGAGTTAATCAATTATATTTGTTTTGCAATATTATTTTTTTCCCCAAATTTAACAGATTCCCAACCAGCCAATCTAGGTCACAGCTTTACTGTGATGTCACTTCAGTTCCCCCATCCCCCCCCCCCCCCCCCCCCCCACACACAATTTGAAAAGGTAATAAAAATCACTTACCTTCCCAGGATGCTCTCTGGTTCTCTCCCTGCAGATTAACAGTTACAGGCCAGAAGAAACAAAACAAAACGGTCAGGAAAAAGCACCTTCTCCCACTCTGCACCGAATTACCTCACTGCACCAAATAACCAAGATCCAATTCCCACTCTGGCTGTGTCTCACTCAGGATGTGTCTCCTTCATGTGCGCAGCAAATGGAGTTTAATGGGGGAAATGTGAAATTGCCCATTTTGGCAGAAAGAATAAAAAAAGCTTATGATCGAAAGGGTGAGAGATTGCAGAGCTCCGAGACTCAGAGGGATCTGGGTATCAACCACAAAAGACGTGTCGATAGGTACAGCAAGTAACTAGGAAAGCTAATAGAATGTTTTTTTTTAATTGTTTTTTTATTCAAGCTTTTTTCAAACAAATTTTTACATCACTAATAACAGAAAAATAAACAAAAAATATTTAATAACAAACAAACCAGGTGGCTGTTATCATTATACAAAAATAAAATATACATTAAATAGAAGTTCCCCCACCTGAGCCCCCCCCCACCCCCCGATTGCTGCTGCTGACACTTGCCACTCCCCAAGAAAGTCAAGGGACGGTTGCCACCGCCGGGAGAACCCCAAGCAAGGACCCTCTCAAGGCAAACTTTATTCGCTCCAGGCTGAGGAACCTCGCCATATCACTAACCCAGGTCTCCACGCTCGGGGGTTTCGAGTCCCTCCACATTAACAAGATCCGTCCCGGGGTTACTAGGGAGGCAAAGGCCAACAACTCGGCCTCTTTCGCTTCCTGCACTCCCGGATCCTCTGACACCCCAAAGATCGCTATTGTTGGACTCGGCTTCACCCGCGTGTCCAAAGTCCTGGACATAGCCCTCGCAAAGCCTCGCCAGAATTCTTTAAGCGCCGGGCATGCCCAGAACATATGGACATGGTTCGTCGGACTCCCTGAACACCTTGCACACCTGTCCTCCACCCCAAAGAACTTGCTCATTCTCCCATCGTCATGTAAGCCCGGTGTACCACCTTAAACTGAATTAAGCGGAGCCTAGCACATGATGAGGAAGAATTCACCCTGCCCAGGGCATCAGCCCACAGGCCCTCTTCTAGCTCCTCACCTAGCTCCTCCTCCTACTTGCCCTTCAGTTCCTCCACTGAGGCTTCCTCCACCTCCTGCAGCTCCTGGTAGATGTTTGACACCTACCCCTCTCCTACCCAGATGCCAGACACCACCCTGTCCTGTATCCTTCAAGGAGGTAGCAACGGAAATGTCCCCACCTGTTTTTTGAGAAAGTCGCGGACTTTGAGGTATCTGAAGGCATTTCCCGGGGGTAGGCTGAACTTCTCCTCCTGAGCCTTCAAGCTAGGGAAGTCCCATCTATAAACGGGTCTCCCATCCTTCTAATGCCTGCCCTATGCCAGCCTTGAAACCCCCCGTCTATCAAGCCCGGAGCAAATTTATGGTTGTTCCGTATCGGGATCCACACTGAGGCCCCCTCCTCCTTCCTGTGCCTTCTATACTGACCCTAGACCCTCAGCGCCACCGTCACCACCGGGCTCGTGGTGTATCGTGCCAGCGAGAGCAGCAGCGGTGCCATTACTAGTGCCGCTAGGCTGGTGCCTTTGCATGGTGCCGCCTCTACCCGCCCCCAACCCGACTCCTCCTCCACTACCCATTTCCTAATCATGGCCACATTAGCACCCCAATAGTAGCCACAGAAGTTCGGCGGTGCCAAACCCCCCCCCCCCCACGTGCTGCGCTCCAAAACAAGTCTTTTAACTTGCGGGGTCTTGTTTGCCCACACAAATCCCCTGATAATCCTGTTCACCCGCTTGAAGAAGGATTTGGGGATGAAGATGGGATGGCACTGAAAAACGAACAGGAATCTGGTGCGAAGCGTCATCTTCACAGTCTGCACCCTTCCCGCCAGGGAAAGCGGGAGCATGTCCCACCTTTTAAAGTCTCCCTCCACCTGCTCAACAAGCCGAGATAGATTGAGCCTGTGCAAGGCATCCCAGTTCCTAGCCACCTGTATACCTAGGTAACGAAAGCTTCCCTCCACCATCTTGAGCGGGAGCTCCCCCAGTCTCTCCTCCTGACCCCGAGCATGGATTACAAACAGCTCACTTTTCCCCACGTTCAACTTGTACCCTGTGAAGCTCCCAAAGTCCCCTAGGATCCGCATGACCTCCCCCATCCCCTCTGGCGGGTCCGAAATATACAACTTACCTAACACTTCCCACAGGTACTCCCACTCCACCCTGTCAAAGGCTTTCTCTGCGTCCATTGCAGCCATTACTTCTGCGTCCCCTCCTTCTGTGGCCATCATAATAATATTCAGGAGCCTCCTCACATTTGTGTTCAATTGCCTGCCATTGACGAAACCCGCCTGGTCCTCCTCAATCACTCCCGGACACAGTCCTCTATTCTGGAAGACAACGTTTTTGCGAGCAGTTTGGCATCCACATTCAGGAGGGATGTCGGTCTGAAGGACCCACATTGAAGCGGATCCTTCCCCCTCTTCAAAATGAGCGAGATCAGTGCCTGCGACATCGTTGGGGGGAGGGTTCCTCGCTCCTTTGCCTCGTTAAAGGTTCTTAGCAGGAGTGGGCTCAGTAGCTCCGAGAATTTCTTATAAAATTCTACAGGAAAGCCGTCCGGACCCGGGGCCATGCCCGACTGCCTACTTGCTAGGCCCTTAACCATCTCCTCCAACTCAATCGGGACCCCCAGTCCTCCACCCGCTCCTCATCCACCCTTGAGAACCTCAATCGATCCATAAATTGCTTTATCCCTTCCCCTCCCCTCGGGGGTTCTGACTCGTACAGTTTACAGTAAAACTCCTTAAAGACTTCATTGACCTTCTCTGGGCCCAAGACCGTATTACCTTCCTTATCCCTCACTCCCCCGATCTCCCTGGCCCCATCTCTCCTGTGAAGTTGGTGCGCCAGCATCCTACTTGCTTTCTCCCCATACTCATAAACTGCCCCTTTCACTTTCCTTAACTTTGCCTCCGCCTTACCAGTGGTCAGCAAATCGAACTCCGCCTGTAATCTCCGGCGCTCCTTTTGCAGCACCCACTCAGTGGCCTCTGTGTACTTCCTGTCTACCCTAAGTATCTCTCCCACCAGCCTCTCCCTCTCCGCTGTGGGATCTTTACATCCACCTGATAGTGACAGAGAGGGCCTCCGTTTAGAATATTATTATTAGGGGCTGGTTTGGTGGCCTGGCTGGAGGGCCTGTGCGACTTTCTCCGGTTGGAAAAGAGTTAAATTTGAGATGAGGGGGTCGGCGGAGGGTTCTCGAGACACGGCGGGGGTTGTTGATGACAATGTTTGAGGAACTGTTCATCGTGAGGGGAGGGGGTAAAACGGGGGGAAACTGTGCAAACTGTGGACTGTGAGGATGTGGAGTGCGTCGTTGTAAATGTTGCTGTTTTTACGCATGTTTGGCATAAAATACATTTAAAAAAATAAAAATAAAATAAAAAATTAGGGGCTGGTTTAGCACTGGGCTAAATCGCTGGCTTTGAAAGCAGACCAAGGCAGGCCAGCAGCACGGTTCAATTCCCATACCAGCCTCCCCGAACAGGTGCCGGAATGTGGCGACTAGGGGCTTTTCGCAGTAACTTCATTTGAAGTCTACTTGTGACAATAAGCAATTTTCATTTCATTTCATTTATTTGAAAGAAGGCTGTTCTGACAGTGCAGCACTCCCTCAGTGCTGCGAGGAGGAATGTTGGATGTGATTTTTGTCCTCAGGTCCCTGGATTGGGACTTGAACCTACAACCTTCTGACTCCGAGGTGACTGAGCCACGGCTGACATTATAGACAATACAAAGTTAGAAAGTGAAAGTTACCCTTTAAAACCCCCACCCTTTGCCTCCAGTGCCTAAATATAATAAAAACCCCAGTATAAATAACATGGATTTGACTGACAAATGTTGAGGTGTTGGTTTCGAGTCACAAGGTTTGACTTCCCATTTGAGCCTCGGGCACCTTTCTGTCTCTCTATTGCTCATGTCAATGACAGACAGCGATGGAGCTGAGGGCTGAATTTAACTGAGAATAACACTCCAGTTGGCAAACTTCCATGAATGTCACACACTTTATGTAAAGGGCTAAATCCAGATTTTGGAATACAGATTTTTAATTGGTAATGGGTTCAAGGGTAGTGGGGAACTGGCAGTACGGTGGAATTAAAGCCAGGATGAGAACAGCCATGATAGAATGGCAGAGCAGACTCGATGGGCCAAATGGCCTAATTCTGCTCCTATATCTTATTAACTTATGACTTTATGAAAGGGGAGACATTGATTTCCTCCCAGATGTTGCCCAGAGGAGGAGGTTTTAGTCTGGAACTCATTGTCCAACCTCCACATTGTGACATCACAAAGGAGCTCGTCCTCTAAATCAGCCAATAGGAATAAATCCGTTCCGCAGTGACGTCACTGCATTTAAGCGCACCCGCCCGGCGCGAGGACACGGGACCCTCGCCCCCACCCTTTGTTCTCCCTCCCTCAGCACATCGTCAAGACGGTTTCCAGGCAACCGGCTGACAACTGCGGCCAGAACGAGCCACCATCTCAGGACTGCGCATGTCTCAGGGAGAGGGAATCTGCGCATGTGCAGGGTGAGCTCACTACCTCTGACTTTACCGCTGACTTGTGCCCAATGGAAGATTGGAGAACCGGAAGTACTCTGTTTCTCCGCCAATCAGAGCTCCCCCATTGTCTCAATGCGGAAGCTGGACATGGAGGTTTCTGCCCAGCAAAGCTGTTGTTCCCCCAACCCTGAATGAGCTTGAGCTGCACACAGACTGTACCTTCCTCCTGTCTGCAACATCTGTGAGTAAAATACTTTCTTTTCTCCCCCTTTCCATTTCTTTTCTCATTCTCCCCTTCAATTGGTCACTTGCAGCAACTGAAGGGAAAGGAAGTGAATCCAGGGAGGGTGCAGACTCTGCAAAGCTTGGTCCATGTCTCTCACTCTCTTAAAGACATTGACATCCTTTGCTCCCTCAGCTTGACACATTTATTTGTCTGGCTAAAAGGACGATCTCTTTCTTAATGTTCACAATTAAAGGGCTGTTTTCCCCAGGAGACGACTGATATAAGGGGACAGTAAATAGAGCAAATCCAACTCGGCCAATTACTTCTCTGTGGGTCCACTGTCCATCATCAGCAAAGTGATGGAAGGAGTCATCAAAGTTGCTATTAAGCAGCACTTATTCTGCAATAACCTGCTCCTGGACGTTCAGTTTGGGTTCCACCAGGGCCACTCAGCTCCTGATCTCATTAAAGCCTTAGTTGAAACTTGGCCGAAAGAGCTGAATGCCAGAAGTGAGGTGAGAGTAACTGCCCTTGACATCAAGGCAGCATTTGACTGAGTATGGCATCAAGGAGCCCTAGCTAAACTGGAGCCAATGGGAATCGGGGATAGCACTCCACTAGCTGGAGTCATACCTGGCATAAAGGAAGATGGTTGTGGTGATTGGAGGTGAATCATCTCAGTTCCAGGACGTCACTGCAGGAGTTCCTCAGGACAGTTTCCTCAGCCCAACCATCTTCAGCTGCTTCATCAATGATCTTCCTTCCATTATAAGGTGAGAAGTGGTGATGTTTGTGGATGACTGCACAAATGATCAGCACCATTCTCAACTCCTCAGATAATGAAGCAGTCCATGTCCAAGTTCAGTAAGACCTGGACAATAACCAGGCTTTGCCTAATAAGTGGCAAGTTACATTTGTGCTACACAAGTGCCAGGCAATGACCATCTCCTACAAGAGAGGATCTCACCACTGCCCCTTGACATTCAGTGGCATTTCCATCGCTGAATCCCCCACAACCAACATCCTGGGGGTTACCATTGATCAGAAACTGAACTGGACTAGCCATATTAATACTGTAACTCCCAGGGCACGTCAAAGGCTGGGATTCCTCCGGTGAGTAACACACCACCTGATGCCTCAAAGCTTGTCTACCAGACATCTACAAGCACAAGTCAGGAGTGTAATGGAATACGCTCCACTTTGCTGGATGAGTGCAGCTCCAACAACACTCGAGAAGCTCAACACTATCCAGGACAAAGCAGTCTGATTGATTGCGTCGCCTTCCACAAACATTCAAACTTTCCACCACGGACAAACTGTAGCAGCTGTGTATACCATCTACAAGGTATACTGCAGTAACTCATAACGGTTCCTCAGACAGCACCTTCCAAACCCACAACCATTACCATCTAGAAGGACAAGAGCAGCAGATACCTGGGAACCCCACCACCTGGAGGTTTGCTTCCAAGTTACACACCACCCTGACTTGGAAATATACTGTCCCTGGGGCAACATCCTGGAATTCCCTCCCTAACAGCACAGGGGATGTAGGGCAGCATGGTGGAGCAGTGGTTATCGCTGCTGCTTCACGGCGCCGAGGTCCCAGGTTCGATCCCGGCTCTGGGTCACTGTCCGTGTGTAGTTTGCACACTCTCCCCGTGTTTGTGTGGGTTTCACCCCCACAACCCAAAGACATGCAGGGTAGGTGGATTGGCCACGCTAAATTGCCCCTTAATTGGAAAAAAATGAATTGGGTACTTTAAATATATAAAAAACAAATTTAAAAAAAAACAGCACAGGGGATGTACCAACACCTCAAGGACTGCAGCAGTTCAAGAAGGCAGCTCACCACTACTTCGGAAGGCCAACTGGGGATGGGCAATAAATGCTGGCCTGACCAGCATTGTCCACCTCCCGTAAATTAATTTTTAAAAATTTAATATCGGACAGAGATGTGTCTAGTGTTATATGGTATGTATTATATATATTATTGGTGGTTCTGTAATAAAATACATCTATTATTATTTCTAGTTTTGTAAATAGTACTGTACCTACATTATATATTTCCAGTCATACAGTCATTGCAGCACTGACGGAATCCATTTGGGAACTCGAGTCAATGCTGAGTCTCTGTACAGCAATCCAGTCAGTCCCATTCCCCCTCGATATCCCTGTTCCCCTGCAAGTTTATTTTCTTCAAGTAACCATCCTATTTTATTTTAAATTATTGATCATCTCGACTTCCACAACGCTTGTGGGCAGTGAGTTCCCTGTCATAACTACTCCATGACTAAATAAAATTCTTCCTCCGAATTTCCCTATCTCTAATCACTAAATGTACTTATATGGAGATTCTCTACTCTTGTACAGGTTTTAGTGAGTTTAGATTTGTTGATCAGCACCGTCAGGAAAATTGGGAGGAAAAGTAAGTGAATACAGTCTGTATATTACACACATTTTTCATCCAGTAATATATACATATATCTGTCTGGCAACCTGCATGAAGATTTTCAGGTCTCTGTGTCCAGGACAGGAAGCAGTGAGCTTGGATCTGTCAATCAGCCTGAATCAGCACCTTCAGGAGAATTAGGAGGGTGAATATTAGATACAGCAGAGGGAGAATGGAGGGAGAGTGTGTGGGGTGGAGATTTAGAACATTTTAGGGAAAGAGAGAGGAAAGAATGTGCGATAGAAACTAGAATTGTCTGTTCTGAGTTTCTCTCCTGTACTAACAATGATTCCTATTGTAAAATCTGTTTGCAGGAAGTTTGAACGAGAGGAGTTTGAGGCCGAGATCTCAAACTAAATTTCACATCAAGAACTGACTGAGTCACTCAATTCTTGGGATCATCGGCCTTTGAGTCTAGAAGGAGAAATGTTTGTCTATTCTGTCTGCTTCAAGAGATTTTAAACATCAGTGTGTCTGGAAAAGCACCGAGACACACACACACACCCGTGTGAGATTGTTACAGAGCACTGACTGTGGAAAGAGCTTTAACCAGTGACACAGCCTGAAAAAATACTACACCATTCACAGCAGGGAGAGACTGTATAGGTGTTCTGCGTGTGGACGAGGATTCAACTGACCGTCCAACGCGGTGAGACGCAAGATCACCTGGACCATGGAGAAACCATGGAAATGTGAGGATTGTGGGAAGGGATTCAAAGGCCCGTACGGGCTGGAAAGGCATCAATGCAGTCACACTGTAGAGAGGCCGTTCACCTGTTTTGTGTGTGGGATGGAATTCACAGCCCCGTGCGAGCTGGCAAGGCATCAACGCAGTCACACTGGAGAGAGGCCTTTCATCTGCTCTCAGTGTGAAAAGGGATTCACTGACATTGGCCACATGCGGAGACACGAACGAGTTCACACTGGGGAGAAACCGTTCACATGCTCCGACTGTGGGAAGGGATTCACTCAGTTAGCCCACCTGCAGAGACACCAGAGAGTTCACACCGGGGAGAGGCCATTCACCTGCACTGTGTGTGATAAGGGATTCACTCACTTATCCAACCTGCAGAGGCACCAGGGAGTTCACACTGGGGAGAGGCCATTCACCTGCACTGTGTGTGATAAGGGATTCACTCACTTAGCCAACCTGCAGAGCCACCAGCGAGTTCACACTGGAGAGAGGCCATTCACCTGCACCGTGTGTGATAAGGGATTCACTCAGTTATCCAACTTGCAGGCACACCAGCGAGTTCACACCGGGGAGAAGCCGTTCATCTGCTCTGTGTGTGATATGGGATTCACTCAATTGTCCAACCTGCTGAGCCATAATGTCACTCACACCAAGAGCAGGCCCTTTAAATGCTCTGACTGCAGGAGGGGTTTCAAAAGCTCTCAGCGACTGATGACCCACCAGCGCATTCACACTGAGGAGAGACCGTTCAGCTGCTCTCACTGCACAAAGAGCTTTAGAACCTCATCCAACCTGATGAAACACGAGCGAGGTCACACTGGGGAGAGCCCGTTCACCTCTCCGACTGGGAAAAGATTCACTCGGTCATCACTTGTTGAGCCACAATGTCGCTCACAGCAATCAGAGACCCTTTAAATGCTCCGATTGTGGGAGTGGGTTTAAAAGCTCTCGGGTACTGATGTCCCACCAGCGCATTCACACTGAGGAGAGACCGTTCAGCTGCTCTCATTGCACAAAGAGGTTTCAAACATCATCCACATTGCGGAGACACCAGCGAGTTCACACTGGAAAGAAGCCATACACCTGCTCTCACTGTGGAGAGGGATTCACTCAGTCATCCAACATGCTGAGACACCAAAGGGTTCACAAGTGATGATGGGTTAGATTCTGCTGTTATTCCTGCTGTTAATTACATCCAAGACTGAACCTGGAGTGGGTGAAGGTGTTTGTCTCCTCGTCAACTCCTCCTGGTGCTCGGACGTGGCGACCCTGGCGAACTACTGCTCCTCGGCTTGGAATACCCGACTGTGAAGTGCCGCCGATACTACCTTCCACGGAGTTCACTTCTGCCATCATCACGGCGGTCTACATCCCACCCCAGGCGGAAGTGAAGAAGGCGCTTGATGAATTGTAACCGCTATAAATAACAATGAAGCAGAATACCCGGAGCCTTGTTCATCGTGGCCGGGGACTTTAACCAGGCCAACCTCAAGAGTGTACTGCCAAAATTCCACCAACACATCTGTCCCGACAGGGACCCCAACATCCTTGACCACTGCCACACAAACATCAAGGGCGCCTGATGCTCCATCCCCTGACCGCACTTCGGAAAATCGGACCACAAGATGGTGCTCCTTCTCCCGGCATACAAGCAGAAACTTAAGCGGAGAATCCGGTTAAGAAGGTTGAGGCAACAGAAGAGCTCCTACACGATTGCTTGGAGTCAGTGACTGGTCCATATTCAAGAACTCAGCAGCTAACCTAAACGGGTATGCCAGCACCATCACAGACTTCATCAGCAAGTCTGTAGAAGATTGTGTGTCAAAGAAGGTAGTACGTACGTTACCCAACCAGAAACCATGGTTTAATCGGGAGATTCACTCCCTGCTGAAGGCCAAGTGTGAGGAGTTCAAGAGAGGCAATCCTGACCTTACAAAAAAAATCTAGCTACGACCTTTGCAAAGCCAACAGGAATGCCAAGAGACAATACCCGACTAAGCTAGAATCATGGACTCTCATCGATTGTGGCAAGGCTTAAACAACATTAATGGGCTAAAAGATCAAAGCCGAGTAGAATCTTTGGTAACAGCGTACCCTCCCAGATGAACTCAATTTATTCTATGCTTATTTCGAGCAGGAAACCAACAAACCGTTGTCATCTGCCCCAGCAGCCTTCGACACACCCATACCTATCATCACAGCGTCCAAAGTCAGATTGGCCTTCTTGAAAGTGAACCCTCGGAAAACGACAGGTCCTGACGGGATCCCAGGTCGTGCACTCAGATCCCCCGCGGACCAACTGCGGGTGTGTTCGCGGACATCCTCAACCTCTCCCTACTCCGTTCTGAGGTTCCCACCTGCTTCAAGAAGACCACCATCATACCAGGGCCAAAGAAGAACCAGGCAACGTGCCTCAATGAATACCGTCCAGTGGCCTTGACATTGATCATTCTGAAATGCTTGGACCACAGCTGGAGTAATGTGTGCAGTTTACTCCCCTTACCTTAGGACAGGTATTGCCACAGAGGAACAGCAACAAAGTTTCACCAGACTTGTGGGCAGCACGGTAGCATAGTGCTTAGCACAATTGCTTCACAGCTCCAGAGTCCCAGGTTCGATTCCCGGCTTGGTCACTGGCTGTGTGGAGTCTGCATGTTCTCCCCGTGTGTCCGTGGGTTTATTCCGGGTGATCCGGTTTCCTCCCACAGTCCTAAGATGTGCAGGTTAGGTGGATTGGCCATGTTAAATTGCCCTTGGTGTCCAAAATTGCCCTTAGTGTTGGGCGGGGTTACTGGGTTATGGGGGCCAGGGTGGGGGTGCGGGCTTGGGTAGGGTGCTCTTTCCAAGAGCCGGTGCAGATGTTATGGGCAGAATGGCCTCCTACTGCACTGTAAATTCTGTGATAATTCTATGATTGTTCCGGGTTTGGCAGGACTGTCCTATGAAGAGAGATTGGGAAAACTAGGCCTCTTTTCTCGTGAGTTTCAACGAATGAGAGGGGATTTCATTGAAACTTACAAAATCCATAAAGGAATAGACAGGGTGGGTGCAGGTGAGATGTTTCCCCTGGTTGGAGAGTCTAGAACCAGGGAACACAATTTCAAAATAAGGCGGAAGTCACTTAGGACGCATCTCGGAGGAGTCATTTCTTTATTCAGAGGGTTGTGAATCTTTGGAATTCTCTAGCCCAGAGGGCTGTGGGAGCTCAGTCACTGTGTGTGTTTAAAGCAGAGACTCAGATTTCTTTTTTTTTGTTTAAGAAATTTAAGAGTACCCAATTATTTTGTTTCCAATTAAGGGGCATTGTAGCGAGGCCAATTCACCTCAGCTGCACATCGTTTTTGGTTGTGTGTCTGAGACCCACAAGACACGAGGAGAATGTGCAAACTCCACACGGACAGTGACCTGGGGGCCAGGATCACACCCAGGTTCTTAGTACCGTGAGGCAGCAGTGCTAACCACTGTGCCACCCAACTGACCGATTTCTAAATCCCAATACCACAAAGGTATATCAGGGACAGTGTGGGGAAAAAGACAGTGAAGTGGATGATCAGCCATGATCGTATTGAATGGTGGAGCAGGCTCGACGGGCTGAATGGCCAACTCCTGCGCCGATGATATAAAGATAGGTGGGAAAGTAAATTGTGAAGAGGACATAAGGAGATTACAAAGTGAAATAGATCAGTTAAGTGAGTGGGATAAGATCTGCCAAATGGAGAATAATGTGGGAAAATGTGAAATTGTCCATGTTGGCCTGAAGAATATAAAAGCTTATTATCTAAATGGTGAGAGATTGCAGAGCTCTGAGATTCAGAGGGATCTGGGTGTCCAAGAGCATGAATCACAAAAGGCACAGCTACAGCAAGTAATTAGGAAAGCTAATAGAATATTATTGTTTATTGTGAGGAGAATTGAATACAAAAGTAGGGAGGTTATGCTTCAGTTATACAGGACATTGGTGAGACCACATCTGGAGCACTGTGTACAGTATTGCTCTCATTTAAGAAATGATGTAAATGTGTTGGAAGCAGTTCAGAGAAGGTTTACTGGACTCATACCTGGAATTGGAGGCTGGTCTTATGAAGAATGATTGGACAGGCTGGGCTTGTGACCGATGGGGTTTAGGTGACTTGATTGAACCGTATAAGATCCTGAGGGGCCTTGACAGGGTGGATGTGGAAAGGATGTTTCCTCTTGTGGGAGAATCTAGAAATTGGAGTCACTTTAAAAGTAATAACTTGTCCATTTAAGGCAGGGGAGAACTTTTTTCTCTCAGAGGGTTGTGAGTCTTTGGAACTCTCTTCCCCATAGGGCAGTGGAAGCAGAGTCTGTGAATATTTTTAAGGCAGAGCTGGATAGATTCTTAATAAACAAGGGGGTGAAAGGTTATCGGAGGGTCGTCGGGAATGTGGAGTTGAGGTTACAATTCGATGAGCCGGGAACTTATTGAATGGTGCAGCAGGCTCGAGGGGCCGAGTGGCCTACTCCTGCTCCTAATTCGTACGTTATCACATCCTTTATAATAGATTGTAGCATTTTCCCTCCTACTGATGTCAGGCTAATGGGTCTGTGGTTCCCCATTTTCTCTCTCACTCCTTAAATATTGGGGTTACATTTACCACCTTCCAACCTGCAGGAACCATTCCAGAATCTATAGAATTTTGAAAGATGATCACCAATGTATCCACTATCTCTACAGCCACCTCTTTCAACACTCCGGGATGTAGAGCAGCAGCTTTTGGGGGATTTATTAACTTTGACCCACATTAATTTCTCCAGTACTACTTTTTCACTAATGCTAATCCCCTTCAGTTCCTCGTGCTGACTTGTCCGTTGGCTCTCTCATGTCTTTGGGACAATTTCATGTTCTCCATGAAGACAGACACACATTGTTTAGTTTCTCTGCCATTTCCTTATTCCCCATTATAAACTCTCCTGTCTCTGCCTGGAATGGACCCACATTGGTCCTTGCTAATCTTTTCCTTTTCACATTCCTGTAGGAGCTTTTCCTGTCGTTTTTTTTAATGTTTCAAGCCAGTTTGCTCTCATATTCAATTTTCTCTTGATGAGTTCCTTGATCCTCCTTTGCTGAATTCTAAGAAAAGTTTCCAATCCTCAGGGTTACACTTATTTTGGCAACTATATGAGTGATAAGGGGCGAAATTCTCCGTAATCAGCGCGATGTCCGCCGACCGGCGCCAAAAACGGCGCAAATCAGTCCGGCATTGCGGTGATTATGGAGAATTTCGCCCCTTATCACTCCTCCGCATCTTGACCGGCCGAGCCCTAACCTTGAGGGGCTAGGCCCGCGCCGGACTGATTTCCGCCCTGCCAGCTGGCGGGAAAAGCTGACCCCCCCTCCAACCCGGAGGGGGGTCGGAGAATCTCGCCCAGCATCTCCTATTTTATCTTCAAATAACAGCCCAAGACCTGGTTGATTGGAGATGTCCAAAAGTACAATTTAATTGCTAATTATCCACCTTGATTCTCTTACATAAAAATGAATCAAAACTTAGATAAATAAACCATCAAAACATAATAAAGAGAGTTAAACGGAAACATAATAAAATATTCGGAAATCAATAGATGGTTCAGAATTTCTTAAAAGCATGAATACAGAACAAACTTTAGTCATGAAAACTTATTCTTAAAGAAATTCTTATCAATGATCGAACCCATTATTGGTTTCAAATTCTCAGCTGAGGCTTCCTGATTTATTTTAAAAACTGTCACTTGGAGCATGATTTGTTATCCAGGCATTGGTCATTACTTAAGATTCATTAATGTCTTTTATCAAAATCAAATTAATTAAATGTCTACATGCTCCTGCCACATGTACCAATCCTCTGAAGATGAGATGTTCTGCATTAACCTTGCTTGTTGCTAAGGCTTTGCTATATTTGTAAATGTTTCTGTTGCTAAGGCTGCAATACCTTTTCATTACTAGATGTATTTGGAGAACAATGGTTTATTCATTACAAGGGCTTTTATGCAACTTTTCGTGAAGCAGTGTTAGATTCTGACACATATGAAGTTGCTGTACTGCAATACTCATATTTTATCTGACACAAGTCTTTGCCTTGTGGATATTCCATTTTCTGTCTATATATTGAATTGAAGAATTATACTGCATCAATTCTTAAATATTACCAATAAATCAGTGAAGCAATAAATCTGTAATCTATCAATGAGCCTCTTCCTTTGACCTAATGGAATCTTTAATTTTTCTTGTTACTGGAGTCCACTGGAGGCAAAGTCGTGAGACCGGCCAGTCCAGCAGAAAGAAACCCTCCAACCCTCCCACTTCACCAAGTGTCAGAATGAACAAAACGCAGTCCTGGGTGTAATTGAGAGCAGAAACAATAAAAACCGAATCCAACCCCTTTAATCAGTTGTGACCTTGTTGGTGTCTCAGCAGGTACGAGGAAACACAGAATCCCTTCCCACACTGAGAGCAGGTGAACAGCTTCTCCCCAGGGTGAACTCGCCGGTGGGACGTCAAGCTAGATAATTGATTGAATCCCTTCCCACACTCGGAGTAGCTGAATGGCTTCTCCCCGGTGTGGACTCGCTGGTGTCTCCGCAGTGTGGATGATTCACAGAATCCCTTGCCACACTGAGAGCAGATGAACGGCCTCTCGCCAGTGTGAACCCACTGGTGCCTCTGCAGGGTGGATAAATATCTGAATCCCTTCCCACACCGAGAGCAGATGAATGGCCTCTCCCCAGTGTGAACCTTCTGGTGTGTTTGCAGGGTGAATGACTGACTGAATCCTTTCCCACACTGAGAGCAGCTGAATGGCCTCTCCCAGTGTGAATGCGCCAATGAGCATCCAGTGCAGATGGGGCTTTGAATCCCTTCCCACAGTCCCGGCATTTCCAGTGTTTCTCCATGTTTTGGGTCTCCTTATGACTCCCGAGGTGAGACAATTGAAGCCTTACCCACACTGAGAACATGTGTACAGACCTGGTTGAGGGAAGGGCAGGATTGGCAGCTAAACGTTCCAGGATTTAGATGTTTCAGGCGGGATAGAGGGGGATGTAAAAGGGGAGGCGGAGTTGCGCTACTGGTTCGGGAGAATATCACAGCTGTACTGCGGGAGGACACCTCAGAGGGCAGTGAGGCTATATGGGTAGAGATCAGGAATAAGAAGGGTGCAGTCACAAAGTTGGGGGTTTACTACAGGCCTCCCAACAGCCAGCGGGAGATAGAGGAGCCGATAGGTAGACAGATTTTGGAAAAGAGTAAAAACAACAGGGTTGTGGTGATGGGAGACTTCAACTTCCCCAATATTGACTGGGACTCACTTAGTGCCAGGGGCTTAGACGGGGCGGAGTTTGTAAGGAGCATCCAGGATGGCTTCTTAAAACAATATGTAGACAGTCCAACTAGGGAAGGGGTGGTACTGGACCTGGTATTGGGGAATGAGCCTGGCCAGGTGGTAGATGTTTCAGTAGGGGAGCATTTCGGTAACAGTGACCACAATTCAGTAAGTTTTAAAGTACTGGTGGACAAGGATAAGAGTGGTCCTTGGATGAATGTGCTAAATTGGGGGAAGGCTAATTATAACAATATTAGGCGGGAACTGAAGAACATAGATTGGGGGCGGATGTTTGAGGACAAATCAACATCTGACATGTGGGAGGCTTTCAAGTGTCAGTTCAAAGGAATTCAGGACCGGCATGTTCCTGTGAGGAAGAAGGATAAATACGGCAATTTTCGGGAACCTTGGATAACGAGAGATATTGTAGGCCTCGTCAAAAAGAAAAAGGAGGCATTTGTCAGGGCTAAAAGGCTGGGAACAGACGAAGCCTGCGTGGAATATAAGGAAAGTATGAAGGAACTTAAGCAAGGAGTCAGGAGGGCTAGAAGGGGTCACGAAAAGTCATTGGCAAATAGGGTTAAGGAAAATCCCAAGGATTTTTACACGGACATAAAAAGCAAGAGGGTAGCCAGGGAAAGGGTTGGCCCACTGAAGGATAGGCAAGGGAATCTATGTGTGGAGCCAGAGGAAATGGGCGCGGTACTAAATGAATACTTTGCATCAGTATTCACCAAAGAGAAGAAATTGGTAGATGTTGAGTCTGGAGAAGGGTGTGTAGATAGCCTGGGTCACATTGAGATCCAAAAAGACGAGGTGTTGGGTGTCTTAAAAAATATTAAGGTAGATAAGTCCCCAGGGCCTGATGGGATCTACCCCAGAATACTGAAGGAGGCTGGAGAGGAAATTGCTGAGGCCTTGACAGAAATCTTTGGATCCTCACTGTCTTCAGGGGATGTCCCGGAGGACTGGAGAATAGCCAATGTTGTTCCTCTGTTTAAGAAGGGTAGCAAGGATAATCCAGGGAACTACAGGCCGGTGAGCCTTCAGTGGTAGGGAAATTACTGGAGAGAATTCTTCGAGACAGGATCTACTCCCATTTGGAAGCAAATGGACATATTAGTGAGAGGCAGCATGGTTTTGTGAAGGGGAGGTCGTGTCTCATTAACTTGATAAGAGTTTTTCGAGGAGGTCACTAAGATGATTGTTGCAGGTAGGGCAGTGGATGTTGTCTATATGGACTTCAGTAAGGCCTTTGACAAGGTCCCTCATGGTAGACTCGTACAAAAGGTGAAGTCACACGGGATCAGGGGTGAGCTGGCAAGGTGGATACAGAACTGGCTAGGTCATAGAAGGCAGAGAGTAGCAATGGAAGGATGCTTTTCTAATTGGAGGGCTGTGACCAGTGGTGTTCCACAGGGATCAGTGCTGGGACCTTTGCTCTTTGTAGTATATATAAATGATTTGGAGGTAAATGTAACTGGTCTGATTAGTAAGTTTGCAGACGACACAAAGGTTGGTGGAATTGCGGATAGCGATGAGGACTGTCAGAGGATACAGCAGGATTTAGATTGTTTGGAGACTTGGGCGGAGAGATGGCAAATGGAGTTTAATCCGGACAAATGTGAGGTAATGCATTTTGGAAGGTCTAATGCAGGTAGGGAATATACAGTGAATAGTAGAACCCTCAAGAGTATTGAACGTCAAAGAGATCTAGGAGTACAGGTCCACAGGTCATTGAAAGGGGCAACACAGGTGGAGAAGGTAGTCAAGAAGGCATACGGCATGCTTGCCTTCATTGGCCGGGGCATTGAGTATAAGAATTGGCAAGTCATGTTGCAGCTGTATAGAACCTTAGTTAGGCCACACTTGGAGTATAGTTTTCAATTCTGGTCGCCACACTACCAGAAGGATGTGGAGGCTTTAGAGAGGGTGCAGAAGAGATTTACCAGAATGTTGCCTGGTATGGAGGGCATTAGCTATGAGGAGCGGTTGAATAAACTCGGTTTGTTCTCACTGGAACGAAGGAGGTTGAGGGGAGACCTGATAGAGGTCTACAAAATTATGAGGGGCATAGACAGAGTGGATAGTCAGAGGCTTTTCCCCAGGGTAGAGGGGTCAATTACTAGGGGGCATAGGTTTAAGGTGAGAGGAGCAAGGTTTAGAGTAGATGTACGAGGCAAGTTTTTTACGCAGAGGGTAGTGGGTGCCTGGAACTCGCTACTGGAGGAGGTGGTGGAAGCAGGGACGATAGTGACATTTAAGGGGCATCTTGACAAATACATGAATAGGATGGGAATAGAGGGATACGGAACCAGGAAGTGTAGAAGATTGTAGTTTAGTCGGGCAGCATGGTCGGCACGGGCTTGGAGGGCCGAAGGGCCTGTTCCTGTGCTGTACATTTCTTTGTTCTTTGTTCTTTTGTCTCTTCCCGCTGTGAATAGTGTGATGTTTTTTTCCGGCTGTGTAACTGGTTAAAGCTCTTTCCATAGTCAGTGCTCTGGAACATTCTCACTCGGGTGTGTGTGTGTCTCGGTGCTTTTCAAGTCACACTGATCTTTAAAATCTTTTGAAACTGACAGTTAAGACCAGCATTTGTCCTTCTAGATTCAAAGGCCAATGATATTCAGGTACCAAGGAATTGAGTGACTGTCAAATCCAGACAACATGTATTCGATTTCTGTCTGTAATTCGTCCTCTTCGAATCTCCTGTTAAACAATTCACAAAATACTTTACTGTCAGTACAGGATAGAAATTCAGAACAGACAATTCTAGTTCCTCTGGAACAGTCTTTCCACTCATTCCCCAAACGCTGTAAATCTCCATCCCACACACTCTCCCTCCATTCTCACTCTGCTGTATCTAATATTCACCCTCCCAATTCTCCTGAAGGTGCTGATTCAGGCCGATTGACAGATTTATCCTCACGGTTTCCTATCCTGGACACAGCGACCATAACAAATAGGAGCTGTAGTCGGCCATTTGGCCCATTGAACTTGCTCAACCCTGTAATGAGCCCAATGGCCGATCTACCTCAGCACCATTTCCCCACACTATTCCCCATATCCCTTGGTGACTTCAACATCTTGAAACCTATCAACTCGATCTGGAAAATACTTGATGACTGAGGCTCCACAGTCTTCTGGAGTAGAGAATTCCAAAGCTTCACCACATCCTCAAGTGAAGAATTCACTCCTCATCTTAACTTTCATCCATTTTCCTCCCTGTTCCCCGTGACTCTCAACTCCCTCGTCAATCAGAAATCTGTCTAGTTTCACGGTGCTGAGGACCCAGGTTCGATCTGTGTGGAGTTTGCACAAAATCCCTGTGTCTGCGTGGGTCTCATCCCCACAACCCAAAAATGTGCAGAGTAAGTGGATTGGCCTTAATAAATTGGCCCTTAATTGGAAAAAAACATGAATTAGGTACTTTAAATTTAAAAAAGATGTTTTGATGAGGGGGGGGGGGTGGTCATCACAATCAAATCCAATTATTAGCCACATGTACTTTGTGTCATGTTGGGGTCAATGTCCAGCCCCTCACTTTTCATCCCAGTCCCAGGAGGTTGGAGACTGGGCTCCGGAGAAGTAATGGTGGCTGCAGCTCCCACAATCCCCCCGTGCTGAAGAAACTGCATATGTCCAAGGGAGAGAGGCCCTCAATTGAAAAAATAGACTAGGCACTTTAAATTCAAAAAATTAATTCTGTCTAATTCATCCTTGAATATATTCAATGACCCCCAGACGCCACTGGTTCCTGTGGGAAAATAATTAGAATTCCAGAGATTAACAACCCTCTGAGGGAAGAGATAACTGGAAATATATAATGTAGCTACAGTACAATATTACAAAACTAGAAATAATAATAAATGTACTGAACAGAACCATAAATAATATATCTAATCTGTACCATATAACAACACTGGGCATTTCTCTGTCTGATATTAATTTACTGTCCCCTTCATGGCCAGCCATCTCTGGGGGAAACCAGCCCTTTAATTGTGAACATTAGGAAAGAGACCATCCTTTTAGCCAGACAAATAAATGTGTCAAGCTGAGGGAGCAAAGGATGTCAATGTCTTGAAAAGAGAGAGACCTGGGCCAACCTTTGCAGAGTCTGCACCCTCCCTGGATTCACTTCCTTTCCCTTCAGTTGTTGCAAGTGACCAATTGAAGGTGAGAATGAGAAAAGAAATGGAAAGGGGGAGAAAAGAAAGTGTTTTATTCCCAGATGTTGGCGACAGGAGGAAGTTTCAGTCTGTGACTTCAGCTCAATGGTCATTCACACACAATCCACGCTCTGATTGACTGGAGAACCAGAGTCCTTCCGGTCCTCCCAGCTTCTCATTAGCGAACACCTGATCAGGAAGGTCAGAGGGTGGGCTGTCCTGTTCCCCTTGGACATGCGCAGGTGGAGATGGAGATCACCGAGCGGCTTCTCGCTCTGGCCGGAAGCATCAGCCGGTTGCCTGGAAACCTTGTCTGCTGATGTGCAGGGGGTGGGGGAAGGACTGGGGGCGGGGCTCTCGTCTGCGCCCGCCGGGCCTGCGCACTGGAACCCTGAAACGTCACCGCGGAGCAGAGGGATTCAGGCAGGGCTCCGTTGGACGTCACAATGACGCAGAGGGGCATTCCCAGCACACAGTCCCCATTGGGAGCAACATCCCTGGTCACAGAAACAAAATGTGGAGATGCCGGAGTTGGACTGGGTGAGCACAGTAAGACGTCTTACAACACCAGGTTAAAGTCCAACATGTTTGTTTCAAACGCTAGCTTTCGGAGCACTGCTCCTTCACCTGACGAAGGAGCAGTGCTCCGAAAGCTAGAGTTTGAAACAAACATGTTGGACTTTAACCTGGTGTTCTAACAGAAACAAAATACTGCGGATTGGACAACAGCTCAACGTAGGGAGGTCAAATCCCTTCCCAGCCCCACGTGGGCCGAAGTCCGGCCCCTCATTGTCTCCATGAGTGACATTGGCCAATAGGAACTTGTGGAGGACTGGATTGGCGCTGATCCTCCAGCCAATCAGAGTTTGGGGCCTGTCTCACTGGCTGCACGGAGTTTCCTTCACTGCCCAGCAAAGCTGCTGCTCTTCTCGCTTCACACAGACTGAAATCTCCTCTAACCCCTGTAAATAAAACACTTTCTTTTCTCCCCATTAAATTTATGTTCTCATTCTCACCTTCACATGGTGACTTGTTTAAATCCTCAGGCCCAGATGAGATGTTTCCCAGGCTGCTGTGGGCCGCAAGAGAGGAGATTGCAGAGGCTCTGAGAATAATTTTCAAATCTCTGGTCACAGGAGCGGTGCCAGAGGACTGGAGGACAGATAATGTGGTTCCATTATTCAAGAAAAGTAGGGAAAATCCAGGAGATTACAGACCAGTGAGTTTAACGTGAGTGGTCAGGAAATAAATATTCTGAGGGCCAGAATTAATCTCTGTTGCGGAGGCAAGAATTAATCAAGGATAGTCAGCATAGCTTTGTCAAAGGGAGATTATGTATTATAAAGACCGTCCCAAACAAAGGCTCTAACAGGTTTGTGAGCAGCGGTAGCAGTGCCTCTGGTTCTGCACCAGAACAAGGAGATGGAGCAGAGGCTGTGGACAGGGCACGTTCTGCACAATGTCCTCTGCCAAATTGGAGACTTGGAGTCAGACCTCTACATGCTGCTTGACAGTGAAGGGGAGACTGTCTGACAAGCCGGCCAATCCACCCAGCATCTCAATGTACATCCTCATCAGTGCCTATTAAAATCCTCATCTGAGTCCACCTATAGCAGAACCCATCTCTGATCTCACCCTCCAATGAACTGGCAAGCAAACTGTATTTCACCCTGACCTGGATCCAGTTCCAGTGTTTCACCACAGCTGATCCCAACTCTATCGTGGCTGCTAAGTTTGTGCAGTGTTGTATCTGAGCTGGTGGCAGAGAGGGGCACATCAAATGGCTATGTGTCTTCATGAAGTGCTAAGCTGTTGCACTCTCTTTTCATCTTTGACCTGCTATGGCTGAACAGGCAGCATTTTCACAATGGGCCGAAGGGCATTTTGCTGTGCTGTAAAACTCTATGACTCTTTAAATTTTGGGTCTCTGAAAGCAGGAAATCAGAAGGAGAAAGTTGGTTTGAAGGAAGACGGTGGGGGGCGGGGGGGGGGGGGGTGTTGGAAAGGAAGAGATCTATGGTCTACATTTTGTGGAGTTTGCTCGTTATCCACGTGTCCGCGAGGGTTTCCTCCGGGTGCTCCAGTTTCCTCCCACAGCCCAAAGATGTGCAGGATAGGAGGATTGGCCATGAACAATTGCCCCTTAGTGTCCAAAAGGTAGGTGGGTTTAAGGGGATAGAGAGGGGGAGTGGACCTGGGTAGCATGCTCTATCGGAGGGTGGGTGCAGAAGGATTCTGTGGATTCTATTTCATTTGAATTTTCCGAGGAGGTGACTAGGTGTGTAGTTGAGGGGAGTGCAGTTGATAATAATATCTTTTGTCACAAGTAGGCTTACATTAACACTGCAATGAAGTTACTGTGAAAAGCCCCTGGTCGCCACATTCCGGCGCCTGTTCAGGGAGGCTGGTACGGGAATTGAACTGTGCTGCTGGCCTTCCTTGGTCTGCTTTAAAAGCCAGCTCATTAGCCCTGTGATAAACCAGCCCCTGTATGTACATGGAGGGAGAATTCAGAATGTCCAATTCACCTAACTAGCACGTTTTTCAGGACTTGTGGGAGGAACCCAGAGCACCCGGAAGAAACCCACACAGACACTGAGAGAACGTGCAGACTCCACACAGACAGTAACCCAAGCCGGGAATCGAACCTGGAATCATGGAACTATGGAGCAACAGTGCTACCCACTGTGCCGCCCACATGTAGCCCATATAGACTTTAGTAAGACTTGTGACAAGGTCTTACATGGGAGACTGGTCAAGATGGGACCCAGGGCAAATTGATACCAAAATTGGCTTCCTGGCAGCAGGCAGAGGGAGATGGTCAAAGATTGTCTTTGTGACTGGAAGCCTGTGTCCAATGGTGTTCCACTGCGATCGGTGTTGGGTTCCATGTTGTTCGGACGTACGTCAATGATCTGAATGTGAATGTTGGAGATATGATAAGTTAGCAGATGACACAAAAATTGGGGGTGTGGGAAATGGTGAGGAACGCCTCAGATTACAGGATGATATGGACGGGCTGGTTAGATGGCAGAACAGTGGCAAATTGAATTTAATCCTGAAAAGTGCAACAGGTCAAATTTGAGTAATCTCTCCTAACTCAGCAACTGGAACTGTGTATATAGTTAATGTTAAATAAAATAAGTTTTGTTTTCTCTACAACTCGGTGTTATACTCTTCATTGTATCTTATTAAATCCCCATATCCCCACACTCTCCTGCCACTCAACCAATTTCCTAACCGTGTCAATAATTTGCCCTCAACTCCAAAAGCTTCCACCTTAGCTAACAGTCTTTGTGTGGGACTTTATCAAATGCGTTCTGGGAGTCCATATAAATGACATCCATAGACATTCCCCTGTCCTCTACCCTAGTCACCTCCTCAAAACATTCAGTAAAATAAGTCAGGCTGGCTGTCCCTGATCGAACAAAGTTTTTCAAAGTGTTCAGTTACCCCATCCCTGATTATACATTCCAGCAGTTTCCCCACCATAGATGTTCATAATAATCTTTATTAGTGTCACAAGTAGGCTTACATTAACACTGAGGGAGAATTCAGACTGTCCGATTCACCTATAAGGACGTCTTTTGGGACTTGTGGGAGCACCAGGATAAAACCCACGCAGACACGGTGGAGAACGTGCAGACTCCACACTTGCAGTGACCAAAGGCGGGAATCGAACTTGGGTTGCTGGCGCTGTGTAGCAACAGTGCGAACCATTGTGCTACCATGTCGTGTTCGGCTAACTGGTCTGTAATTCCCTGTTTTTCCCCTTTCACCCTTCTTAAAAAGTGAATCCCTTCCCACACTAAGAGCAGGTGAATGGCTTCTCCCCAGTGTGAACTCGTTGGGTGTATTCGCACTTCAAAAAGTGCAATTTTCCAACCCAGAGGGACTACTCCTGAATCTAGGGAATTCTGGAAGATTCTAGTCAGAGCATCTACAATGTGCTCCCCGACTTCCTTTAACACCCTCGATGGAAACCGTCAGGTCCTGGGGATTCGTCACTCTTTAGTTCCATTAGTTTCCTAGTTAGTGATGGTATCGTTATGTTAATTGTATTAAGTCCCTATCCTCTATCGACTATTAATTATTTCAGGACTTATGGCAAGTTATCCTCCTTTTCAACTGTAAATACTGAGGCAAAGTAATTCTTTATCGTGTCTGCCATTCCCCCATTATCACTGGCAATATCTCCATTTTCAGCTTTTACTGGGCCTACATTGCTCTTCACCTCCCGCTTTCCCTTTATATAACTAAACATTTCTTCTCATTGATATTGATGTCCCTTGCAAGTTTCCTTTCATAATCCCTTTCAGTCGCTCTTACAAGCTACTTTGTGACCCTTTGCTAGTCCTTGTACCTATCCTATTCGTCCGGATCTGTACTATGTCTTGTATTTTTGTGCGCCCTTTCTTTTAGTTTTAAGCTGTCCCTAATCTCTTTATTTGTCCATGGCTGTTTTTTTTTTTGTGAAGTGGAACCTTTTCCTCTCAGGGGTATATACTTTCTCTGTATCTCGTTAAATGTTTCTTTAAATATTCTCCACTGATCCTCAGTTGTTTGACCCATTAACAGATCTCCCCAGTTTACCGAGGACAGTCTCTGTCTCATCCCATTAACGTCAGCCTTACCCAAGTCTAAAATTCTACTGTCTGTAACGTGCTTTTCACTTTCAAACACTACACTGAATTCAATCATGTTGTGATCACAGTTAGGCTACTAATTAAATTGGGCTCATTACTCATAACTAAATCTAATATTGCCTGTCCCCTTGTTACATCTGGAACATATTGCTGCAGGAAACTATCCCGGACACATTCCAGAAATTCACTCCCTTTCTGACAGTTGCTTGTCTGCCTCTCCCAATCTGTGTGTCAGTTATAATCCCCCCATTAATACTACTCTGCCTTTGCTACACACTTGCCTAATTTCTGACTTTTTTCAATCTAGCACCTCCGAGCTAACCAGACGGTTGATACACAACACCCATTACAGTTTGAGATTTTTTTGTTCCTCAGTTCCACCTATGTGGGAGGGGATTCTCCATCCTGGCAGCCGGCCAATGGGGTTTCCCGCTGTGGGCATCCCCATGCCGTCGGGAAGTCTGCGGGCGTGAGCGCACTGCCGGCGAAGTGGAGGATCCCGCCGACAGAGAATCCAGCCCATGGTCTCCGCTGGATCCTTCCCCTCATTATATCCTCCACAGCAAACGCCATCTCCCTGGCGCTACACTCACTTGGAGCATCTCGACAACAAGGACTCCAACATCAGACTCCTATTCATTAACTACAGCTTCAAATTCCGAGGTGTGCACATCACCAACAATCTGTCCTTGTCAACCCACGTCAGCACTACGACCAAGAAAGCACAACAGCGCCTATACTTTTTCAGGAAACTAAGGAAATTTGGCATGTCCACATTGACTCTTACCAACTTTTACAGATGCACCATAGAAAGCATCCTACCTGGCAACAAGACTAAGAAACTACAGAGCATCGTGAACACGCCCAGTCCATCACGCAAACCCGCCTCCCATCCATTGACTCTGTCGACACCTTCCGCTGCTTTGGGATAGCGGGCAGCATAATCAAAGCCCCCTCCCACCCGGCTTGTTCACGCTTCCAACTTCTTCCATCGGGCAGGAGATACAAAAGTCTGTGAACACGTCCAAAGACGTGCAGGTTAGGTGGATTGGCCATGATAAATTGCCCTTAGTGACCAAAAAGGTTAGGAGGTGTTATTGGGTTATGGGGATAGGGTGGAAGTGAGGGCTGAAGTGGGTCGGCGCAGACTCGATGGGCCGAATGGCCTCCTTCTGCACTGTATGTTCTAACAGATTCAAAAACATCTTCTCCGCTGTTCCCAGACTCCTAATCGACCCTCTTATGGACTGACCTGATCTCTTCACACATCTCCTCCACTGAGTAGTGCTACACTCCTGTATGCTTCACCCGATGCCTGTGTCTATGTATTTACATTGTGTATTGATGTTTGCCCTGTGTATTCTCATGTATGGAATGATCTGTCTGAACTGTACGCAGAACAATACTTTTCACTGTATCTCTGTACACGGGACAATAAACAAATCCAATCCTCACCATTGAGGTGATAGTATTTCCAATCAGTAAGGCTACTCCACCCCCTCTGCCATATTCTCTGTCCCTCCTGTAAACTTTATAACCGGTATATTTGGTACCCAGTCCAGACCATCCTGCTACTTGTTTTTGGAACTGTATTGAGTTCCCCCTGAGGCCTTCCTCTCCCCCACCATTTGTTAGTTTAAAGTCCTTCTGACCTCCCTATTTATCCTTTCTACGAGGACACTGGTCCCAGATCGGTTCAGGTGGAGACCGTCCCAACGGTACAGATCCCCCCTGGCCCAATACTGATGCCAGTGCCCCGTGAAATGGAATCCCTATTTCCTGCACCACTCCTTTAGCCACGTGTTTACTTCCCTAATTTTCTCATCCCTATGCCAATTTGCACGTGGCTCAGGGAATAATCCAGAGATTATAATCCTTGGGACCTGTTCTTTAATTCTGTTCCTAGTTCCTGATATTCCCAAACAGGTCCTCTTTCCTAGTCTTGCTGATGTTGTTTGTCCCAACGTGGACCACAACAACTGGATCCTCCCCTCCCTCTCCAATATGCTTTCAAGCCGGTTGGACTACACCCTGTACGCTTCATCCAATGCCAGTGCTTATGGTTTAGCTCACTGGGCTAAATCGCTGGCTTTTAAAGCAGACCAAGGCAGGCCAGCAGCACAGTTCAATTCCTGTACCAGCCTCCCCGAACAGGCGCCGGAATGTGGCGACTAGGGGCTTTTCACAGTAACTTCATTGAAGCCTACTCGTGACAATAAGCGATTTTCATTTTCATTTTTCATTTTCATGTAGTTACATTGTATATGTTGTGTTGCCCTATTATGTATTTTCTTTTATTCCCTTTTCTTCTCATGTACTTAATGATCTGTTGAGCTGCTCGCAGAAAAATACTTTTCACTGTACCTAGGTACACGTGACAATAAACAAATCCAATCCAATCCAATCCAGATGCCCCTCACCCTGGCACCGGGCAGGCAACATACCATGTGGGACTCTCGGTCCTGCTTCCAAAGGATGTTATCAGTTCCCCCAATTATAGAATCCCTGACAACTACCACTTCCTCCCCCCGCTTGAATGGCCTCCTGTACCAGGGTGCAGTGGTCAGCGAGCTCATCCTTCCTACAGTCACTGCTCCGATACCCTGCCCCTCCGAGTCCGCTCCCTGGAGACTCGGCTGTGAATCCCCGAGATAAGGTTTTTGTCCTCACAGCTCCGACACTCCGTCCCTCCCAGTCCGCTCCCTGGAGACTAGTCTGGGGAATAGGTGTTGGAGACGAGGTACTGGGGAATGAGAGGAAGGAATGTTCCATAGAAACTAGAACTCTCTGTTCTGAATTTCTATCCTGTACTGAGTGTTGACCTTTGTAAACTCCTTTTACAGATATTACAAGAGGAGGAATTGCAGACAGAAATCTCAATTGTCACGTCTCGGTCTTACAGACTCACTCGATACCTTGGGATCTGAATATCATCGGCCTTTGAATCTAGAAGGAGAAATGTTTGCCTGATCTGTCGGCATCAAAAGGTTTGAAACATCAGCGTGACTGGAAAAGCACCGAGACACACACATCCGAGTGAGAGTGTTCCAGAGCACTGACTGTGGAAAGAGCTTTAACCAGTTACACAGCCTGAAAAAAACATCACACCATTCACAGCAAGGAGAGAACGTACATGTGTTCTGTGTGTGGACAAGGCTTCAACTGATTGTCCAAACTGGAGACACACGAGGAGACCCAAAACATGGAGAAACCGTGGAAATGTGGGGATTGTGGGAAGGGATGCAGATCTCCATCAGAGTTGGAAACTCATCGACGCAGTCACACTGAGGAGAGGCCGTTAACCTGCTCTCAGTGTGAGAAGGGATTCGCTGAGTTATCCGCCTGAAGAGACACCAGCGTGTTCACACTGGGGAGAGGCCGTTCGCCTGCTCTCAGTGTGGGAAGGGATTCACTACTTCATCAAACCTGCTGACACACCAGCGAGTTCACACTGGGGAGAGGCCGTTCACTTGCTTTCAGTGTGAGAAGGGATTCAGTACTTCATTGAGCCTGGTGACACACCAGCGATTCACACTGGGGAGAGGCCGTTCACCTGCTCTCAGTGTGAGAAGGGAATCACTACTTCATCGAGCCTGCGGAGACACCAGCGAGTTCACACTGAGGAGAGGCCGTTCACCTGCTCTCAGTGTGAGAAGAGATTCACTACTTTAAAGATCCTGGGGATACATCAGCGAGTTCACACTGGGGAGAAGCCGTTCACCTGCACTGTGTGTGATAAGGGATTCACTCACTTATCCCACCTGAAGAGACACCAGAGCGCTCACACCAGGAAGAGGCCATTCATCTGCACTGTGTGTGGGAAGGGATTCACTCAGTTATCCAACCTGCAGAGACACCAGCGAGTTCACACTGGGGAGAAGGCGTTAACATGCTCTTAGTGAGAGAAGGGATTCAGATATCCATACACCCTGCAGGAACACTAGCGAGTTAACACCTGGAAGAAGCCATTCACCTGCTCTGAGCAGGGGAGACATTCAATGATCCGTCCCAACTCCGGAGACTGTTAGGGGTGAAAATATTCACACAAAGGCCTGAGTATAAGTGAAAAAGCAGTTTATTATATCTGAATTCTGGGAGACAAGATCTGGGGACTCTGCAGCCCCTGACAGCACCTTATCCCACTTGAGCTAAAGCTCACACGGGTTAATGTACAGATTCAAGGGGCGGAATTAGTTGTTTTCTCATTTACATACAATCAATCAACTATAT
The DNA here is from genome assembly GCF_047496885.1 of Scyliorhinus torazame. Taxonomy (NCBI): domain Eukaryota; kingdom Metazoa; phylum Chordata; class Chondrichthyes; order Carcharhiniformes; family Scyliorhinidae; genus Scyliorhinus; species Scyliorhinus torazame. The sequence goes on along the minus strand of NC_092711.1, from coordinate 158,107,064 downwards.
TCTCATCACACTTATTACATGCAGTCAATCAATTTTTCCTAGCATCCCACTTATCACATATATGGTTAAAGTGGGTGTCGTCTTACCCGCCCCTAACTTCATACAGAAGTCATTCAAAACTAACAATGATGTGTCCTGTCTACAAACTTAGACCTAGAGCTTATCAAGGATACATTGCAAGTCTTGTTCTGTGAAGCTGTTATCAGCGGCTGTTGGGACACTCTCTATACATACCCACGCTTGGGTCTCATGAGGCAGTTTACAGGGAATGTGGCTTGTTCAGCCATTTTATATCACAAAATAGCTAACAGCCATTTTGTGTCTTTTCTGATGTTAACAGCATTGTGTATACACTATCTATTTCTACAAATTGCCTCCTCCAAACAGGCATCTAAGCCAATGAGTACCTTTTGTCTCATCAGAACTATTCAAAAGTAATATAGGAGCACAAATGTAGTTACAGGACCACCTATAATTTATATCATAGTCCAGTATCACAAAATGCCCTCCAACACTTCCCCCTTTTGGTCATGGAAGATGTTTACAGAACTCCAACTGACCACAATGAAATGATATGAGGGCTGCAGGATGTGTAGCAAAGATATACGGCCTTTGGGGCATGTAACCTCCCAGATGTTCCGTCCGTACACCGTGCATGTGATTCAATGATCACCCCTCACACAAACACATAAATGCCACATTTAATGTCTTGATATCAATCATTCCTGCCTCCCTGACTAACTCTGCTGTCTGTCATTAAATTATGTTACTCATAGCAGTTCTCAAGTAAGCTCATCTCACAGTCCCATACCCGCTGCCACTAACTGTCACTCTGAAGTAGATCCTCTGTGTGTTTATTTTTCAAAGCGTGGATTTTTTTCGCTAACTAGTGGTAAAGCTTAACTGATTGACTGATCTTGAGTCTTCGTTCCCTCAGAGTTTCTGCAGGATTTGGGACCATCTCTGGCTATTTATATTCCTAACTCAAATGATCCTTGCTAGGCCTATAGTGGTGGGCCTAAGGGGTACAAATGTTATAGCGATAAGAAGTTACAGTATTTTCCTTTTCTTCCGTAAACTTAAAATGCATGAGGGCAGGTGTAATCTCTAAGACACAACCATGAGTTCTGATTAACCCACATTCGTCCAACTCTCCCTGTCCCACTGGGTGGGACAACGTGAGGGAGATCCCCTATATTATCCCTGTGTACAGCAGAGGTCTCGATGAGATAGTACCTGAGGGAGGTGTTAGCCTGTACGATTCCCATGTCCTCCAGTGGGTTGTGAGGGTATGGCCCTGAGTCCAGTGTGATGATAGGGATCATCATGACCATCTCTACCCCCGTCATCTCGTCCATTTTACAGTCGGGGATCGCTGAGTATACTCTGGTTACTCCCTTCAGAGTACGGTTGTCCAGCGTCCCTTGTCATTTGTCTAGCTTAGCCAGTTGCGGGCTGTCTATTCAATCAGGCACCTCCCCCCTTTAGATCAGATCAAGGTTGTGTCTTAGCTGCCCCTGTCAGAGCCTTCCGGCTGTCCACATTTCTTGGTCGATGAGTTTGTTAATTGATGTTGAATGTCTTAGTGTGTGTCCCTAACACTGTTGTCCTATTGAATTGTATATCCAGACCCTCTTCCCCAAGATGGCTAGACCTTTCTCTCCTTTCCCTAATATTATCTTCCTTATTCCTATAAGTTGTTCTATCTTTGCATTCAGCCTTTGTATGTCTAGTGGCTTTACCATAGAGGTTTCTGTGTTAAGTCAAGTCACTGCATCATTGATTATGCCTCTTCTAACCCTGTGTAGGTTGTCATGCCCTAAACATCTCGTCCGTGTCATTGGCAGCCTGCTTCATAACAACCTTACTTCAAACACTGTACATATTTATTTCATATTATAAACAATACCGGAACGCGCGAGAAGTACAGACACGAGTTATATACGCATCCGATATCTTTCCCCGAATGTCGCTGTAGCCAAGCATTAAAATAAGCTATATCATTGGTCCAGTCTCTAGCTGCTGGGATGCACAGCCAGTCAATAAAACTATAAAAAGCATTATAGTTCATATATCTACGTGCATCCTGTGTACGTTGTGAAGTTAATGATGTTCAAGTGCCTTGAAGTGCTTGTAGTTGTTCTGAGGTCTCAAGAGCCCTCACGAGTCCCCACAGCTGCTGCTGTCGTGCCAGCCTTTCTTGAATGTTTAACCTCAAAATTTAAAGGAAAAGTGGAAAAGTGTCCTGGTCGTCACCAGGTGTTAGATGTTGTCCGTATGAAACTTTTCCTGTATGGGCCGAACACGTGTGTTATGCAGGGGATAGATCCAGTTGATATTGTGGAATTTACACTATTCTTCTTTGTGGACAAATCAAGCATTCCATCGGCTTGTTGAAAATCTTTCTGCTGATTTTTATTTACAGTACTGACCCTTTCATATCTATTTTCCTAATTCTGTTGCGATTGAACCTGACCTTGACGTGGATTTGCCTGGTTAATCAGCCAGTTTACAATAACTCAACTGTCTCAAATTCCTGAAGCTACTGCAAATACCGTGGCACTTATAGTTACTTGTAAAGTTCTGCACTGTATGTTCTATGTTCTAACACCAAAGATCCATTCTGCATGGGACAGAGTGGGTTAACGAATCTGAATATATCAGAAAATTCAAAACTTAAGATTTGTAAGTTCCAATTAAAAATACAACTTCAGCTGTTTTTGTCTTGTTATTACTTTATCAGAATGACAAAGCCCGAGCTCAGAGTGTGGACAGGCAAACCCAGCATGGGAGTGTTGGATTGCCGCCAGGTTCCTGTTATCAAGTGACTGAGAACGATGTGTTTTTTCAATATAGATTTGCTTTCAATCAGAGTTGCGTGTTTTTCCTTTAAAAAAACAACAGCTTCACACATTGTCTGCAGTTTTAATTTCCAAGCTAATTTTAAACATTTATTTGGAAATATCAAACACAATCAGTTATTGAATATCTGACTGAACCAATTTTGCGCTGTATCGTGGTTCTCTACCAAACGTCATTTTGTCACCACCCTTCTTTTGTTTAAACAAGAAACATGAACATGGACATATTTTATTTACCCATCTCTCCTTTACACTTAATTCTGCAATCTCAGAATTAAAACATCTGCATCGTGAGACAGGTTAATTTTACCCTACTGATGATTACAAAGTATTTGTGTCAGGGAAGTTTTAACCCTGAACTAATGAAACACTGGCTTGGTCGTATGTATTGTAACTGTCCTGTGTATTTCAACTATCCTAACTTCCACTGAACACCATAAAACTAATACTTTCTTATTCTTACATATGTGATTTTGTACCCTGATTAAAATTCCTTGCGTATCAAAATTAGCCTGGAAATGTCAATGATAACCTTTGAAAATAAAAATTTTGTAACTGCACTCAAAATATGGGGTGGAGAGGCCGGCCCGCTAATCGGTGGCCCAAGATCGAGGGCCAGACCCCTTCAGAGCCCCCCCCCCCCCGGTGAAGGAGCCCCCCCCCCCCAAGCCTTCCCGCAGAGTTCCTGCCGGCAGCGACCAGGGGTGGATGGCGCCGGTGGGACCCTTTCGTGGCGGAGCGGCCGCTCGGCCCATCCAGGCCGGAGAATCGCCGCTCACAGCGATTCTCCGAGCGGCCCAGCGCGAATCGCACGGCGCTGGTTTTGGGGGGCATGGGAGAATCGCGTGTGGGCGTCGGGGCGGCGTGGCGAAATTCTTTAACCATATATGTGATAATTGTGTATGGCAGGAAAATTGATTGACTGCATCTAATAAGTGTGATGCGAATATAGTTGATTGATTGTATGTAAATGAGAAAAGAACTAATTCCGCCCTTGAATCTGTATATTAACCCATGTGAGCTTTAGCTCAAGTGTTATAAAGTGCTGTCAGGGGTTGCGGAATCTCCAGATCTTGTCTCCCAGAATACTGACATAATAAACTGCTTTTTTAAACTTGTACTCAGGCCTTCGTGTGACTATTTTCACCCCGAACAACTCACAATGGGCCGAAATTAAAAATGATAAAATCTTGAGGTGGAGGATTGAACTCTCCACCTACGCGTACGATATCAAGTATCGTCCAGGGGAGCTCAAAGAGCCCCCAGATGCCCTGTTCCGCGGCACGTGTGCCAACGCGCAGGAGGATCGCCTGCGGGCCGTCCACAACGACCTCTGTCACCCGGGGGTAACCCGGCTCGCCCACTTTATCAAGTCCCGCAACCTACCTTACTCCACCAAGGAGGTCAAGGCCATGAACAGGGCTTGCCAGATCTGCGTGGTGTGCAAACCGCACTTCTACCGGCCAGCCAAGGCTCACCTTGTAAAGGTTTCGGGGCCCTTTGAGCGACTAAGCGTGGACTTCAAAGGTCCCCTCCCGTCCACTTCTACTTCCTAACCGTCATCGACGGGTTCTCCCGCTTCCCTTTTTCCGTTCCCTGTCCCGACATGACCTCGGCCACCGTGGTAAAGGCACTGCACAGCATCTTCACCCTGTTTGGTTTCCCCACTTTTTTCCACAGCAACCAGGGTACATCGTTCATGAGCGATGAGCTGCGTCAGTATCTGCTCAGCAAGGGCATCGCCTCGAGCAGAACGACCAGTTATAACCCGCGGGGAAACGGGCAGGTGGAGAGGGAGAACGCGACAGTTTGGAAGGCTGTCCTTCTGGCCCTACGGTCGAGAAGTCTCCCAACCACCTGCTGGCAGGTGGTCCTACCTGATGCCCTCCATCCCATTAGGTCCCTCCTCTGCATGGCCACGAATGAGACCCCTCACAATCGCTTGTTTGTCTTCCCCAGGAAGTCCACCTCTGGGGTCTTGCTTCCACCTTGGTTGAGGACTTCGGGACCTGTTCTTCTCCGGAGGCACGCGAGGAGCCATATGACGGACCCCCTGGTCGAGAGGGTCCAGCTGTTACATGCGAACCCCGATACGCCTACGTCGCGTACCCTGGCGGAAGGCAGGACACATTTCCCTCCGGGACCTGGCACTCGCTGGTTTCCCCCACTGATGCCCCCCCCCCGGACCCCAACACCGCCTGTAGACACCGACCATGCCCCCCCCCCCCCTCCCAGCACCCTCCCTTCCACACTCCCCGCCGGCACCGCTACCCCCAGCTGTTCCCCCTCCCCTCCAACCCCCTACCCCGATCCGGACGAAAGCTCCGACCACCGTGCTCCCGGATGTACCCTCACCAAAGAAGTCTGTGTCCGCCGCACCACCGCCTGAGCTGAGAAGGTCGACGAGGACGATCAGGCCGCCAATGAGAATAGACATGTAATTCCACTTCACCCCCGACAGACTCTGTGTTTTTTTTAAAAACGGGGTGAATGTGAAGAATGGTTACTGTACCTTTAATACCATATAGGTAATGCCCCTTTAAGACCAGGTTTGGAACCCTGGGGAACTCTGCCTCCGGCTCCGCCCACCAGGGAGCCATATATAAGGTGACGCCCTGTCGGCGGCACTCAGTGAGCACTCGTCTCTGTACCTGGCTAGTTCTCTGCTTATTAAAGCCTTCATTTTACCATTCCACACTCGTGTTGTTATTGAGGGTATAACACCTTTATACTGTGAATCCAGCCTCTGAAAACTGGCCTAGTCCAATTAACTAATTAACAAGCTCCTGTGGGGGAGTTTATCTACCTGTGTTGTGTTTTTTGCCTTCTGGTGCGGTTCTGTATTGTTTCTTGGTTTCAGGGAGGTGGGGCTCAGTTACTGAGGAGGTGGGGGAGGGGGGACTCTGGCAGGGGTCACCACACGAGGAGACGCAGGTTGATTAGTGAACGGGAGTGTGGTGGGGGAGGGGCCGCGGTCATTGGAGCCTGGTCAAACAGGTTTCAATGGACCTGGGAGGTGTGAATGGTGGGGGGAGGGGCTCGATACTGGGTGAGGTGTTTGCAAGAGGAAGTGGATGGGGTGATTCTGGGAAGAACAGGAGGTGATCCCGTTTAAGGTCAAGGTGGTCGGGAGGAGAGGGAGGAACGCCAACAACTGCTAGAAGAGATTTTGGGATGGATGGGTGAAAAGCGGGGGACATAGACCCAGGGTTCCTGGTAAAGAGAACAGAGTTGCAGGCGAGGTTGGACCTATTGTCCACAGGCAAAGATGTGCATCAGTTGAGAAGAGCGAGGGGGACGGTCTATGAGTATGGGGAGAAGGCAGGCTGTATGTTGGCAGGTCAGCTCCGTAGGGAGGTCGCAGCAAGGGAGAGAGTTTGGGTGCGGGACAGGATGGGGTAGCTGGTGATGGCTCCAGAACAGATTAATAAGGTGTTTGAGGAGTTCTATTGGGACTTGTATAAGTCGGAGCCACCAGAGGAGGAGCGGGAGATGAGGGAGTTTATGGGTGGGTTAGAGTGCCCGAGGTTGGGGAGGTGGAGAGGGCTGGGTATGAGGAGGGGGGTGGAGGAGGTGAAGGTGACGATTGGGAGAATGCAGGCAGGGAAGGCAGCTGGGCCAGATGGGTTCCCAGTCGATGCTGGTGAGAAAGGGGGAGGGTCATGTAGAACAAAAGGGAAAGTCAGGGATTGGTTAGAGGGTGGGTGAGATTAAATGTCAAAAATGTCCTGGAACAAAAGGCAAAGGGAGAGGTAATGGTTGTGGTAAAGAAACAAAGCATTGGTCCAGAGGAATGGCAGAATAAAGGACAGTTCTGTCTGGAAGCAAAAAAACATGAAAACAAGATGCAGACTGGCACTCGGCAAAAAAACAAATCAAAATGGAGGAGCGAGTTCAGGGTGTGAAGTTGTTGAACTCAATGTTGAGTCTGGAAGGCTGTAAAGTGCCTCATGGGAAGATGAGGGGCTGTTGGTCCAGCTTGTGTTGGGCTTCTCCGGAACATTGCAGCAGGCCGAGGACTGAAATGTGAGCATGGTTCCGAGTACAGAAGCTGGGACATGTTGCTGTATTTATACAGGGCCTTGGTGAGGCCACACCGAGAATATTGTGTGCAGTTTTGGTCTCTTTTTCTGAGGAAGGATGTTCTTGCTCTCGAGGGAGAGCAGCGAAGGTTTCCCAGACTGATTCCACGGATGGCGGGATTGTCATAAGAGGAAAGATTGACGAGGTTGGGATTGTTCTCGCTGGAGTTCAGAAGAATGAGGGGGGGGATCTCATAGAGACGTATAAAATTCTAACAGGACTAGGGTAGATGCAGGGAGGATGTTCCCGATGGTGTGTGTGGCCAGAACCAGTGGTCACAGTCTGAGGATCCATTTCTGACAGAGATGAGGAGGCATTTCTTCACCCAAAGAGTGGTGAGCCTGTGGAATTCATTACCACAGGAAGTAGTTGATGCTAAAACATTGAATATATTCAAGAGGCGGCTAGATATAGCACTTGAGGCGTATGGGTTTGAAGGCTAAGGGGACAAAGCAGAATTAGGCTCTTGAGTTGGATGATCAGCCATGATCGTAATGAATGATGGAGCAGGCTCGAAGGGCCAAAAGGTCTCCTCCTGCTCCCATCTTCTATGTATGAGAGCAAGGTGGTGAATTCTAATGACAGCAAGCGGAAGGTCAGAGTCATGCTTGTGGACTGAGCGGAGGTTTCCACAAAGAGGGCAGGGAACAGGCTACAGATGAATTAAAGACAAACCGTTTGGGTTCATAACATTGTGAACATCCTTTTACTCTGGTTGTCTTTGATCCTCAAGTCATTTTCTGTTTTTTAACCATGTTCTGTTTCATTAATAAACGATCATCAGTAAAAATATTTGATTTTTCTAGACTTTGCATTAGGTTGATGTACTTTAGGGAAAGTGGGTGAGAGGTTGACAGGCTCTTTAACGGAAAGTGAGTCCCTCTGAGGTAATTGGCAAAGGAGCCAGAGGGGAGATGAGATTTTATTTTATTTTTTGACACAGCGAGTTGTTCTGATCTGCCTGAAAGCAGATTCAATTGTATCTTTCCAAAGAGTAAAATCTTGAATGGGAAGAATTTGCAGGGCTGTGGGGAAAGGGCAGAGCAGTTGGATGAATGGGAGAGTCCTTTCAAAGAGATAGCAGGGGCACGATGGGCTGAATGGTCTCCTCCTGCAGCCTGTGAATCGGAGCCTCCTGCTTTTGTGCAGGTTAAAAGGGACAGATTTCATTGCAGCCTCTTTCCTGTCTATGTATTTAAAGAGACGGGTTTCTCTTTAGCTCCGAGTGACCGATATAATTGGTTGGAGGCCCATTTCCCAGTCAGTCCTCCAGCACCTTCCTGTCTCTCTATTAGTGCGACGCCCATGGCAGTTTCCCAACTGGTGCGCAAGCCCTGTTATTCTCAGCTAAATTCAGCCTCAGCTCCGTCTCCTGGCTTTCATTGACAAGAGCAATAGACACAGAAAGGTGCCCGTGGCTCAAATGGGAAGTCAAAACTTGTGGCTCTAAACCGAGACTTCAACATTTGCCAATCAAATCCATGTTATCTATACTGGGGTTTCTATTATTACCGTGCCACCCCTTTTCATGTCACATTGATGTACTTTAGGGAAAGTGGGTGAGAGGGGAGGCAAAGGGTGGGAGTTTTAAAAGATAACTTTCCCTTTCTAACTTTGTATTGTCTATAGTGTCAGCCGTGGCTCAGTGGGCAGCTCTCTCACCTCTGAGTCAGAAGATTGTGGGTTCAAATCCCAGTCCAGGGACCCGAGGACAAAAATCACATCCAACATTCCTCGTCCCAGCACAGAGGGAGGCTGAAAGAACAGCCTTCTTTCAAATAAGATGTTAAACTGAGGCCCTGTCTGCCCCTCTCAGGTGGGTGTAATAGTTCCCACAGCCACTATTTTGAAGAAGAGCAGAGGAGTTATCCCCAGTTTCCCGGTCAATATTTATCCCTCATTCAACATCACTAAAAATACATCATCTGCTCATTATCACATTGTGTAGGATCTTGCTGTGTGTAAATTGGCTGCTGTGTTTCCTACATTACAACAATGACTACACTTCAAAAGGCACTTCATTGGCTGGAAAGCACTTTGCGACGTCCTGTGGTTGTGAAAGGTGCTAGAGAAATGCAAGTTTTTAAATTGAAGGTTTATGCTTTCTGATCTTGTTATCTGGAACTTTATTGATTTCAGCCACCCCCAACCTACCATTTAATAAATTCACTTTGGTTCTGACAAGGCAATTAAGGCAAAGACAGAATTCGCTTTATATTAAATTTAAAAAGTTTATTCAAAGAAACTTTAAGACATTGACTTTTACAACTTCATGTGGGTGATCAGTCTGTAGAAGAGTAACCCTCTCTGGCTCCTTCTTTGACAGTAATTCTTGTGGAATTCAGCCTCGGGAGTCTGGCTCCTTCTTTGACAGTAATTTCCTTGGAACCCGGCCTTGGGAGTCTTCAGTACTTGGCCAGCAAGGAAGACCTTCAGAACCTCTACTTTTATCCCCAAAGTGACCATTACTTCCCGTCAGGGTTGGGCCTGTTGTAACATGACCATTGGTCAATTTGGTCACTGGATTAATTTAATTGGATCCCCAATTACTAACACCTTCTCTCATTATCTTAGACAAGAATACAATAGAACTGTTTCATACTATCCCTTTATCTGATTCTATACAATCCCTTATTCATACAGTTTCAAATGTTGAGGCTAATCAGAGCTTGAAGGTCTCTCTTGCCAGTATATTTATCCCCATTGCACATATTTTACATACACAGCAATTAAGCTTTTACATTTTTTTACAGGAAATAAAACTCTCTTACTATAACTTACTGATTCATTATTGATTATTTAATTGTCACTCAATTAATGCTCATTACTTAATCAGTCATCGGTTACTGGTAGCTAATTAATACAGTAATCTTTAATTAATACATTTGGTTAATACAATATCCACTGGTTGAAATGAAAATCACTTATTGTTACAAGTAAGCTTCAAATGAAGGTACTGTGAAAAGCCCCTAATTGCCACATTCCAGCACCTGCTCAGGGAGGCTGGTATGGGAATTGAACCGTGCTGCTGGCCTGCCTTGGTCTGCTTTCAAAGCCAGCGATTTAGCCCTGTGCTAAACCAGCTCTGTTGAAAAATACTGTTTTATGGAAGACAATCACTTTCTTTCTGACTAACTTTGATTGGATTGAACAATGAGTCTTAGACTTGAGCCAGACTTTGGCAGGATATGATACCCTGTAGCTTTACAAAATTCTGGAACAATTTGTTACTTTAAATAATTTCGCCTCATTCAGCAGTTTCGAGAAACAGTTTGGTTTATACAGAATGAATTTTTAAAATAAAGGTCCAGTCACGTTTTCAAGTTTAACTTGGCTTCCTTAACTTTGTTACTTACAACAGTGAAGTTGGACGAGTGATTTTTTAAAACAAAATATTATTAATGAGGCATACCCAGAATTTCCGACGTTACAACAGTGACTAAACTTCAAGAGTACTTCAAAGGCTGTAAAAAGCTTTAGGGGATTGTGTGGTCATGAAAGGTGTTATAGAAATAGATATAGAATCCCTTGAGTGCAGAAGGAGGCCATTCAGCCCATCGAGTCGGCACCGACTCTTCCAAAGAGCAATCTACCCATATCCACTCACCCGTAACGAAAGAGAAAATGCTGGAAAATCTCAGCAAGTCTGGCAGCATCTGTAGGGAGAGAAAAGAGCTAACGTTTCGAGTCCAATGATTCTTTGTCAAAGTTAACAATCAGAGAATGTGGGGAATATTTATACGGTGGAGTGAGAATGAAAGGTGAGTCATAGCCACAGAAACGGGGTAATACTCCCCACATTCTCTGACTGTTAGCTTTGACAAAGAGTCATTGGACTCGAAACATTAGCTCTTTTCTCTCCCTACAGATGCTGCCAGACCTGCTGAGATTTTCCAGCATTTTCTCTTTCGTTTCAGATCCCAGTATCCGCAGTAATTAGCTTTTATCCACTCACCCGTAACCCCATAACCTAATCTGCACATCCCTGGACAGTGAGGGGCAATTTATCAGGGCCAATCCCCCTAACCCATACATCAGGACTGTGGGAGGAAACCAGAGCACTCAGTGGAAACCCACAGAATGGGAGAACGTATAAACCCCACCCACACAGTGACCTTGGCCAGAATTGAACATGGGTCCCTGGTGCTGTGAGGCAACAATGCTAACTACTATGCCATTGTGACGCTCAAATAAATGTAATTGATTTTTAGAACTAGTCCCCAAACTTGGATATATCACACTCGGTCCACTCACAAAGATCACTCATAAAGACTGAGGCTTGATTTTATGTAACAACCATGTCTTTCACTTCATTTCAAATACCCTGTGAAAATCCAAACACAGTATCTCATGAAAGTATTTGATTTAAAACAGAATGACTTGTTGTGATTTGGGATTCACTGCCTGACAATGGTGCAGGAAGTAAATTCTACTGTAACTTTCAAAAGGGAACTGGACAGATTCTGCAGGAAAATAAACTTGCAGGGTGATGGGACCAATTAGCCTGTTCATTCAAAGAGCTAGCATGGGAATGCTGGGCTTAATGGCCTCCTTCTTTGCCTTTTGATTCTCGTTTACATTTTAAGAAAATCTTAGACTTGAACCAGAGTTTGGCAGTATTTGGGAAATATCTGAAATCCACTTCCTACGAAGGGGGTAGAAGCAGAGATGATGAAATGTTTCCAATAGGAAATTGTATGGGCTTTTGAGGGAAATAAACCAACAGGGATACGGGAATAGAACAGGACAATCATTTGATCAATAGAAATCTACAAGTTGTGAATCTTTGGAATTCTCTACCCCAGAGGGCTGTGGGAGCTCAGTCACTGAGTGTGTTTAAAGCAGAGACTGACAGATTTCTAAATACCAATAACACAAATGGATATGGGGATAGTGTGGGGAAAAAGGCATTGAAGTGGATGATCAGCCATAATCGTATTGAATGGTGGAGCAGGCTCGACGGGCTGAATGGCCAACTCCTGCTCTTATGTTCCAATGATACAAAGATAGGTAGGAAAGTAAATTGTGAAAAGGACATAAGGAGGTTACAAAAGGATATAGATAGGTTACGTGAGTGGGAAAAGATCTGTAAAATCTAGTATTATGTGGGAAAATGTGACAGTGTCCATTTTTGGCACAAAGAATAAAAAAGCTTATTATCTAAATGGTGATAGATTGCAGAGCTCTGAGATTCAGAGGGATCTGGGTGTCCAAGAGCAGGAATCACAAAAGGCGAGTATACAGGTACAGCAAGTAATTAGGAAAGCTAATAGAATGTTATTGTTTATTGTGAGGGGAATTGAATACAAAAGTAGGGAGGTTATGCTTCAGTTATGCAGGACATTGGTGAGACCACATCTGGAGCACTGTGTACAGTATTGCTCTCATTTAAGGAATGATGTCAATGTGTTGGACGCAGTTCAGAGAAGGTTTACTGGACTCATACCTGGAACTGGAGGCTGGTCTTATGAGGAATGGTTGGACAGGCTGGGCCTGTGTCCTGTAGAGTTTAGGTGACTTGATTGAACCGTATAAGATCCTGAGGGGCCTTGACAGGGTGGATGTGGAAAGGATGTTTCCTCTGGTGGGAGAATGTAGAAATTGAAGTCACTTTAAAAGTAATGACTTGCCCATTTAAGGCAGAGGAGAACCTTTTCTCTCCGAGGGTCGCGAGTCTTTGGAACTCTCTTCCTCAAAGGGCAATGGAAACAGAGTCTGTGAATATTTTTAAGGTCGAGCTGGATAGATTCTTGCCAAGAACGTGAAAAGTTATCGGTGGGTCAGCGGGAATGTGGTTTTGAGGTTTCAATCAGATCAGCCGTGAACTTATTGAATGGTGGAGCAGGCTCGAGGGGCCGAGTGGCCTACTCCTGCTCCTAATCCGTATGTTATCACATCCTTTACAATAGATTGTAGCATCTTCCGTCCTACTGATGTCAGACTAATGGGTCTGTGGTTCCACGTTTTCTCTCTCCCTCCTTAAATATTGGGGTTACATTTACCACCTTCCAATCTGCAGGAACCATTCCAGAATCTATAGAATTGTGAAAGATGATCACCAATGTATCCACTATCTCTACAGCCGCCTCGTTCAACACTCTGGGATGTAGAGCATCAACTTTTGGGGATTTATTAACTTTGAACCACATTAATTTCTCCAGCACTACTTTTTCACTAATACTAATCTCCTTCAGTTCCTCGTGCTCACTAGTCCCTTGGTTCTCTCGTGTTTTTAGGACAATTTCTGTCTCTTCCTCCATGAAGACAAACACACATTGTTTAGTTTCTCTGCCATTTCCTTATTCCCCATTATAAACTCTCCTGTCTCTGCCTGGAATGGACCCACATTGGTCTTTGCTAATCTTTTCCTTTTCACATTCCCATAGGAGCTTTTCCCATCGTTTTTTGTTTCTCGCCAGTTTGCTCTCATGTTCTATTTTCTCTTGATCAGTTTATTGATCCTCCTTTGCTGTATTCTAAAACAAGTTCCCAATCCTTAAGCTTACGCTTATTTCGGTCACTTTATGAGCCTCTTCCTTTGATCTAATGTAACCTTTAATATTTCTTGTTAGCCACAGTTGCATCAATTTTCTTGTATCAGATTCCCTGAGAGAGAAAGAGAAGACAGAACGAAATGCAGCCCTGGATGTAATTGAAGCAGAAACAATAACAGCAGAATCCAACACTGTAATCAATTGTGAACTTGTTGGTGTCTCAGCAGGGACGAGGAAACACAGAATCCCTTCCCACACTGAGAGCAGATGAACGGCTTCTCCCCAGTGTGAACTCGCTGGTGACTCTGCAGGCTGGAGAACTCAGTGAATCCCTTCTCACACTGAGAGCAGGTGAACGGCCTCTCCCCAGTGTGAACAAACTGGTGTCGCCGCAGGTTGGATAAGTGAGTGAATCCCTTCTCACACTGAGTGCAAATGAACGGCTTCGCCCCAGTGTGAACTCTCTGGTGTGTCTGCAGGCTGGATAACTGAGTGAATCCCTGCCCACACACAGAGCAGGTGAACGGCCTCTGCCCAGTGTGAACAAGCTCGTGTCTTCGCAGGCTGGGTAAGTCATTGTATCCTTTCTCACACTGAGAGCAGGTGAACGGCTTCTCCCCAGCATGAACAAACTTGTGTCTCCGCAGGTTGGAAAAGCGAGTGAATCCCTTCCCACACTGAGAGCAGGTGAACGGCTTCTCCCCTGTGTGAACTCGCTGGTGTGCCTGCAGGTTGGATAACCGAGTGAATCCCTTCCCACACTGAGAGCAGGTGAACGGCCTCTCCCCAGTGTGAATGCGCCGATGAGCTTCCAGTGCAGATGGGACTCTGTATCCCTTCCCACAGTCCCCACATTTCCACCATTTCTCCATGTTTTGGGTCTCCTCGAGTCTCTCCAGTTTGGACTATCAGTTGAATCTTTGACCACACCCAGAACACGTGTATGGTTTCTCCCCGCTGTGAATGGTGTAATGTTTTTTCAGGCTGTGTAACTGGTTAAAGCTCTTGCCAGTCAGTGCGTGTGTCTCGGTGCTTTTCCAGTCACACTGATGTTTAAAATGTTTTGAAACCAACAGGTTGGGCAAACACGACTCCTTCTAGATAATGGCTGATGAATCGAGTGACTGTCAGATCTAGACGTGATGTTTGAGATTTTGGTCTGTAAATCCTATCCTTTTAACATCCTGTAAAAGGAATTTACAAAAGACATCACTGTCAGGACAGGATAGAAATTCAGAACAGATTATTTTAATTTCTCTGGAACATTCTTTCCTCTCTCGTTGCTCAAAAGCTGTAAATCTCCGTCCCACACACTCTCCCTCCATTCTTACTCTGCTGCATCTAATATTCACCCTCCCAATTCTCCTGAAGGTGCTGATTCAGGCCGAGTGACAGATCCATGCTCACTGCTTCCTGTCCTGGACACAGGGATCATAACAAACTGAAGCTGCAGTCGGCCATTCAGCCCATCGATCCTGCTCAACCATTCAATGGGATCATTGGCCGATCTACCTCAGCACCATTTTCCCACACTATCCCCCATATCCCTCAATATCTTCAATATTGAGAAACCTGTCAATCTCTGTCTTGAAAATACTTGATGATTGAGGCTCAACAGTCCTCTGGGGTAGAGAATTCAAAAGCTTCACTACTTTAAATTAATTGAAGATCCTGGCCACGTGTCACTGTCCATGTGGAGTCTGCACATTCTCCCCGTGTCTGCGTTGGTCTCACCCCCACAACGTAAAACGATGTGCAGGGTCGGTGAATTGGCCACGCTAAATTGCCCCTGAATTGGGAACTCTTAAAAAAAAAAAATTTTTTAAAATAAATACATTTACGGGATTTGGGTGTCGCTGGTTAGGCGAGTATTTGTTGGCCATCCCTAGTTGCCCTTCAGAAAGTGGTGGTAAGTGGCCTCCTTGCACATGCACTGTGCTCTTAGGGAGGAAGTTCCAGGATGTTGCTCCAGCGACAGTGAAGGAATGGCGATATATTTCCAAGTCGGTCTGGTGAGTGACTTGGAAGGGAACCTCCAGGTGGTGGGGTTCCCAGGTATCTGCTGCTCTTGTCCTTCTAGATAATAGTGGTCGCTTTGCTGAGCACCTTCGGTCTGTGCACATTCAGGACCCTGACCTTCCAGTTGCTTGCCATTTTATTTATTTATTTATATGAATTTGGAGTACCCAATTAAAGGGACAATTTTGCCAATCCTCCTATCTGCACATCTTTGGGTTGTAGGGGCAAAAAGACAAGCAGACACGGGGAAAATGTGCAAACTCCACATGGACAGTGATCCAGAGCCAGGATCGTACCTGGGACCTCGGCGCCCTGAGGCAGCAGTGATTAACCACTGTGCCACCGTGCTGCCCCTGCTTGCCATTTTAACACAAGACCCTGTTCCCAAGCCTGTCCTTGGCTTGTTGCAAGGTTCCAGTGACGCTCAACACAAACTGGAGGAACAGCATATCGTCTTCCGGTTAGGCACGCTACAGCCTTCTGGTCTCAACATCAAATTCAACAACTTCAGATGATTAGCTCTACCCTACCTCAACCCCTTTGTTTTCTTTCCGTTTCATTTTAACTGTCCATTACCTTTTATTTCTTTGTCTTTCTTCATATATATACTTCCCCCTCACTCTTTCCCCCTATCTTATCACCCCATTCTTTACTTTTCATTCCCTTTGCTTCCCCCCTTTTTCTCATTTTACCTCTCTGCCAACCATGCCCCCCTCTCCCCACATCTGTCACAGCTTATCCTCTGATTTTAGTTTGTCTGCTGTTTGTCTTTCACACCTTTTATTCTCTCTGGGGACTGCCATTATAATCTTTATTTTATTAATAATCTTTATTGTCACAAGGAGAATTACATTAACACTGCAATGAAGTTACTGTGAAAAGCACCTAGTCGCCACATTCCGGCACGTGTTCGTGTACACAGGGAGAATTCAGAATGTCCAAATTATCTAATAGCACATCTTTCGGGACTTTTGGGAAGGAACCGGAGCACCCAGAGAAAACCCACACAGACACGGGCTGAACGTGCAGACTCGGCACAGTGACCCAAGCCGGGATTTGAACCTGGGACCCTGGCACTGTGAAACCACAGTGCTAACCACTGTGCCACTGTGCTGCCCTTTAGCACTCTTTTTCCTTTGTTTCTGACTCATCTTTCTTTCCTTCACCCTACAGTATAAATATCTCCCACTTTCTATCCTTTTTCCCTTTGACAAAAGGTCACCTGGACTCGAAAACATTAGTTCTTTTCTGTCCTTGCAGATGTTGCCAGACTGGCTGAGACTTTTCAGCATTTTCTCTTCTGGAAATATATAACGTAGCTCTACAGTACTATATTACACAACTAGAAATAATAATAAATGTGCTTTATTACAGAACCAACAATATATCTAATCTGTATGATATAACACTACACATATTTCAATCCTACATTAATTTACTGTCCCCTTAAATGTCAGCCATCTCCTGGGGAAACCAGCCCTTTAATTGTGAACACTAGGAAAGAGACCATCAGGGGCAGCAAGGTAGCACAGTGGTTAGGCCAGTTCCTTCACAGCTCCAGAGTCCCAGGTTCGATTCCCGGCTTGGTTCACTGTCTGTGCAGAGAGTCAGCACGTTCTCCCCGTGTCTGCGTGGGTTTCCTCTGGGTGCTCCGGTTTCCTCCTACAGTGCAAAGATGTGCAAGTTAGGTGGATTGGCCATGCTAAATTGCCCTTAGTGTGCAAAATGTTTAGGTGAGGTTACTGGGTTTCGGGGATGGGGTGGGCTAAAGTGGGATGGTCTTTCCAAGGGCCGGTGCAGACTCAGTGGGACAATTGGCCTCCTTCTGCACTGGAAATTCTATGAATCCTTTTCGCCAGACAAATAAACGTGTCAAGCTGAGGGAGCAAAGGGTGTCAATGTCTTTGAGAGAGAGAGAGAGAGACCTGGGCCAAGCTTTGCAGAGTCTGCACCCTCCCTGGATTCACTTCCTTTCCCTTCAGTTGCTGCAAGTGACCAATTGAAGGTGCGAATGAGAAAATAAATGGAAAGGGGGGAAAAAAGAAAGTATTTTACTCACAGATGTTCCGAACAGCAGAACGTTTCAGTCTGCATGAAGCTGAAACGTCATTAACACAACGCCGCGTTTTGATTGGCTGGAGGACCAGAGTCCTTCCAGTCCTCGAAGTTTTTCCATTGGTTGCTGGCCGACTGAAATAAATAAGCAACGGATGTCACGTGGTCATGGATGCCCTTTTGACCTCAATTGGAATAACCTTCTGTGCGCATGCGCATCTTTTCTTCTCCTTTGGATAGAGCGATTTACCCGGCGCGGGGGACTATGGGGGATTCAGCCGCTAGTACCCATCCGGAGCCCAGTCTCCAAACTCCAGGGACTGGGATAAAAGGGAGTGGGGGGAGGGCGCAGTGACCCCGCCCTGACACAAAGTACATGTGGGTAGTCACTGGGTTTGATTGTGACGTCCCCCTTCAGACACCTGGGTGACATATTGGGGAGGGCAATAGGTGAGAGAGAAACTGAACCCGAGAGTCAGCATCGTCAGGGGAGGAGAATTGGGGGAAAAGCAGGAGGAGGATAGTGGGATGAATTAGTGTTACAGTCAATAGGGAGGGAGTGTGTGGAGGCAGAGTCAGAGAGAAGCAGTATTTTCTGTCACATGATCATGAACTTGGACAATTTTACCAAATCATCTGTGAAACCCGGATTTACAATGTCCCTGTGAAACACCTTGGGATATTTAATTACATTAAATGTGCTGTATAAATGCAGATTAACCTGATATTGAAGGCTGTCACTTGAGCTCCTCCACTACCCTGAACACCAAGTCCCCGATCATCAACAGTCTGATTAACCAGCTTATTCACACAGATCAGACCAACCCAGCCCACCCATTCTCAGTGAATCTGCTTTTCTCAGGCTCCCTTGTAACTCCATCCCTGCTCTCACTGCGTTGAGTGCAAGTGTGAGCAAAGCATTTTTGTCTTCAGATTTTTACTGTGAGAGGTTACACCTATCAGGAGACGATGAATAGGCTGGGTCGCTGCTCTCTTCAAAATACAAGGCTGAGGGACTAATGGAGGGCTGTAAAGCATGAAAGATTTTGATACACATGGAAAATGTTTTCACTTGTAAGGGTAAGAGAAAAACTAGAGGCTATCAATGTGAGAGAATCTAATCAGGAACTCAAGACAATCTTCTTCCCCAGAGAGTGGTGGGAATGTGGAACTTGCTACCACAGGGATTGGTGGAGGTGAATATCATCGATATATTTATGGGGAAGCTGGTTGAGCACATGAGGGAGAAATGAACAGACGGATACATTGATAGAGTCAGATGGGAAAGCATGAGAGGAAGCTCAAGTGAAGTACAAACACTGGCATGGATTGGTTGGGCTGTTTCTATGTTGTATATTCAATGTAATTTAGCCTGGTATTCCCTTTAACTCTCCCATAGTCGATTCCGGGTTAAAGAGAAACAGTTTCACTCCCGGAAAAACATTTCAGCTCATTGTTTCCAGCTATTGTCCAATCAGTGCCTCTTGTCAGCCAGGTATCCGTGTGAAGAGTCAAGGTATTCAATTCAACTACAAATATCTCCTGTAATTTGTCCCAATATATCTGTGAAGAGCAGATCTTTTTTTTCAAATGGGCTGGATTAGTTAAATTTAATAGGTTTTAATCAATTCTTAAAAGTGCTTAATTATCAGTCTTACTCAAATCGTAGAGTTTGTTTTATACAAGACAAAGCAGACACTGGATCAGCACCCCATTCACCATCTACAAACGGCACAGTAGCACAGTGGTTAGCACCATTGCTTCATAGTGCCAGGGACCCAGGTTTGATTCCCGGCTTGGGTCACTGTGAGGCGTCTGCATGTTCTCCCTATGTCTGCGTGGGTTTCCTCCGGGTGTGCTGGTTTCCTCCCACGAGTCCTGAAAGATGTGTTGTTTGGTGAATTGGACATTCTGAATTTACCCTCAATGTACCCGAACAGGTGCCGGAGTATGGCGACGAGGGGATTTTTGCAGTAACTTAATTGCAATGTTAATGTGAGCCTCCTTGTGACATTAATAAAGATTATTATTGTAAAGAAGTTCTGCATCGACTTATCAAGCATCCTTTGACGGCAGCATCCAAACAGGGTTACACCCATTTTCCAACATTAGAGGTCGCTGTGACTGTTGGATAGAATCAATGTGGGAGCTTTAGTGAACTAGTCTGCCCAGGGTCTATTTCTCAAACCTCATCACAACATATTGCCTAGTTAGCCACGAACTGACAGAATTATTGTTACATTTCAGGATGCTCTCCTCCTTCTGGGTGGGTAGGTTTCGGAGGACGACCTGCCTCCTGCACGGTTCGCGTTATTTGGCTGTGGTTCCCCTCCCCAGTCTCACCTCACCAGCTTCTGCCCCTCATCGACCCAACCCTGTGCAAAGAGCAGCAAAGACAGGAGCACGGAGTCGAGATGCAGATCAGCCAGGAACTGACTGAGTGGAGATTCTCTAATTAATCTTCATGTTTATTGGCGTTTCAATGGGGACTGGGACCAGTTCTAATGTTTGTGTCTCTCTCTCTCACTCAAAGATTTTAACGTGTTTACATAAAGCTTCATCATCTCAGATACACAACAAACCCATTGAATGTCCCCATTTTATTGACCTGATCCAGGTTTGACTTGTTTATTAAGTAAACACCTTATTATCTTCCAGGTCTTAATAATAAACAGATGTGCCAGATTAAACTGGATTTCCTTTGGTTCCTCCCACCTTTCCCAGATATCAAAAGGAAATTGGATGGGGACTTGAGGGCAATAAACTCACAGGGGTACGGGGATAGAAGGCGCGAATGGGACTGAATGGATGATTTACAGAGGGTTAGCATGGACCCGATGGGTAGAATGGCCTCCTCCACTGCCCTAATGACTCTGTCTCTGTAGAGATTGATAACTTATTAAATGAAAGGAATCTCCAATGGAGAGAAAACCAAAGGACACAATTTCACATTTTCAAACTTTCACTGTCACAAACCAACTAAAATCGACACAAACATGAATTAACAGGGACTGGATATTTCACAGAACAAGAGAAATTTCACTTTAATAGTCAGTACAACAAAGATACATCTCACGTCGTTATGAGCCCTCACATTACTTCCTGTAGAAATGTTGCACCATGGACAATCTCGGTCTTCCCAATCTCACTCTGCAATGTCGGATCCCTCACTTCCCACCCAATGGACTTGGCCTTTGAGTCACTTCCACCAACAGCCGAATTCTATCCAAGGTCCGTGAATATTGTGAACACCAACAAACTGCACGTCTGTAAATGCTCTCTCTTTCGGATTGTGACTTTCTTATGTCCCCAGAAACTCAATTTTTGGATCTCTTTAAACAGTATGGTTGGATTTCGCATAACTAAAATAGAAGCAAGTGGTCTTATCCAATCCACAACCCCCTGCTCTCCTAGACTTCAGCTAGCCGTCCTTTCCAACTGTGTAACACATGATGTAACACAGTCCTTGCTGTATTCTCAGTGCACTGCTTCAATACCCAGACCTGTTGGAAGCTCCACGCTCTGTTTGGAACTGCAGGTTCCCTTATTAAATGTGTCTGTCCTTTACCCCCCAGCAACCAAACCTGGTTCAGTCGGATGGAAAGTGTAACTGAATACACGATTATCTGTCTATTCAGTCTTTGCTTCTTTAGCTTTTCATTCCTGGTCATTTCTTGGAACTGATGACCTCAGAACCAGGAAATCAATTCCTCTCCTTCAGAAGAATCTCCAGTTTCACTTTAGGTCTTAAAGGTCTTTTCCCAAAATAATAATAAAACAATACTAATAATAATTATTAATTTTACTATTAAATTATTATTAAAGGTATTTTCCCCAGAGTACAAGGGTCATCACATGCCCCCCCATCCCCAAGGAATAAAGCTTCCCGAAGTAAGCATGTTTTCAGAATCCTTTCATGCTACAACACATTTGAACATTATAAACACTGTAACAAGGACCTGATTACACATTGTACAGATCATGGTTTCTCTTTTTCCCATTTTACAATGAAACATATCACCTTGGCAAAACTATCAGCTTAACCCTAAACAAAACTAACCCAATGTGACAATGAGGTTTTAAAGTTCAGCTTGCTCGAGAGTCCCAATGCTCTTGTCAACAAAATCCATTTTACTATTGGTTGAACCTTCCCAAGAGATCTTCTTTCCCAAGTCACAGTCTTTCCAGTTTTCCCATGTCCATGTCCTTGGTTAAGGGATAGGATTTGTGACAGCTTCAAAGGTTTTCCATATCTGAGGTCTGGTTAACTTGGTCAGGAACCGCACTGCTGATTGCTGGCGATCCATCTGGATTTTGAGAGCTGCCTGTGGGAATTGGACTTCGAGAGGAAATTCCGTCATGTTGCTTTTTCCGGGCAGCACGGTGGCCTACTGGATAGCACAGCTGCCTCACGGCGCTGAAGTCCCAGGTTCGATCCCGGCTCTGGGTCACTGTCTGTGTGGAGTTTGCACATTCCCCCGTGTTTCCATGGGTTTCGCCCCCACAACACAAAGATGTGCAGCCTAGGTTGATCGGCCAGGCTAAATTGCCCCTTAATTGGAAAAATGAATTGGGTAATCTAAATTATTGTTTTTAAAAACTTGGTCAGGAACCACACTGCTGATTGCCGGCGATCTATCTGGATTTTGAGAGCTGCCTGTGAGGAATTGGACTTTGAGAGGAAATTCCGTCATGTTGCTTTTTCTGGGCAGCACGGTGGCCTAGTGGTTAGCACAGCTGCCTCGCGGCGCTGAGGTCCCCGGTTTGATCCCGGCTCTGGGTCACTGTCCGTGTGGAGTTTGTACATTTTCCCAGTGTCTGCATGGGTTTCGCCCCCACAACCCAAAAATGTGCAGAGTAGGTGGATTGGCCATGCTAAATTGCCCCTAAATTGGAAAAAATAATTGGGTAATCTAAATTTATTTTCAAAAAAAAATGTTGCTTTTTCCCTTCGGGTTCAGCAATTTGTGTGGACAGTGGGATCTGTGTACACAGCAGCACAGTGTACACAGGGGAGGGAGTGACCCTGGAAGTACTCAACATTGACTCTGGACTCCAAGAGGTCTCGTGACATTGGGTAAAATATGGGCAAGGGAACCTCCTGCTGATTATCACCTACTGCCCCATCCCGCTGGTCAATCAATATTCCTTAATGCTAAACATCACTTTGAGTCAAGGACACAATGTATTCTGGGTGGGGGATTCCAATGTCCATCATTGTCTCAGTAGCTTCACTTCTAAGTGAGCTGGCTGAGTACTAAAGGACATAGCTGCTCGACTGGGCCTCCAGCAGGTGGTGAGGGAAGCAACAAGAGTGACAAACCTCCTGAACTTCATCCTCACCATGAAAAAGAAATGAAAATCGCTTATTGTCACAAGTAGGTTTCAAATTAAGTTACTGTGAAAATCCCCTAGTCGCCACATTCCGGCGCCTGTTCAGGGAGGCTGGTATGGGAATTGAACCGTGCTGCTGGCCTGCCTGGGTCTGCTTTCAAAGCCAGCTATTTAGCCCAGTGTGCTAAACCAGCCCCTTAAATCACCAACCTGCCTATCACAAATAGATCTGTCTGTGACAGCATTGGGAGGAGTAATCACCACATGGTTCTTGAGCAAAGTATGATCTTCACATGGAGAATAATGCCCCCCCCACCCCCCAACATTGTGTTGTGTGGCACTACCACTGTGCTACATGGGATAGATTTCAAACAGATTGAGCAACTCATAACTGGGCATCCATGAGATGCTGTGGACCATCAGCAGCAGAATTGAATTAAATCGCAATCTGCAATCTCATGGCCGGGAATATCTCCACTCTACCATTACAATGAAGCCAGGGAATGAACCCGGTTCAATGAAGAGTACAAGAGGCAATACTAGGAACAGCACCAGCCATACCTGAACGTGAGGTGTCAACCTGGTGAAGTGATAACAGAGGATGACTTACCTGCCAAACAACAAAAGCAATCTTTGACAGAAAGGGCTAAGAGATCCTACAACCAAGGGATCAGATCTAAGCGCTGCACTCCTGTCACACCCATTGGGAATGGTGATGGACAACTAACAGGAGGAGGAGGCTGCACAAATACCCCCATCCTCAATGATGAGGAAGCCCAGCACTTCAATATCAAAGACAAGGCTGAAGCATTCGCAACAATCTTCAGCCAGAGGTGCCGCATTGATGATCCATCTCGATCTCCTCTTGAGGTCCCCAACCTCTCAGACGGCAATCTTCAGTCAATTCAATTCACTCAGAAGCTGAACTGAACCAACCATATCAATACTGTGGCTACAAGACTAGGTCAGAGGCTGAGAATCCTGCAGCAAGGAACTCACCTCCTCAATCCCCAAACCCTGTCCACCATCTGCAAAGAACAGGTCAGGGGTGTGATGGATTATTCTTACTGTCTGGATGAGTGCGGCTCCATCAACATTCAGGAAGCCCGACACCATCCAGTACAAAGCAGACCACTTGATTGGGACCAATCTAACACTTTCAACACTCACTCCCTCCACAACCATCACACAGTGGCAGCAGTGTGTGTACCACCGACAAGATTCACTGCAGGAATTCACCATGGCTGTATCACCAGCAACTTCCAAACCCACGGCCTCTGCCACCTCGAGAAGGACAAGAGCTACTGACACATGGGAACCCCATCATCCGCAAATTCCCCTCTGAGCCCCACATCATCCTGACTTGGAAGCAAATCGCCGTTTTTCACTGTCGCGAGGTGAAAATCCGAGAACATTATTAAGGAAGTAATATCAGGACATTTGGAAAGTCAAAACACAATCCATCAGAGTCAGCATGGTTTTATGAAGGGTAAATCATGTTTGACTAATTTGCTCGAGGTCTCCGGAGATGTAAGAAGCCAAGTGGATTATGGGGATCCTGAAGATGTAGTATCTCTGGACTTCCGAAAGACATTTGATAAAGTGCTGTGAAGAAGGTTAATGAACAAGGTTCGATCACACAGGATTAGGGGTAATTTATTAGCTTGGATAGAAGATTGGCTGACGGACAGAAGACAGAAAATATGGATGAATGTGTCTTTTTCTGGGTGGGAAGATGTAACAAGTGGAGTGCCACAGGGAAGTCCTTGAGCCTCAACTATTTACAATCTATATCAACGACTTGGAGACAGAGTTAGATGGTTTTGTAGCCACATTTACAGATGACACTAAAATAGGTGGGACAGTAAGTTGCAATGAGGGAATAAGAACCTTACAAATGGATATAGATAGGTCAGGTAAGTGGGTCAAAATGTGGCAGATGGAGTTTAATGTGGATAAGTGTGAGGTCATGCATTTTGGTCGGAAAAATGGAAACACAACTTATTATCTAAATGGAGAGAGACTTCGGGGTGCTCCGATGCAGAGGGATCTGGATGTCCTCATTAATGAGTCACAGAAAACTAGCATGCAGGTACAGCAGGTAGCATAGAAAGCCAATGGAATGTTGGCATTTATAGCTAAAGGCACAGAGCATAAAGGTAAGGAAGTGTTGTTGCAACTGTACAAGGCATTGGTGAAACCACACATGGAGTACTGTGCACAGTTTTGGTCCCCTTATTTGAGGAAAGATGTAGTGGCATTGGAGACAGCTCAGAGGATGTTCCTAGGAACGTAGAAATTAGGAGCAGAAGTAGGCAATTCAGCCCTTCGAGCCTGCTCCACCATTCAATCAGATCATGGCCGATCTCTTCCTGGTCTCAAATCCACTTCCCTATATTTTCCCATATCCCTTAAATCTTTTTAAAAAAAATAAAATCAGAAATATATCTATCTGCTTCTTGAAACCATTTAATGATTCAGATTCCACTGCACTATGGGCAGCGAGTTCCACAAATTCACCATCCTCTGTGAGAAGTAGTTCCTCCTCATCTCAGTTCCAAATCTACCGACTCTCAACCTATATCTGTGACCTCTCGTTCTAGATTGCCCCACAAGGGGGAACATTTGGTCTTGGTTTACTTTATCAATCCCTTTTGGTATTTTATACACCTGGATCAGATCCCCTTGCACCCTTCTAACCACAAGCGAGCGTAAACCCGAACTGTTTAATCTCTCCTCATACTTAATCCCTTTCATCCCCGGAATCAATCTGGTGAACCTCCTCTGTACTGTCTCCAATGCCACCACATACATTCACTAGATTGATTCCAGAGATGAGGGGTTTGTCTTATGAAGAGAGATTGAGCAGTTTTGACCGATACTCTCTAGAGTTTAGAAGAATGAGGGGAGACCAAATTGAGGGACACAAGATGACCAAAGGTATGGATAAAGTAGACGTGGAGCAGATGCTTCCTCTGGTGGGGCATTCTAGAACGTGAGGTCATAGTCTCAGGATTAGGAGCAACAAATTTCAAACAGAGATGAGGAGAAACTACTTCTCGCAAAGGGTCGTGAATCTGTGCAATTCGCTATTCCAGACTGCGGAGAATGCTGGGACAGTGAGTAAATTTAAGGAGGAGTTATACAGATTTTTTAATCAATAATGTGTTGGAGGGTTGTGGAGAATGGGCAGGATGGTGGAGTTGAGGTCATGATGAGATCAGCCACGATCATATTGAACAGTGGAGCAGGCTCGAGAGGCTAAATTGTCTACTCCTGCTCCGAGTTCCTATGTTCTCAGAAATAATTATTCGGTTTAATTCCACCTTCCAGACCTTGGGCTGTAGCCCTGTCGGTAACAGCACCTCCAGCACAAATCTGGTGTTCGTGATTAATAAAGGGCTCAGGGAAAAGGCAGGAGAATGGGGATGAGGAACAGATCAGCCAGGATCGAATGGTAGAGCAGACTCAATGAGCCGAATGGCCTAATTCCCTCATATCTCTGATAGTCCAACTCCCTGCCTAACAACACTGTGGGTGCACCTACAACACACGTGCTCAAGCCTGCGGCTCACACCACATTCTCAAGATCCAGTAGGGGCAGGCAATAACTGCTGGTCTAGTCAGCAATGCCCACATCTCGTAATGAACAAATAAAAAAAAGAGAAGACTGAAGGGTGACCGGATGGAAGCCTTTAAGAGTATGAAGGGATTCAATAATCCAATAGGGATTTGCTGAGAAACCTCTTTACCCAGCGAGTGGTGAGAATGTGGAACTCACTACCACAGCGAGTGGTTGAGGTGAACAGCATGAATTAGGGCAGCACGATAGCACAGTGGTTAGCACAATTGCTTCACAGCTCCAGGGTCCCAGGTTCGATTCCTGGCTTGGGTCACTGTCTGTATGGAGTCTGAACGTTCTCCCCGTGCCTGCGTGAGTTTCCTCCGGGTGCTCTGGTTTCCTCCCACAGTCCAAAGATGTGCAGGTTAGGTGATTGGCCATGATAAATTGTCTTTAGTGTCCAAAACTGCCTTAGTGTTGGGTCGGGTTACTGGGTTATGGGCTTGGGAGGGTGCTTTTTCCAAGAGCCGGTGCAGACTCGATAGGCCGAATGGCCTCCTTCTGCACTGTAAATTCTATGATTCTATGAATACATTGAAGGGGAAGCTAGATACATACATAAGGGAGAAAGGAATAGAAGGATATGCTGATGGGGGAGATGAAGAGGGCTGGGTGGAGGCTCATGTGGAGCATAAATACTGACATAGACCAATTGAGCCGACTGGCCTGGCCCTATGCTGTAGACTCAATGGAACCGAGACAAATGTATTTATTTTACATCTACCTGTAGTGAGGGGGAAACACGGTTTACTATTCAGGATAAAATAAATGTCCTTCATCAGCTTTTGTGGATCATTTCAGTGGAAATGTGCTCTCCCAGGCTCAAAGAGCATCAGCCCACTGGAGGCAAAATCGTGAGACCGGCCAGTCCAGCAGAAAGAAACCCTCCGACCCTCCCACTTCACCAAGTGTCAGGGTTAACATGGTTTGATTTGATTTGATTTAGATTTATTGTCACATGCACCAAGGTACAGTGAAAAGTATTGTTCTGCGTACAGTACAGACAGATAATTCTATACATGAAAAAAGGTAGGACAACAATAAATACACAATTTAAATACATAGACACAGGTTGAAGGATACGAAGTGTCGTGCTGCTCAGTGGAGAAGATGCGTGGAGACCAGTTCAGTCAATAAGAGGGTCATTCAGGAGTCTGGTAACATCGGGAAAAAAGCTGTTTTAAAATCTGTTAGTGTGTGTTTTCAGACTTTTGTATCGCCTGCCTGATGGAAGAGAGAATAAGGCTGGTGGGAGGGGGTCTTTGATTATGCTGCTCACTTTACCAAGGCAGTGGGAGGTGCTGACAGAATCAATGGATGGGAGGCGGGTTCACGTGGTGGACTGGGCTATGTTCACGACTCTCTTTAGTTTCTAACGGTCTTGGGCCGAGCAGTTGCCATACCAGGATGTGATGCAGCCAGATAGGATGCAATGGTGGACATGCTGAATTGCCTTAGTTTCCTGAGGAATTATAGGCGCTGTTGTGCTTTCTTTAGTTATAGTTTAGTCTGGTATTGTCACTTGGCATCGCAGATAAGGTTATACCTAGATTTCCTGTATAGGTCAGGGTTAACGGTCTTAAACGCCTCAGACGTGGCCTTCAGTAGGGAACGAATCTCCTGGTTAAACCATGGTTTCTGGTTGGGTAACATACATTCAACCTTCTTTGACACACAATCTTCTGCACACTTGCTGATGAAGTCTGTGATGGTGCTGGCATACTCGTTTAGGTTGGCTGCTGAGTTGTTGAATATGGACCAGTCCACTGACTCCAAGCAGTCACGTAGGAGCTCTTCTGTTGCCTCGGAACCGGATTCTCTGCTTACGTTTCTGCTTGTATGCGGGGAGAAGGAGCACCATCTTGTGGTCCGATTTTCCGAAGTGTGGTCCGGGGATGGATCATCAGGCGCCCTTGATGTTTGTCTAGCAGTGGTCAAGGATGTTGGGGTCCCTGTCGGGACAGATGTGTTTGTGGAATTCTGGCAGTACACTCTTGAGGTTGGCCTGGTTAAAGTCCCCGACCATGATGAACAAGGCCTCTGGGTATTCGGTTTCATTGTTATTCATCAAGCGCCTTCTTCACTTCCGCCTGGGGTGGGATGTAGACCGCCGTGACGATGGCAGAAGTGAACTCCGTGGAAGGTAGTATGGACGGCACTTCATAGTCAGGTATTCAAGGTCCGGGGAGCAGTAGTTCGCCAGGATCGTCACGTCCGAGCACCAGGAGGAGTTGACGAGGGGGCAAATCCCTCCACCCACTCCAGGTTCAGTCCTGGATGTGATTAACAGCGGGAATAACAGCAGAATCCAACCTGTCATCACTTGTGAACCCTTTTGTGTCTCAGCATGTTGGACGACTGAGTGAATCCCTTCCCACAGTGAGAGCAGGTGAATGGCTTCTTTCCAGTGTGGACTCGATGATGTGTCAACAGGGCAGATGAATCACGGAATCTCTTCCCACAATCAGAGCAGCTGAATCGACTCGCTCCGGTGTGAACCCGCTGGTGTCTCCGCAGTGTGGATGATGTTTGAAACCTCTTTGTGCAGTGAGAACAGCTGAACGGTCTCTCCTCAGTGTGAATGCGCTGGTGTTCCATCAGTACCTGAGAGCTTTTAAACCCATTCCCACAGTCAGAGCATTTAAAGGGTCTCTCGTTGGTGTGAGTGACATTGTGTTTCAGCAAGTGGGATGACCGAGTGAATCTTTTCCCACAGTCGGAGCAAGCGAATGGCCTCTCCCCGGTGTGAACCCGCTGGTGTTTCATCAGGTCGGATGACGTTCTAAACCTCTTTGTGCAGTGAGAGCAGCTATACGGCTTCTCCTCAGTGTGAATGCGCTGGTGGATCATCAATACCTGAGAGCTTTTGAAACTACATCCACAGTCAGAGCATTTAAAGGGTCTCTCATTGGTGTGAGTGACATTGTGGCTAAGCAGGTTGGGTAACTGACTGAATCCCTTCCCACACACAGTGCAGGTAAATGGCCTTTCGCCAGTGTGAATTTTCTGGTGTGTCTGCAGGTGGGCTATCCGAGTGAATCCTTTCCCACATTCACAGCAGAGGAATGGCCTCGCTCCAGTGTGACTGCGTTCATAAGGGGCTGTGAATCCCTTTCCACAGTCCCCACATTTCCATGGTTTCGCCATGGTCTAGGTGATCTTCTGTCTCTCCACGTTTGACGATCAGTTGATGCCTTGTCCACACACAGAACATGTGAAATGAAATGGAAATCACTTATTGTCACAAGTAGGTTTCAAATGAAGTTACTGTGAAAATCCCCTAGTCGCCACATTCCGGCGCCTGTTCGGGGAGGCTGGTACGGGAATTGAACCGTGCTGCTGGCCTGCCTTGGTCTGCTTTAAAAGCCAGCGATTTAGCCCAGTGTACTAAACAGCCCCTTCATGTGTACACCTGCTGTGAATAGTATAGTATTTTTTCAGGCTGTGTAACAGGTTAAAGTTCTTTCCACAGTCAGTGGACTGGAAGTGATGTTTAAAATCTCTTGAAGCATTCAAAATTAGCTAAAATTTTTTGTTCCAGATTCAACGGCCAATGATATTCATTTCCTGAGAATTAAGTGACTGTCAATTCTTAACTTGATGTTTAGTTTGAGATACCGGCTTCAAACTCCTTCCGATCTAACATCCTGCAAAAGATGTTTACAAACGTCATCACTGTCAGTGCAGAATAGAAATTCAGAACAGACAATTCTATCAAACATTCTTTCCTCTCTCTTTCCCCCAAATGCTCTCAATCTCCATCCCACACACTCTCCCTCCATTCTCACTCTGCTGTATCTAATATTCACCCTCCCAAATCTCCTGACGCTGCATATTCAGGCTGATTGACAGATCCATGCTCACTGTTTGCTGTCCTGGACACAGAGGCTGCCAGACAGATAGATGTCTATGTTACTGGACGATAAGTGTGTGTAATATACAGTCTGGATTCACTTCCTTCCCCTCCCAATTCTCCTGAAGGTGCTGATTGATGCTGATCAACAAATCTAAACTCACTACAACCTGCACAAGAGTAGAGGCTCTCCATCTAAGTATATTTACTGATTAGAGGTGGGGAGATTCTGTGGAAGAATTTTATTCAGTCATGGAGTGGTCATGACCGGGAACTCGCTGCCCACATGGGTAGTGGAAGTCAAGATGATCAAGAATTGAAAATGGAATTGAAGAAGAAAATAGACTTTCAGGGGAACAGGGATATCGAGGGGGAATGGGACTGACTGGATTGCTGTACAGAGAGTCAGCATTGACTTGAGTTCCCAAATGGATTCTGTCAGTGCTGCAATGACTGTATGTCTGGAAATATATAATGTAGCTACAGTACTATATTACAAAACTAGAAATAATAATACATGTATTTTATGACAGAACCATCAGTAATACATCTAATACATTCCATATAAGAACAGTAGACATATGTTAATGTCTTTAAGGGGGAGAGAGACCTGGGCCAAGCTTTGCAGAGTCTGCGCCCTCCCTGGATTCACTTCCTTTCCCTTCAGTTGCTGCAAGTGACCAATTGAAGGTCAGAATGAGAAAAGAAATGGAAAGTGGGAGAAAATAAAGTGTTTTACTCACAGATGTTGGAGACAGGAGGACGTTTCAGTCTGTGAAGCTCATTCAGGGTTGGAGGAACAACAGCTTTGCTCGGCACAAACCTCCATGTCCAGCTTCCGCATTGAGACAATGGGGGAGCTCTGATTGGCGGAGGAGCAGAGTTCTTCCGGTTCTCCTAACTTCCCATTGGTCAACACCTCAGCAGTAAGGTCAGCAGAGGTGTACTCCCCTGCACATGCGCAGCTGCCTCTCTCCTTGGACATGCGCAGCCCTGAGCCGAGGGGAGAGAGAGAGAGATCACGAAGCGGCTTCTCGCTTTGGCCGGAGCCGGTTGCCTGGAGGAGGTGCAGGGAGCGGGGAAACGGGTGGGGGTGAGCGGATGATCAGGGCACGAGAGCCCGGAGACGTCACCGCGGAGCAGGGTGATTGCTATTGGATGATTCAGGCAGGGCTCCATAATGACGTCACAATGCGGAAGTTGCCTAATTAGCTCCAGATTGAAACTTCCTCCTCTGTGCAACATAGAATTTCCAGTGCAGGAGGCCATTCGGCCCATCAAGTCTGCACCGGCCCTTGGAAGCAGCACTCCACTTAAGCCCCACACCTCCATCCTATCCCCGTCACCCAGTAATCCCACCTAACCATTTTTGGACATTAAGGGCAATTTAGAATGGACAGTCCACTTAACCTGCACATCTTTGGACTGTGGGAGGAAACGGGAGCGCCCGGAGGAATCCCATGCAACACTGGGAGAACGTGCAGATTCCACAGAGACTGACCAAGCCGGGAATCGAACCACGGACCCTGGCGCTGGTAAACAACAGTGCTAACCACTGTGCTATTGTGCCACCCCTTCTGGGAGGAAATCAATGTTTCCTCCTTTCCATTGCTTTTCACATTCTGGGGGGTAATTGGTGACTTGCAGCAACTAAAGGAAAATAAATCCTGTCTGTATATTACACACATTTTTAGTCCAGTAATATAGACATACGTCTGTCTGGCAGCCTACATGAAGATTTTGAGGCCTCTGTGTTCTGGACCAGAAGCAGTGAGCACGGATCTGTCAATCAGCCTGAATCAGCACCTTCAGGAGAATTGGGAGGGTGAATGAACATTAGATATAGCAGAGTGAGAATGGAGGGAGAGTGTGTGGGATGCAGATTTAGAGCTTTTGGGGAAAGAGAGAGTAACAATTGTTGAATACAAACTTGAATTGTCTTCTTAATTTCTATCCTGTGCTGACAGTGATGTCTTTCTGTAATCTTTTACAGGATATCAGAAGGTGAGGATTCACATACAGAAATCTCAAACCCAAATTCACATCAAAATCTGACTGCATTACTCAGGCACTCGGGTGCAGAATATTCTTGTTTTTTAAACCTGGAAGGATAAGTGTTTGTCCGTTCTGTCTGCTTCAGAAGGCTTGAACCATCAGTGTGACTGGAAAAGCACCGAGACACACTCAAACACCTGAGTGAGAGTGTTCCACTGACTGTGGAAAGAGCTGTAACCAGTTACACAACCTGAAAAAACATTGCACCATTCACAGTGGGCAGAGACCGTACACGTGTAAGACTTCAACTGATTGGTCTGGAGACACAAGGGCACCTGCACCATGGAGAAAGGGTGGACTTGTGAGGACTGTGGGAAGGGATTTAGGTACTCGTCTCAGTTGAAAACCCACCAACGCAGTCATGCTGGGACTAGGCCATTCAGCTGCCTGAAGTGCAGAAAGGGATTCAGTGATTCGTCCAGCCTGCGGTGACACCAGCGAGTTCACACCGGGGAGAAACCATTCACCTGCACTGAATGTGGGAAAGGATTCACTCAGTTACATAGTCTGCAGACACACCAGCGATTTCACACAGGGGAGAGGCCGTTCCCCTGCTCTCAGTGTGGGAAGGAATTCAGTCAGCTAGCCCACCTGCTGTCACATAGGCGAATTCACACAGGTGAGAAGCCATTCAGATGCTCTGTGTGTGGGAAGAGTTTCATTCAGTCATCCAACCTGCAGGCACACCAGCGGGTTCACACCGGGGAAAGGCCATTCATCTGCTCTGTGTGTGGGAATGGATTCACTCACTTAGCTACCCTCCAGACACACCAGCGAATTCACACCGGAGAGAGGCCATTCACGTGCTCTGTCTGTGGGAGGGGATTCGCACACTTACCCGCCCTGCATAGACACTGCCGAATTCACACGGGAGAGAGGCCTTTCATCTGCTCTGTGTGTGGGAAGGGATTCATTCAATCATCCAGCCTGGTCAGACACAATGTCACTCACACCAATGAGAGACCTTTTAAATGCTCTGACTGTGGGATGGATTTCAAAAGCTCTAAGGTACTAATGATCCACCAGCACATTCACACTGAGGAGAGACCGTTCAGCTGCTCTCACTGCACAAAGAGGTTTAGAAGGTCATCCACATTGCGGAGACACCAGCAGGTTCACACCGGGGATAGGCCATTCACCTGCAGCGACTGTGGGAAGGGATTTGGTTATTCATCGACCCTGCTGAGACACAAAGTCACTCACACCAATGAGAGACCCTTTAAATGCTCTGACTGTGGGAGTGCCTTCAAAGGTTCTGAGGATCTGTTGTCCCATCAGCGCATTCACACTGAGGAGAAACCATTCAGCTGCTCTCACTGCACAAAGAGGTTTAAAATGTCATCCACATTGCGGACACACCAGCGGGTTCACACTGGGGAGAGACCATTCACCTGTACCGTCTGTGGGAAGAGTTTTGGTGACTTATCGACCCTGCTGAGCCACAATGTCACTCACACCCATGAGAGACCCTTTAAATGCTCTGACTGTGGGATGGATTTCAAAAGCTCTAAGGTACTGATGATCCACCAGCGCATTCACACTGAGGAGAGACCGTTCGGCTGCTCTCACTGCACAAAGAGGTTTAAAACGTCATCCACACTGAGGAGACACCAGAGAGTTCATACCGGGGAGAGCCATTCACCTGTTTCGTGTGTGGGAAGGGATTCACTTGGTCATTCCATCTGCTGAGGCACCAGCAAGTTCACAAGTGATGACAGGGATTGTGATGTCTGCTGATATTGCTGCTGTTAATCACATCCAGAACTGAACCCTGTTCATTCTGAGAGTGGGTAAAGTGGGAGGGTCGGAGGGTTTCTTTCTGCTGGACTGGCCGGGCCCACATTTTTGTGCCCAGTGGGCTGATGCTCTTTGACACTGGGAGTGTTTGGAAACAAAAAGACCTTTATTGTTTGGGTGAACATTAGTATAGTTTTAGGTAGGCTTAATTTAATCTTTCTATGCCTGGAAGACAGCTGCAGTTAGATTTTAAAGGTTGTCTTTGTGGGGGGTTAGCTTCAATCCCAGCTGAGATATTATTGTGTTTCGAGAGCTTTCTCATCTGTCACGCGAGGGGGATATTAGGAAACTCGGTTCAGAAATGAGACCCCAATGTAGCAGGCAATTTAGGGGTTGAACAGACGGAGGGGAAAAAAACCTGCCTGCACAGTCAGAGGGATACACCCACACCTGGCCAAGCTACATTGTTGCAGTCAGACTTTTAAAAAAATTAAATACTTTTATTCTCCTCCTTTTTCACATTTTCTCCCGGATTTACACCCACCAACAACAAACAATAATCAACAACAAATATGTCAAACCCCATAACAATAACAACGATCCCATCCTCCCACCAACCCCCAAACATCACCCCGCATGTTTACATAAACAAATGACAAAAAGGAATCAGGGATTACCCATAGTCATCTTTAATATATACATCCCCCCCTCCCCCCAACCCATCCCCCCCCCCCCCCCCCCAACTAATGTTCGATGTTATCCAGTTCTTGAAAGTGCATAATAAATAGTGCCCATGACTTGTAGAACCCCTCCGCGCTTCCCCTCAATTCGAACTTAACCTTCTCTAGGGTCACATATTCCAACAGGTCCCCCTGCCACGCCAGGGAACAGGGTGGAGAGGCTGCTCTCCATCCCAGCAGGATCCGCCTTCGGGTGATCAACGAGGCGAAGGCTATGATATCTGCCTCCGCACCCGTTTCCAACCCTGGCTGGCACCCCGAATATGGCCTCCCGGAGACCTGGGTCCAGTTTCACACGTATCACCTTGGAAGTTACCCTAAACACCTCCTTCCAGTACTCCTCTAGCTTTGGACAGGACCAAAACATATGAACGTGATTAGCGGGGCCCCCCCGCAACGTTCACACACATCTTCTACTCCTTCAAAAAATCGTCTCATCCTCGCCCTCGTGAGGTGTACTCTATATACCACCTTCAGCTGTATCAGCCCCAACCTCGCACATGAGGTGGAGGCATTCACTCTCCGGAGCACCTCACACCAGACCCCCTCCTCTATAACTTCTCCCAGCTCTTCCTCCCACTTTGCTTTGATTATTGCAGTCAGACTTAAACCCGTTTGTGGGATGCCCCAGATCCATTGTTCTTTGGGACATTCCAGTCTGACTAGCAATTAGCCCATTGCAGAGTCTGATGGCCTCTTTGTCCATCAATGGGAGGTTTGTTGCATACCAACAGCACAACTCTGTTCTTTTGTATAAATGGGAGTGGGCCATCAAATCAGCCAAAATAACAGTTATAAGTTGAAGTGTGGAAACACCAGAAAACCTGTGTTTGAGGGGTTGGGTGGAGTTAGAGAGAGAGAGAGAAGGAATGGTGTTTTAAACAGCTACAGCCGGAGGTTTAGGAAATAGACTGAGAAAGCTTTTTCACAGTAACTTCATTGGAGTGTTGATGTAAGCCTACTTGTGACACTAATAAAGATGATTATTATTATGAAAGTTGCCACCGAGGCAGTCTTTGGTAAAGGGTCATGAATGAATGTCCATAACAGAATAAAAATTGTTTTGTTAAATGCAAGTATCGCCTTTGCCTGTTTGTGCAAGTGGAACGAGAGCTGCATGTTCATGTAAAGTTATGTTTAATGGGAACTAGTGCATTAAGTTTATGAAACTACATGTAATCTTTTAATATTAGGATTGAAGTTTAAAAGTTTAAATATAATTTTTGTTTTAATAAGGTTTGTTTACAAAATAACCAAGCCCTATTTATTTTATTATCACTCCTGGAACAAATCGATCTTTCCGCACTACCTTAAAACTTTAAAAGGTTCTGGTCCAATATTTTAGCCACTGGTGAGAACTGACCAGGCGTCCATAACAAATTGGGGCTCGTGGTTGGGATATTCTTATGCATAATTCCTTGTTTGGCTTGGGGTTATCGAACTTAAAGACCGTGGGTGTGTGTGGATCGATTGCCTCCTTTCCCGGTTTGAAATATTGAATAGGGAGTGACTGGAGATGGTCCTTGCAGTTGTTATAAGGTCTCCTGGGGGTGGAGGAAATCACTCGGGAAGATTTAAAAGGGAAATCGAAAGCAAAGCTTTTGAGTTTGGCAGAGGAACTGTAGTTAACTCTGCCAAAAGGGCCAAAGAAGGCAGAGATAATACAAACCATGGTTCAATATCTAAACTTACAGTATCATAGTCTAACCCATTAGAATTAGCTCAAATCAAATTAAAAATTAAAGAATTGGAAATGCTGTAAAAACTGAGAGAAATAGAGATGGCAAATGAAGCCAAAGAAAAAGAGTTTTTCAAAGGGAAATGGAAATGAATTGGAAATGGAAAGGAATAAGATTGAAATGGAAAGGGAAAGATTAGCAAAGGAAGAGAGAGAGAGATTGACCATGGGAGAAGGGCACGAACGGGAGAGAGAATGA
Organism: Scyliorhinus torazame; assembly: GCF_047496885.1. NCBI lineage: Eukaryota > Metazoa > Chordata > Chondrichthyes > Carcharhiniformes > Scyliorhinidae > Scyliorhinus > Scyliorhinus torazame. Next base: position 158,070,274 of record NC_092711.1, on the reverse strand, counting down.
GAACTGTAGAAACTGGCACTGGAAGGAGAGTGATAGAAATCAACCTTTTGAGTTAGCTAGAGATGATAGATAAAAGGTTTAAATAAGAGATCATTAAGAGTAATTGCCGAAATCATATTAACCATGAGAGTGAGAAAAGCTGACTAGCTGGGAATTGATCAGATAAGACCTAATTTTCAGAATTTGCAATCGAACAAACTGCTAGAGTCCACAAGCTCAAATAGCAGACAGACCCTTTGTGTTAAAGAACTGGGCTAAGATCCCAGTTCCATTTCCATGGTAATGCCAAGTCAGCCCATAGTGATACGTTCTGATGCGAATTGTGTTTCACTCGGACAATGTTATGGAAAATTACCCCAAATCATTTATCTCTTAAATTGACAGACAGACAGTGTGGTCGAATTGAGCGAATTATCAATTAGTTAAAGCCAATCACAGCTGTAAAGAGGGCAACACTTTAAGATAGTAATCTCCTTAAAAATCAATTGTTGGAATGAGAAAATTCATTCCGGAATCACTTTTACCTATTTTCTAAAACCTATTCTCTCTGCTTGTTTTGCAAAATCACCATTTTATTTTGTTTTAAATCACGCAGTCATTTTGTATTGTGCATCTTGATTTGGAGCTGAATTACCAAAAACTATTATTGTATTTTGAATTCAACGATCTGTATTTGCTAAAGACAATCTATCAGACTAGCTTGCTGCAGGGCGAGTTGGAACTTTCTGAATTTTGTACTGAAAATCGAGCTTAGCAGTAGACACTATAAGCTGACAAATAAAGTTTCAAATATCTTTAGCGAGAAACACAGTCTGGAATCTCTGTTATTGGGGACCTGAGAAGGGGTGACACATATCCAGGGTTCCGAATAGACGCAGGGATCCATCAATTGGCGAGCCAGCCAGGGGCCGACCTGGATTCTCTCAGAGAGCAATGATGAAAAATGTTGGAGACAAGGCAGGAGCTGAGAAAGAAATCCCCCCTAGTCAAAGGTTTAGGAGGGGCATGTTTAAATATATCCAAGGCTTTCTAAGAGTCGATGAGAACGACTTTGAAGCTTATTTTATATCCTTTGAGAAAGTAGCTAAACAATTGAATTGGCCAAAGACGACGTGGGTGGTGCTTGTTCAAATAAAGGTTGCAGGTAGAGCTAGTGATGTGTTTGTCTCACTGTCAGAGGAGGTATCTGGGCATTATGATGTGGTGAAGAAACCAATATTAAGTACCTATGAACTGGTGCCAGAAGCCTACAGACAGAAGTTTGGAAATCTAAGAAAAGAACCAGGTCAGACCCATATAGATTTGGAAAGAATTGAACAAGCTAATTTTGATAGGTGGACAAGAGCACTAAAAATAAACCAAACGGATGTGGCACTTTGGGAAATAATTATTTTGGAGGAATTTAAAGATTCACTTCCCGGAGTAGTGAGAACTCATATCGAAGAGCAGAGCTCAAACGGCTAGACAGGCCGCGGATATGGATGACGATTTTGAATTGGTTTGTAAAGCAAAGTTTAGTGTTGATATCAATTTCAATCTGCGAAGGATAGAAACTGGGTATATGAGAAGTTCACAGGGGTCCATGCAGAGGAGGTGTAGTTGGTGATTGAGGAGAAGGACCCTTGCACTCAACAAGAGGAGCAGCATCAAACAGGGTGGTACTGAAGCATTCTGGGAGAAATCAGTGCAATCACTGAAACTTGGAAGGGGATTGAGGAGGACCCACTGTCAAAGAACGGAATAGGCCCAAACATTACATTGCTGTAGTGTTTCCATCCCTCACTCCTCAAACCCAAAACAATAGGGAGAGAGACTGCACCAAACCTGCGAGAAACACTCTTCTGAGTGTGGATTTAAGAAGGCAGCTGATTGGTGAGGACGTTCTCGTGAATATTTTCCAATCTATTAAAGTAATTTAATATTTAACAGAGGGTTAGTCATGACAGTTGGTGGAGCTTGGCGTTCCACCTGCGAGACGTGGTCAATCATGGATGCTGACAACATCCCTGACAATTACATCTGGGGGAAGTGTATCCAGCTGCACTTGCTGACTGAACAAATGGATCGGTTTGAGCAGCAGCTGCAGGTAAGAAAGAGCAGCCAAATGGCGGGAAGCGTCATAGATAGAAGTAAAAGAGATGTGGTCACACCCAAGGTACAGGAAGATAGATGGGTGACCGTTAGACAGGGCAGACAGTCAATGCAGGAGTCCCCTGGCTGCCCCCTCTCCAACAAGTATGCCCTTTTGGATACTGATGAGGAGATGGCCCATCAGATGACAGCAGCAGCAATAGCCAGAGTGGTGGCACTACTGCTGGAGCGGGTTTGCTTCAACACAAGAAGTATAACAGGTAAGATGGATGAATTTACAGCCTGGATTAATGTGGGGAATTATGATATTGTTGCTATTATGAAGACATGATTAAAAGGACAGGACTGGCAGCTTAACGTTGTGGGATATCTATTTTTTAGACGAGACAGAGGGGGTAGTTGAAGGAGTGGGGGAGTTTCACTACTGGTCAGGGAACATCACAGCTGTGATGAAGGAGGACATCTTGGAGGGATTCTGCAGTGAGGCATTATGGGTTGAACTCACAAAGAGGAAGGATGGAATCACAATGTTGGGGTTGTACTATCGGCCTCCCAACAAACAGCGGGGTACAGAGGAACAGATATATAGTCAGATTCTGGAAGATGTGAAAGTAGCAGGGTTGTTGTGGTGGGTGATTTTATTTCCCCCATAATGACTTGGACTCCCAGGGGTTTGGATGCAGAGCAATTTGTAAGGTCTGTCCAGGAGGGTTTTTTGAAATGTTGATAGTCCAACCAGGCAGGGGACCTTACTGGATCTGGTATTGGGGAATGAGCCCGGCCAGGTGATAAAAGTTTCAGTAGCGGAACATATTGGGAATAGTGATCATAATTCCATAAGTTTTTGAACACGCATGGATAAGAACAAGAGTGGTCCTCGAGTGAGGGCGCAAAATTGGGGGAAAGCTAACTATACCAGAACTCAGCCAGAGCTGGAGAATGTGGATTGGGAGCAGCTGTTTGAGGGTAAATCCGCAATTGATATATGGGAATCTTTTAAAGACCAGTTGATTAGAGTGCAGGACAGGCATGACCCTGCAAAAATGAAGGACAGAAATGGCAGGATTAGGGAATCATGGATGACAGGGGAAATTGTGAGACTAGTCAAAAAGAAAAAGGAAGCATACATAAGGTCTAGGCCAGGTTTTTCAAACTCAGGGGCACGACCCACGGGTGGGAGTCGGGAGGGTCGCAAAGTGATTGGTTGCAGCGTTCCCGAAGGGGGAAGAAGTCCCGAATAACCGGGCCTGGCTTTTAAGAATGCCGCTGCTGGCAGTCCTCGTCTGGTTGCGGTGTTTGAGGGGCGGCGCAAGGCTGAGTTGTGTGCTGGTCACCGCACCTGGGTGGGGGGGGTGGGAACTGGGACCGGCGGATGTCCACGTAGGTGCATGATGCTGACAGTGGTGGCCCCAGCTTGGAGCTCCGCTTTGATGCTTGTCCTCTGCGTGCTGCTCGGCTTGTCCCCCGCCACCGATCGGCAGTATGTGACCTGCGGCTCTGTGGTCAACTATTCAACAGCCGACACAATGTCTGCTTGCACTCCCACAATGTGAAGTCCTGATTGGGCAGTGGTCAGCAGTCTGTGACTGGGGTGGATGCAGCTACTGGACAGTGGCAGCGAAGCTAGGCCAGGTTTGTCGGCAAGGAATACCAATCAAACCAGGCAAGTCAATACGGCTGACACATTGGGAATCGAACCTGGGATCCTGGAGCTGTGATGCAACAGTGCTAACCAGATATCTGATATAACGACTTCCTCTAATTGCCCCAATCTGTATAATTAGTGTTGACATTGTTACGACACCCTGGGTGAGAGCACGGTCAATTCCAGCCCCACAGACCCCGGAGTCCCAACATAAGTGAATTAACCAATAGTTTGTGTATTTTCCTGAGATCTTTGACCCTTGACTGCTCCAATCAATGACTTACAGGCACAAGATTGGAAGTAAAATATGAAAAACTTTATTTATAAGAAGAGATAAACATGTAATTGTAACAATGGAACAACGGTCTGCTAATCTAATTATTCCCCTCACACTATCCCACCCTCCACCCCCACACACATGGCAGGCACACAGTGGGGTAGGGAAGGGTTAGAAAAACAGGCATTAAACTGGGAATGAGAGATCGGTATCTTTGCTGAGGTTGTGATCTTTGCAGGTGGTGATCTCGGAACACGAGGTGTCGAAAACCACCGATTGGTTTGGATCTTTTAGTATCAGCCTTCAATGAGACCTCGGGCTGCAGGAATTCCTCTGGCGAGTCGCCTTTGCCAGATTGATTCTCAATATCACTGAGATAACATTAGAATTCTCTACCTGAGGGTTTACAGCTGGTTCTCCATCCACTCTGCCTTCCAACTGCTTGTCTGGTCTTTGTGCAGGGTTTCTAGCTGTGGTATGAAGAGAGAGAGAAGGGTCTGGTCTTCAGGACCTTTTAGGATTCTCAGGAGAGAAATATCAGACTGGGCTTTTCCCAGCCTTTCAAACAGAGGATTAAGCTTTCACAGGCTTGGCTGGAGAGACTGCTTGCAGCATTTCAATCAGAGGTTACTTTCACAGGCCTGGCTGGAGAATGTTTTAATCACCAGCCTTAGCTGATAGTGAGAGAGTCCAGACCTGGTCACTCCAGGGTTTTAGCAGAACTGAATTAAAATGGAGTCTGCGCTTCTTCATCGCAGAAACCTCAGAAGCACTCTACCAATCAAAATTGAGAACTGAATTAGTCCCGGAATCTCAGAAGCATTGGTTAGCTGCTAGCCAAGTCCATCAAAATGACATCACCGGACTATGCCACATAGTACACTGCACTAAGGGGGGAGTTCTCTTGGGCCAGTTCAAATAGCACCTTAGGCCAAGGCGGCGGCGGGGGGGGGGGGGGGGGGGTCAGTTTAAAACCAAAGTTTGCAGTTTCATAGCAGCCAGCAAGGCAGAAATTAAAAAGGAAAACAAGGGCAAGTAAGGATTCAAAAGAGGTTCCTCACAACATGGCTATAATGGGTATCGCTAAAACAGTACCTGTTAACATTTTGTTATTCATAATACATTCAACATATATGTGTTAATCCCCTGAGCTGGCATCCAGTCAACCTATGGTTGGCATTTTGTGATGGGTTAAATAGATGTTCATTTGTAACCCACAGTGGGACTATTCCCTTGATAATTTGTCTTAGATTTTCTCACACCTGTTCAAGCGCCCACGATCTAGAGATGCTACGGACATCATTCTTATTTGCATCATCCAAAATATCTTTTCCCTATCCCAATTAATTTATTAATGGCGACTGCATGATTTCCTAATAGAGGGGCCAAGTTTTAAATTACCCGGGTCATGCCTTGGTCGGTACCCAGTTGAGTTCAAGGAATCCCCTCTGTCAGTCCGATGGAGTGTTTTTATAATATCTTTAAAACAGAACACAAACATCTTCCAGGCATTAACACATTTACTTTTTCCTTGTTTTCCTTAAACATGTTTTATTTTCCATAGGTAGCTCGCTAAATTATGTGTCTGACTTCCTTTTCAATTTTAAAATGATCTCAGCAATGGTTTTGAGCTGTCTTCTTTAATTCTGCCAAATCTACTTCCTAAACAAACCACAGGGGTCCAGTGTGTTTGAGGTGGAATGGATTCATGTCTCAGTCTAAATGAAAGAGTTAACTCCCTCTCGTTCAAAGTGCTTCTTATTCCTCTAGTAAGTGTCCCTTTTAATGAGCTGGCAGCCCTACCTCTGATTTCCCCGATCAGGGCAACATTTACACAAATCAAGGTTAAGTTTGCCAAAACCAATAATAAAACAAACCCATAAACATTCAAATGAAGCAAAAACAACAACCATTTTCACAGCTGTAAATTTCAAACAGTTCATTCTCTTGTCGCTCGAGGACCTCAAAGACAGAACACTGCAAACTCACAATCCCTCACTGCAAATTTAGACACACACAGTTATCACTTTTCATAATTCCCTAGAAATATGGGACACATATTAAACAGGCAAGGAGTAAAACTGAGACGACACACGAGCCGACGATAGGGAGTTAACAAGTCATTAGATCGCTCACACAAACAGCACTTACACACACACAAGGAATCATTCACACAGGAAAGGATTTGTGTTCATTTTCTCTCTATTCTTTGTTGTCCTTTCCTAATTATCTTAACCTCACTAGTGACTGGGTGGGATTTAGGTTGTGGGAAACAGATTGTTACATTTTGTCAAAAATAAATACATTACCACCTGCAAAAATGCTTGTTCCTTGTCTGGGGGGATGTGACAAACAGGGGGCGGGATTCTCCCCTACCCGGCGGGGTGGGCGGTCCAGGCGGGATGGAGTGGCGGGAGCCAGTCCGGCGTCGGGCCGCCCCAAAGGTGTGGATTTCTCCGCACCTTTAGGGGCCACGCCCTCACCTTGAGGGGCTAGGCCCACGCCGGAGTGGTTGGCGCGCCGCCGGCCGGCGGGAAAGGCCTTTGGCGCCACGCCAGCCAGGGCCGGAGGGACTTCGCCGGCCGGCGGGAGTCCGCGCATGCGCGGGAGCGTCAGCGGCTGCTGATGTCATTCCAGCGCATGCGCAAGGGGGGGTCACCTAGGCGTCTACCATCGCGGAGACCTACATGGCCGACGCGTAGTAAAAAGGTTCCCCCACGACACAGGCTCACCCACCGATCAGTGGGCCCCGATCACGGGCCAGGCCACCATGGGGGCACCCCCCGGGGCCAGATCGCCCTGCGCCCCCCCCCCCCCCCCCAGGATCCTGGAGCCCGCCGGTCCCGCCGGTCAGAGAGGTGGTTTAATTCCCACCGGCGGGACTGGCATGACAGCAGCGGGATTTCGGCCCATCGCGGGCCGGAGAATCGGCGGCGGGGGGAGACCGTCGCGGCGCGATTCCTGCCCCCCGCCGAATTTCTGGCGCCGGAGAATTCAGCGGCCGGCGGGGGTCGAATTCATGCCGCCCCACAGCGATTCTCCGACCTGGCGGGGGGTTGGAGAATCCCGCCCAGGATATATTTCTCACACTGATTCCAAATTGCCCTGAATTATGCTTAAAATTTCCACATTTAACTGGTCTTGTTGAATTCCCACAAATCCACAATTAAACTTTATTTAAATTAAAATAGACATCTACAGAATCACAGACACAATTTTCTGGGTGATCTAAAACAAATCTGCTGAAATGGTTAATTTTCCTACAGAACCTAAAGGGACAGGGCGACTTGGCACGCAATGTGTGTCCCCTTTCACAATTTACGACTTCTTTTGTCCTATGTGCTTCAATTTAATTTCTGTTGTCTATTCTTTTCCCCTTCAATTTCCAATATTTGCTACTTAAGCAAAGTTGCAAGCGATATTTTGTGAAATGAGTTGTTAACGGACTCTCAACATGTTTTATCACCCAAATGTACTGGGGAGTTAAAATTGGATTGCTGCCAAACTCGTCTTATCTTTGTTTTGGAACAGACTGACCTAAACATGGGTTACTTACTTTCAAACCTATCTCTTGAATCCTAACGGTTTTAATTTTTTTTAAATCAGAGTTTCACATTAGATGAAGTTTAGTTTCCTATCCAAACAAATTGTAAACATTTTTTTTTAGAACTAAACACAATTAAAACCTCTTATTAGCATCTCAAATGGAACAGTAAATTCAAATGTTACATTTTTAACCATAACTGTTGCTAACTCGCCAGAACAAGGGAGGGGAGAATATATGACTGAATGTTTAGGGGAGCTTCTCCCTTGGTAATCGCAGGAGGAGCTGTACTTGTCCTTATCTACTTGCTCTGAATGGCCTTGGTTTAAAGTTTGTAAAAATGCTTTTTCACAGACAGAGTTTTCCTTTGAGACATAAGCCTGTATTTCATTTCCAGCTGTCCAGCTGAATTGTTTCATTTTATCGTTCAGTTTCCTGTGTCTTCAGGCAGGTAAAGTGACACCATTGCCATTCCTCAGCAAATTTGTGTTCCTTCAGGATTAGTCTTACCCTGTGGGTTTACTAAATGTCTCTCCTTTTCCTTCAATTCCCAATATCTATTGGTTCTGGCCACAGGGAGATGAGGCTCAGTATCCTCGGCCCAAGGGCGGTTGGTGATTGTGTTTTATCCACTGGGGCGGCCCCACCCTATCTGCCCAACTGTGTTGCTGCAAACTGCAGCCACCGGCTGGACTGGATTGTCTCATTCCTTTGTCTAATTATTCACTAAATATAGGCTGCTCAGAATTATTACCCCTTTTGTTCTCTATCCTTTTTTTTAGAAAATATTTTATTGAGGCATTTATAGTTTTAACATTTTAAACAGAGAGATCCAACACGCGCAAAAGCCCCACAATAACACACCCGACTTCCCCAGCCCAAACTCCTAACTACCCATACATTAGATTCCCTTCCCTTAGTCGGCACTTCCATGCCTCCACCACCCCCCCCCCCCTCCCCCTGCTGACAGTCAGTTTTCCTTAAAGAAGTCGATGAACGGCTGCCACCTCCGAGCGAACCCCTGTAGTGAACCCCTTAAGGCGAACTTGATCTTTTTTAGCCTGAGAAACCTTGCCATGTCACTGACCCAAACCCCGACTTTGGAGGCTCCGAGTCCCTCCATCCCAGCAAATTCCATCTCCGGGCCACCAGGGAGGCAAGGGCCAAAACGCCGGCTTCTCTCCCCCCCGCCCCCCCCCCCGGATCTTCTGACACTCCAAATATTGCCATTTCTGGACTAGGAGTCACCCTCCCTTCCAGGACCTCTGACATGACATCTGAAAATCCCTGCCAGAATCCCCTCAGCCTCTTACACACCCAAAAGATATGTACATGGTTCGCAGGACTTCCCCCGCATTGCCCACATCTGTCCTCCACTTCCTCAAACAATCTACTCATCCGGACCACAGTGATATGAGCCCTGTGGACCACCTTGAACTGGATCAGGCTGAGCCTGGCACACGACGAGGATGCATTGACTCTCCTCAGGGCCTTCTCGCATAACCCGACTTCCAACTCCCCTCCCAGCACTTCCTCCCACTTCCTCTTCACCTCCCCAATTGGAACCCCTTCCCACGACATCAGTTCCTTGTATATTTCCGAGACCCTCCCCTTCCCAACTCCTGTTTTAGACACCACCTTATCCTGTAGTCCCCTTGGTGGGAGGTGAGGGAAACTCGGGACCTGCCTCCGAACAAAATCCCGTACCTGCAGGTACCGGAACCCGTTCCCACCCGGCAACTCAAACTCCTCCTCTAGTTTCTCCAGGCTCGGGAAACCCTCCTCAATGAAGAGATCCCCAAATCTCTCAATCTCTGCCCGCTGCCACCTTCTGAAGCCCCGTCCAACCCACCCCCCCCCCCGGAGGAAACCGGTGATTATCACAGATCGGTGACCACACCGACACCCCCTCCAGTCTCATATGCTGCCTCCATTGCCCCCATACTCTCAGGGCTGCCACTAACACTGGGCTTGTGGAGTACAGAGCCGGCGAGAATGGCAGAGACGCCATTAACAAAGCCTTCAAGCTCGTGCCCTTACAATGTGCCACTTCCACCTGCTCCCTCAGCGACCCCTCCCACTACCCATCTCCTAAACATTGATATATTAGCTGCCCAGTAATAATTAATAAAGTTCAGGAGGGCCAAACCCCCCCTCCCCGCGCCCCCGCTCAAGAAGGACCTTCTTCACCCTCGGGGCTTTCCCGGCCCATATAAAACCCGAGATCGCCGCGTTCATCTTCCGAAAAAATGCCTTGGGGATGAAGATTGAGAGGCACTGAAAAACTAACAGCAATCTCGGGGGGACTGTCACCTTCACAGTCTGTATCCTCCCCGCCAATGACAGCGGGGGCACGTCCCACCTACGGAAGTCCCATTTCATTAGCTCAATCACCCTGCCCAAATTTAATTTATGAAGCTGACCCCAGTTCCTAGCCACCTGAATCCCCAGGTACCTAAAACTCCCTCAGTCTCCACTGCTGCCCCCTTGCCTGGATCACAAAAACCTCACTCTTGCCCATATTCAGTTTGTAACCTGAGAACTGGCCAAATTCCTCTAATATCCCCATAATTCTGACATTCCCCCCCCTTTTGCGCTGTGTTTCTGGGGTTGGGTTGGGTCACTGTTATACTGTGTTTGGGACCATTGGTTTGCTTTAGGTTTGTTTCTGTTCTTTGGTGGGGGGGTTGTTCTCTTCGATTGGGTCTGGCTGGGGTTGTTTTGTTTGCACCAGGATGGCTGGGGGGTGCTAGGATGCTAGGTGCCTTGGGCGAGGGCTTCCAGGCTAGCTGAGCGGGATAGTTCACAGAAGCGCAGTGGGGGGTGAGCAGGTGGTTAGTGAGGGGATGGGGGTTGGACTGTTGTTTAGGGGGTTTGCGAGGGGGGGGTGGAGGGGGGGGAATGAACTGGGGACGGGCTTCTAAAAAGTGATAGGAGGAGGATCGATGACGGTGGGTGCCCGAGAGCGGGCCTGAGGAGGTGCGGGACGCAGGCTGCTGTCTGGCCCAAGAGGGAATGCCGGTGGTATTAGTGAACATCTATGCCCCGAACTGGGATGACGTCGAATTTATGAGGCAGGTGCTGGGGAAGATCCCCGACCTGGACTCGAATCGGCTCATTTTCTGGATCCGAGACTGGATCGGTCGAGGTCCGGGAGGGTGTCTGCAGCAACGAAGGAGCTAAGGGGGTTCATTGAGAACATGGGGGGGGGGGGGGGATCCGTGGAGATTTGGGAGACTGAGGGCGAAGGAATTTTTATTCTTCTCCCATGTGCACAAGGTGTATTCCCGAATGGAGTTTTTTGTTTTGATAAGACGCTGCTGACAGGGATGGTGGTGGATGTTGAGTGCTCGGCAATAGTGGTGACAGACCATGCCCCGCACTGGGTGGACCTGCGGGTGAGCAAAGGTGGGGCCAGCGCCCGCAATGGAGGCTGGAAGTGAGGTCGTTGGCGGAGGAGGAGGAGGCGTGTGAGCGGGTGAGGAAGGCCATCCAGGGATATGTAGAGATAAAGGACACGGGTAAGGTCTCGGCAGGTAAGGTATGGGAGGCACTAAAGGCAGTGGTCAGGGGGGAGTTTATTTTGAATTGGGCACAGAGGGAGAAGGCGTAGCAGGCGAAGATAGAAAGGCTAGTGGAAGAAATGCTGCAGGTGGATAAGAGATATGTAGAGATATGTAAACTGGGGCTGTTTATCACAGGGCTAAATTGCTGGCTTTGAAAGCAGACCAAGGCAGGCCAACAGCACGGTTCAATTCCCGTAACAGCCTCCCCGAACAGGCGCCGGAATGTGGCGACTAGGGGCTTTTCACAGTAACTTCATTGAAGCCTACTTGTGACAATAAGTGATTTTCATTCATTTTCATTTCATGCCCCGGAGGCAGGGCTGCTAAAGGAGCGGCAGAGGCTGCAGATGGAGTTTGGGCTTCTATCTACGGGAAAGGTGGTGGGGCAGTTGAGAAGGGTGAGAGGGGCGGTGTATGAGCATGGGGAGAAGGCGAGCAGGATGCTAGCGCACCAGTTGAGGAAGCAGGAGGCTGCGAGCGAGATCGGGAAAATGAAGGACGTGGGAGGGAATATTGTCTTGGACCCGGCGGGGGTGAATGGGGTGTTTATGGACTTCTATAGCTGTTTGAGTCGGAACTCATAGAGGTGGTTTTTAGAGGGGTTGGAGTTCCCGAAGGTGGATGAGGAGCTGTTGGAGGCCCCAATTGGACTGGTAGAAGCGGTGGAGGGGCTTGAAGCGATGCAATCGGGCAAGGCCCCGGGTCCGGACGGGTTATTAGAAATTCTCGGGAGTATGAAATGAATGAATGAAAATCACTTATTGTCACAAGTAGGCTTCAATGAAGTTACTGTGAAAAGCCCCTAGTCGCCACATTCCGGCGCCTGTTCGGGGAGGCTGTTATGGGAATTGAACTGTGCTGCTGGCCTGCCTTGGTCTGCTTTCAAAGCCAGCGATTTAGCCCTGTGCTAAACAGCCCCTGGTGTATTTGGACTGCTGCTAGTAAGGGACTTGAACAAGGCAAGGGAACTAGAAGTGCCCCCCCCCCCCCCCGTCCCCCGACGTTGTCACAGACTTCGATCTCTCTCATTTGAAGCATAAAAATGACCCGGAACAATGTGAGTCATACAGACCGATCTCACTGCTAACTGTAGATGCCAAACTATTGGCTAAGATCTTGGCCTTGAGAATAGAGCATTGTGTCCCGGGGTGACAGGGGAGGACCAGACGGGGTTTGTGAAGGGGAGGCATCTGGCGGCCAAGATCAGGATGTTACTCAGTGTGATCATGGTACCTCCAGAAGGACGAAAGGTAGAGGTGGTGGTTGCCGTGGATGCCGAGAAGGCTTTTATCGAGCAGGACTGTTTGTGGGAGGTCCTGGGGCGGTTTGGATTTGGGCAGGGTTTTGTGGACTGGGTCTGGTTGTTATACCAGGCACCAGTGGCATTTATACAAACAAACCAGGTGAGTTCAGATTATTTCAGGCTGCACGGAGGGACTGCCCTGGCTATAGGACCATTGGCGATGGCACTGAGAGCGTCAGGGGTCTTGCAGGGGATAGTGGACATTATATAAGAGACCATCCTTTTAGCCAGACAAATAAATGTGCCAAGCTGAGGGAGCAAAGGATGTCAATGTCTTTAAGAGAGAGAGAGACCTGGGCCAAGCTTTCCAGAGTCTGCACCCTCCCTGGATTCACTTCCTTTCCCTTCAGTTGCTGCAAGTGACCAATTGAAGGTGAGAATGAGATAAGAAAGTGTTTTACTCCCAGATGTTGGAGACAGGAGGAAAGCTCTTTCTCGCTCGCGCTGATTGGCTGGAGGACCAGAGTCCTTCCGGTCGTAACTCTTTCCATTGGTCAATACCTCAGCAGGAAGGTCAGGGGGTGGGCTTTCCCTCACACATGCGCAACCGCTCTTCTCTCTTGGACATGCGCAGTCAAAGGCCGGGGGCAGATCGCCGACAGGCTTCTCGCTCTGGCCGGAGTTGTCAGCCGGTTGCCTGGAAACCTTGTCTCGGGGAGTGGGGCGGAGCTGCTGTATCCGCCCGCCGGGCCTCCGCACTGGGACCGTGAGACGTCACCGCGGATTCCTATGGGTGCACCGGAAGGTTGCTGACCGATGGGAAGAGTTGGTGAGCCGGAAGGACTCTCTTCCACCATCCAATTAGCTCCCTCGTTGTCTGAATGCGGAAGCTGGACAATGAGCAAAACTGGGGCCTCGCACAGACGGAAACCCCCTCCTCTCTCCAACATCTGTGAGTAAAACACTTTCTTTTCTCCCCCTTTCCATTTCGTTTCTCATTCTGACCTTCAATTGGTAACTTGCAGCAACTGAAGGGAAAGGAAGTGAATCCAGGGAGGGTGCAGACTCTGGAAAGCTTGGCCCAGGTCTCTCTCTCTCTCTCTCTCATAAAGACATTGACATCCTTTGCTCCCTCAGCTTGACACATATATTTGTTCACAATTACAGGGCTGGTTTCTCCAGGCGATTGCTGACATTTAAGAAGCCAGTAGATTATTGTCGGACAGAGACATGTCTCATGTTATATGGTACAGATTAGATATATTATTTATAGTTCTCTAACAAAGTACATTTATTATTATTTCGAGCCTTGTAATATTGTACTGTCGCTACATTACATATTACCAGTCATCTCTTCCCTCAGAGGGTTATTAGTCTCTGGATTTCTCTTCCACAGGGACCAGTGGGGTGTGGGGGTCATTGAATATATTCATGTATGAGTTAGACAGATTTTTAATAAATTGTTATTTTTTAAAATCATGTTTTAAACAATGAACGCAACAGAGTAACAGAAAAAATGGTGGAAAATGGGCCCAAAGCGGAACAAGAGACATTGCCAATATAAATACAAGCAACACATTGCAGAATTAATTTGGAACAGGATATTTGAGGGACCAGAGCCTCGAGATGAAATGATGGATTAATTGAACAACCGATTAACAGGTTAAAATAGTGAATGGGGGAAGAAGGTAAGATTATATAAAAACGGAGGATAACAATTCAGTTTGTAAACCCAAAAATATTACAGACTAACAGCATAATCAAATTAAAATGAATGACACAACATAGATGACATAGAACTCCTGTAGTGCAAAAGGCCATTCACCCCTCAAGTCTGCACTGAGCCTCAGAAAGAGCATTTAACTGAAGCCCACTCCCCATCCTATCCTCGTAACCCGGTGCATTGATCATGGTCAACCCACCTAACCTACACATCTTGGACACTAAGGGGCAATTTAGCGTGACCAGTCCACTTTAGCTGCACATCTTTGGACAGTGGGAGGAAACTGGAGCACCCGGAGGAAACACACCCAGACACAAGAAGAATATGCAAACTCCACACAGACAGCCACCCAAGGCTGGAATTGAACCTGGGTCCCTGGAGCTGAGGTAGCAGTACTAACCACTGTGCCCTACTCCCAGCCTAAGTTAAATTGAATTCACTCATGGAAGCCCAGGAGGAGCAAGTCAGTCAAATTAGAGCCTATGTATTTGAGATGGGAGTCCCATACTTTACCCAATGCATCAGACTCAGAATGAATTACAGACATTAAAAATTGAATGGAAATGCATTCCATAATCAGCCTCTGCCAGTTTTGGATAGAGGGAGAACTGACTGGTCTGCTTCTGTATTGAGCCTGATGAATGTTGGCTCCATCCTAACCCAATCCCTAAGACGAGAGCCCAATTGATGAAGCCTAATTTTCAGGAGACCATACCCTCCCTTAGCTCCTGGTGATTGGAGCTTAACAAACTTGAGGCGATATTTCTTTTTGTTCCAGGTAGAGTCATAGATGTTTACAGCATGGAAACAGGCCCTTCGGCCCAGCTTGTCCATGCCGCCCAGTTTCTGTCACTAAGCTAGTCCCACTTGTCAGCATTTCCCTCTATACCCACCCTGCCCTTGTTACTGTCTAACTGCTTTTTAAATGACAAAATTGTACCTGCCTCTGGCAGCCATTCCAGATACTCACCACCCTCTGTGTGAAGAAATTTCCCCTCTGGTCTCTTTTGTATCTCTCTCCTCTCACCTTAAACCTATGCCCTCTAGTTCCAGACTCCTACCTTAGGGAAAAGATGTTGACTATATACCTATCTGTGCTCCTCATTATTTTATAGACTTCTATAAGGTCACACCTAAGCCTCCTACGCTCCAGGGAAAAATGTTCCAGCCTCTCCTTATAACTCAGACCATCAAGTCATGGCAGCATCCTGGTAAATCTCTTCTGCACTCTTTCTAGTTTAACAATATTCTTTCTATAATAGGGTGACCAGAACTGAACACA
This sequence comes from Scyliorhinus torazame, assembly GCF_047496885.1. NCBI lineage: Eukaryota > Metazoa > Chordata > Chondrichthyes > Carcharhiniformes > Scyliorhinidae > Scyliorhinus > Scyliorhinus torazame. The sequence goes on along the minus strand of NC_092711.1, from coordinate 158,054,903 downwards.
GTAGTCCCTGTGTGGTCTTACCAATGTCTTGTACAACTTCAACAAGACATCCCAACTACTGTATTCAATATTCTAACCAATAAAACCTAGCATACTGAATGCCTTCTTCACCACCCTGTCCACCTGCAACTCCACCTTCAAGGAGCTATAAACCTGTACACATAGATCTCTTTGTTCTGTAAGTCTCCCCAACTCCCTACCATTAACTGAGTAGGTCCTGCCCTGATTTGATAAATTTCCCTAACGACTCTGGTCGACAGCAGTATAGGCAGCATCTGCAGAGGGTAGGACAGTCTGGGCAACACATTCATTTTAATGAAGGCGATTCTCCCTCGCCATGAAATCGGAAGAGCCGACCACTGGGCAAGGTCCCACCTAATAGCCACCATCAGCTGTGGAAAGTTGGCCCCATATAGCTGTCTGAAAGAGGGGGACATTGACATTCCCAGGTTTTTAAATGGCATGGTGTGGGGGGGGACATCTGAAGGGGAAGTTAGCACGAGGAGGGGGCTTACCCCTCAACCCCTCCCCACCGACATGGGCTCGAACTCAGTAAAATTGATCTCGATACGAGAGAAGCCACTAAACCTATCCACTACTCCAATAAAGGCCGGGACTGAAACACTGGAGTTCGATACAAACAGCAGCCTGTCATGTGCACACTCAGAGTGATCTTGTGCTGCCTCACCACACCCTCAAGTCCCGATATCTGAGGATCCGATCTAATATCCTCCGGCAAGGGCTCAATGGCCAACGCAAACAGCAAGGGGGACAGAGGGCAGTCCTGTCTAGTCCCTCTCTGAAGCTCAAAATGTGACATCCTTATACCATTGGTAAGCACTGCCGCTGCCGGTATGTGATATAACAATTGAATCCACTCATTATAATCCTCACCCAACCCGAAGCCTCGCAGCGGATACACCAGATAATTCCACTCAACTCGAGCAAAAGCTTTCTCTGCATCGAAGAAGATCAGCAGCCCATCCAATGCACATTTCTGCAAAGCCTGAATCACATTCAGCAACCTTCCAACATTGTTACTGGAAAATCTTCCCCGTATAAACCCAGTCTGGTCCTCCCACACGATTGTCGGAAGGATGTCCTCCAGCCTTATCGGCAAAATATAAGATCGCAGTTTCAAGTCAACATTCAAAAGAGAGATTGGGCGATAAGAGGTCCACTCCTCTGGGTCCTTGTCCACCTTCAGAATCAAAGAGATATTAGCCTCACGAAGAGACGGTGGCAGCATCCCAGAGTCAAAAGAGTGACAATACATATCTACCAACAGGTCCAACAACAAATCCTCAAACCCCCGATAAAACTCACACCCACAGACATCTGGTCCCGGGACTTTACCTGACTGCAGCTCCTTCATGGCCTTTGACACTCTGCCCTAGAAAGGGGAGCATTAAGAGCCTCACGCTGGCTTTCTGAGGCCTCCTGAAGCTTCAGGGAAGAGAAAAAATGTTCCACACCCACCAACACATCACCAGACTGCTCACACTTGTATAATCCTGCAAAGAATTCCTGAAATCCAAGTTTGTCTTCATGACCCATTTCCCTCTCCCAAGCCGAACAGAGGTAACTTTTCTTTGTCAAACAGGCTAAGTATTTGCTCAGCTTATTCCCCAAACTCGTACAACTTCTGCCTCGCAAACGTCCAACTTTTTTGCTGAGACAATCGGGAGCCCAAAGCCGCTCCTGCCGTGTTAACCCAAAGCCGCCCTTGCCGTGTTAACCTCCTTCAACAATAGCTGACTCGGGCCCTCCATATGATTTATTTGCTTTCGCCAAACAAAACTCCAGATGCCGCTAGTTCTCCAGCATCCTGCACCTTTTACTAGCAGGGTAAGAAATGATCAGCCCCCCGAGTATAAACTTTACACGTCTCCCACAAAATGGAGGGGGAAATACCAGGGGTCAAGTTAACCGAAAGGAAGAACTCAAACTATTCCGTAAAGTGTGTAGTAAATGAAATGTCTCTTATCAGGGAGGCTCCAAACCTCCACATTCTCGACCTGGGGGTGAGCCCTCGAGCAGAAACTCCAGACAAACGGGGGAAGGTCTGCGATTACGATGCTCCCTGTGGTGCAAGTGGACACCAGGTGTGGGATCGTCCTCGGCACAAACAAATTGTTGATTCTAGCATGACATTGATGTGGGGCTGGAAAGAAGGTAAAATCTCCGCCCCTCGGGTGCAAAGTTCTCCAAACATCCACATAACCCACCTCCTCACAAGCCGAGGCCAACACCCTAGCTTGCAGCGTGGGGGGGGGGGGGGTCTTGGTAACCGGGAGCTTATCTACCAGCGGATTTAAGGGACAGTTGAAGTCACCAACCACAAAAGAGTTAGTTGAAGCTAACTCTGCAAAATCCACAAAATCCTTTATAATGAACTCCGGGGAGTAATTCGGGGATCCCTAAACGTTCATTATTAAAACAACATCTCCATGCACCGAACCTCGAATGATCACATATCTACCTCCTTTGTCCTTGGTGCAGGTTTCAACCTTAAATGTGATATTTTTATTAATAAGGATCGCCACACCCCTGCTACTTGATGAAGGAGGTGAAAAGTCCTGCCCCACCCAATCCCGCCTCAATTTGAAGTGTTTGTCGTCCCCCCCCCCCCAAGTCCAAGGAATCCACCGAAGACCCTGGCGAAGGAGGGCGCCGGACTCGTTTTGCCACTGGCCGGACACCATTTGCACAAGGCGCTGGATCGGGCGGTGTGTAACGAGACGGAGACCGGTGCTTCCGTGATGAACGCTGTAACGGTTGTACATCCAAGGCCCGTGGACCCGATGATTCCCCCTCTGATGAGTCCTGTGTCTCCATCTCGGAGTCAGAGTCTGCTGCCTCCATCATCTCGGCGTCTCTATCTCCACGCAGTTCTGTAACGACCTGCGCAGGCTTTGAGTGAGGCACCAGAGGAAGATTGTGAGGGCTACTTTCCATTGTCTCTGGTCTCTGTGGCTGTGGAAATGAGCTCTGGTGGTGGGAAATCTTTGGAAGGGATAGTCTTCTGGACCGAACGTGGTCTACATGTTTGCGCTGGAGACGACCCTGGGCTTGCACCTGTTAAGATATTGGGCCCATTTGGCGAAAGATTACGCCAGGGACCCACTGGGCACCATCAGCAAAATTCCGAATGAACACTGGGTCACCGGGTGCAAACTGCCGAATCGGCCGATGCCGAGAAAATCCCTGTCCCTGTCATTCTTGTGTGCGGCGTACTTTTGCGCCAATGTCCAGGAAAACCATACTAAGGTGGGTGCAAAGTCTCCGGTCCATTAGGATTTCTGCGGGAGCTACCCCAGTCACCGCATGGGGGGTGGTCCTATACGAAAACAAAAAGCGAGCCAGTCTCGTGTCCATTGACTCGGAAGACTGCTTCTTTAGGCCTCGTTTGAATGTCTGCACTGCTTGCTCCACCAACCCATTTGAAGCTGGGTGGTAAGGGGCAGTGCGGGTATGGAGTATGCCGTTCATCTTCATGAACCTCGCAAACTCCTCACTTGTGAATGGAGTGCCGTTATCCGTGACCACCTTGGGGAGGCCATGCATACTGAAATACCATCGCATCTTCTCAATTGTTGCGCAGGACGTTGTGCCCAGCATCTTGTGCACCTCTAGCCATTTAGACTGGGCGTCGATTAATAGAAGGAACATGGATCCTTGAAAAGGGCCGGCGAAATCCGCATGCAAGCGCGCCCAAGGCTGCCCTGGCCATTCCCAGTGATGTAGAGGCGCGGCCGGCGGAAGCTTCTGATGCTCCTGGCAAATGGAGCAGTTTTGGGCCACCTTCTCAATGTCGGTGTCGAGGCCTGGTCACCAGACATAACTCCGGGCCAACATTTTCATTTTGGTCACACCTGGATGCCCATTGTGCAAGTAAGTCTCTTAGTATCAGCTCCTGTCTTTTTCCGGGACAATCACACGCGTCCCCCACAAGAGGATGCCGTCTTCCACGCTGAATTCTGACAGCTTGGACGAAAATGCCTGCAACTCGCCTGGGAGCTGTCTATGCTGCCGACAATACAGGACTCAGGACTATGTGCCAAACCTTTGACAGGACTGGCTCTGTCTGGGCCCACTCGCAGATCTGTGATGCCGTGACAGGCAAGGTGTCCATAAAATTTAGGGTTGCAACCACCTCACCGGTAGTGGGGGTCGACATGGGGCTGGTCGATAAAGGCAATCGGCTCAGTGCGGCGGCATTCTTTATCTGCGTTCCTGGTTTGTGCTCCAGAGAATACTCGTATGCAGTGAGCAACAAAGCCCAGCGCTGGATCCGTGCGGAAGCAATGGGCGGTATTGGCTTATCCTCTCTGAAAAGTCCCAGCAGAGGCTTATGATCAGTCACGATAGTGAAGTGGCGGCCATGCACATACTGGTGGAAACATTTCACCATAAAGACCACTGCCAGGCCCCCCTCCTTGATCTGCGCGTACTTTTTTTCCGCTGCAGTCAATGTGCGGGAGGCAAAAGCTATCGGCCGCTCGGCCCCGTTCTCCATCTTGTGGGGTAGGACGGCCCCAATACCATACGGGGATGCATCACATGTGACGAGCAAAGGCTTTCCAGGATCATAGTGGGTTAGTAACCCAGACGACGACAATTGTTGCTTTACCCGCCGGAAAGCGGTTTCTTGCGGCTGACCCCAAACCCAGGTGTGATTTTCCTTTAGCAGAAGGTGCAACGGGGCCAGCGTAGTTGCCAGATTGGGGAGCAACTTCCCGTAATAGTTTACGAGGCCGAGAAAACAATGAAGATGCAAAGTGTCAGTCGGGGCGGGGGCCTGTTGAATAGTGCGCACCTCTGCAACGGGGTGCAAACCTTCGCGGTCCACCCGATAACCCAGGTCGACTACTTCCTTCGCCTGAAAGACGCACTTTGTGCGACGTAAACGGACTCCAGCCTCCGAAAAACATCTTGAGGACAGCCTCCAGAATTTTCAAATGTTTCTGCTCCCACGTCTCTGTAATCAAAACGTCGTTTAAGTAGACAGCGACACGCGGTAAACCTCTCAAAATGCACTCCATAACGCGTTGAAAAATAGCGCAGGCAGAGGATACTCCAAAGGGCAAACGTGTATATTCATACAGGCCCCGGTGTATATTAATTGTTACATATGGTCGGGAGGCAGGGTCCAGCTCCAACTGTAGATAGGCGTGACTCATGTCTAATTTTGTGAATGAGAGTCCGCCTGCAAGCTTCGCGTCGAGATCCTCTATGCGAGGCATTGGATATTGGTCGAGTCGGGAAGCCGTATTCACTAAGATTATAGTCGCCGCACAAGCGAACTGTGGCACCTGGCTTCATTACAGGTACAATTGGTGCTGCCCAATCAGCGAAACGGATGGGCCTGATAATACCCAAAGTCTCCAAACAAGTGAGCTCCCCTTCTACCTTCTCGAGCAAGGCGTAAAGCACCGGGCGGGCCCGGAAATAGTGCAGCGTGGCTCCTGGTTCAACTTGGATATGGGCTATGGCCCTTTTTATTTTCCCCAACCCGGGCTGGAATACATCTGGGTATCGTCTTAGCACCTCAGTCAACCCTCCAGAAACTGTTTGGAGGATGTGCTGCCACTGCAAGAGCAAATGGCGCAACCAGTCCTGACCAACAGGCTGGGCCCATGGCCGCGCACCACGATAAGTGGGAGACGCCCCTCCTGGCGTCCATAAACAACAGGGGTCATCGTAGTTCCTGCGCTGTCCAATGGTTCCCCCGTGTAGGTGGCCAACCTGGCCTGTGTGTCAGTTAATGTAAGGGTCTGTATACCCTGCTTCATGCGGTCGAATGTCCTCTGGGCGATCACGGAGACCGCTGTGCCAGTGTCCAACTCCATCTCAAGCGGGTGACCATTGACCCTTACTGTCACCTTAAAGGGGCCACATGGGGAGCTGCCACACAATGCAGCTGCAGGCAGTCGTCCTCCGTCTCCACATCCTCAGGAGTAGTCGCCGCAGGTTCATCCACATAGAAGGTACGGCCCCTGGGCTGGTCCCAGTTTCGGTCAGAGAGACGGCGCCTCTGGCGCCCCCAGACCGGCGTCCGATGTCTGACATGGACATGGCTCCTCATCCATTGGTTCTGGAGAAGGCTCCCTTCGGGGAGGAATGTCCAACAGCCACTGGCGTCGATCCGGACGTCGCCTCGCCCAAGGTACCGCAGGAGTTCTGGGGGACGTTTTTGGACGGAAGGGGTGGTTGCGCCCCAAGACATGCACCTCCATTCCCTGTAGCTCTTGCACTCCTCATTCTGCGCTCTCTCGTGACAATACTATTTGAATGGCATGTTGAAAAGTCAATGTTGGCTCAGCTATCAACTTTCTCTGGGTGGCCGCATTGTTAATACCGCAAGCCAAACGGTCTCGTAACATTTCTGACAAGGTCTCACCATAGTCACAGTACTCCGCAATCTTGCGTAGCCTTGGATAGAATGTCGGCAAGGGATTTTCCTGGGGTCCTCTCAGCGGTATTAAACCGATAACGTTGGACTATCGTGGACGGGGTTGGGTTAAAATGTTGCCCCACGGCAACCGTTCCTAGACTATCTCGCGGAGAGTTAGAGGAAGGTTGGTCAGCAGCAGCAGCAACCTTTTTTTTGGGGGGGGACGTCCTGGGAGGGGGGGACTGCCTGGGAGGGTGGATGAGCAAGAGATAACATGAAGGGTTGGGGAAACTGGCATGTACGGGTGAGGGCCAGTGTACAAAGCTGTGTAAATATATCATTTTGCCATGTATACATCTTGCTCTGTGCGATTTCTCGTTTTTTTTTGTTAGGGGGGGGGGGGGGGGGGAGGAAGGGAGAAAAGTTGTGTTAAAAAACTTTAATAAATATATTAAAAAAAAAAAAAAAATGTTGCCCACTAAGTTCACAAGTTCATCAAACGTTTTGGTGTCTGCCGCAGGTGGGTACGTAAGTCTCCTAATCACCCCAAACATATGCGGGCCGCAGGCGGTGAGCAATATGACCACCTGGCGCTCGTTTTCGGTGATATTGGAAGCCCGGAAATAGTAATGCATCCGTTGTGCATACTGGTTCCAGCTTTCCAGCGCAGCATCAAAAACATCCAAACGTCCATACATGGTGTAATAGAAAATAACTTCCAACCTGTATCCAACAAAAATCCAGGGAGGTGGCTTCAGCAGTGTAGACAGCTATTCACTTTAACCCTCATTGCCAGTTTTGCGAGGGCCACGAAGAATCCAGCACAAGTTTTAAGGATACAAAGAAATAACATTTATTTACAATAATATATATATACACAATAGCAGCAACTTTGCTTGCTGCTCACTCCTTCCTGGCTGGTTCCAAACTAGCCAGCTTTATTTATACAGGGAATCTGCTAATGATTTCTCCGGCCCCCTCATTGGGGAAGCTCATACTCCCACAGGATTATGGGATTGTCATTAGTCTCCAGCCAATGGTAAACAGGCAGGTTATAACAAAAGCTATGTCAATTTTCTCCTTAAGAAAGGAGAGGATCTTTTTCCTTCTGATAGGGTGATGGATGCCCCATACATTCCCTGAGAAAATTTGCAGATTAACTGCTACCATTAGCTAGACGACAGAGAGAACAGGAACAGATTTTCACACCACAATCGGGCGTGCCCTATTACCCCCTCCTCCAACTCACTTTCCACCACAGGCACCAAAGTTTCCCCAAACTACTCCTTTCACAGATAAAAGCCCCGTCTGTACCAGAGTAGGATAAAGTTAGCAACACATAAACCCTCCCAAAATAACAAAAATACAAAAGAATCACCACCACAATAGATCCAAGGGGACATTCCTCAATAAGACTGAGGACCCGAAGGATTAACCCCACGGCCAGACTGTCGTTACCCTCAGGATACCTTCTCCAAAATGAGAAGAAAAGAAGGGCCAACAAGGGATTGGGGATCGAATGTCCCTCCCGCATTTTAGACCCAGCCGTGAAGACCTCAACACCCACCCTTCGGCAATGGCGCCACTCGGTTCTGCCATGATTAATGCTCGGATCTTCACAGAGTGCATATGACAGGGGCGAGGCTGAGCAGGTTCTTTGGGGTGGAGGACAGTTGTGGGAGGTGCTCGGGGGGGCCCAGCAAATCACGTCCATATGTTCTGGGCGTGCCCGGTGCTGGATGGGTTCTGGAGGGGCATTGCGAGGACTGTTCTAAGGTGGTGAACACCCGGGTTAAGCCGAACTGGGGGTTAGCACTATTTGGGGTATCGGATGAGCCGGGAGTGCAGGAGGCGAAAGAGGCCGGTATTCTAGCCTTTGCGTCCCTGGTAGCCCAGCGGAGGATTCTGCTGCAGTGGAAGGATGCGAGCCCCCCAAGCGTGGAAGCCTGGGTCAGCAACATGGCAGGATTCATTAAATTGGAGAGGGTAACATTTGCCTTGAGAGGGTCGGTGCAGGGGTTCTTCAGGAGGTGGCAACCGTTCCTAGACTTTCTCGGAGGTGGTCAGCAGCAGCAGCAACCCGGGAGGGTGTACTTTGTGTTTACTACTGTGTTTATTATTGCTTAATGGGGGGTTTGTATCTTGGGGGAATTCGCGATGTAGTTGTAAGATGTTTACTTATGTGTTCTTTGTTTTTCTTTTCTCTGTAAGGGGAAGGAAGTGACCCGTGTTGAAAATATGTTAAAAATTTGAATAAAAATATATTTTTATAAAAAATGATTACCGCTCGGATAATAGAAGAAAGATGATGGATAATCAGCACACGGCACATCTACCATAACTGAGATAAGATAATCCGAGTCCCTGCAACACTCGAGGAGAAGAAGACATTCAATCGGCTCTCACAGAATAACAACTCCCTTCAACAGGATAAAAGATAACAATTTCAGACAACAACACCATGATAGGGAAAGAGTTCAGATTAGAGCCTGAGTTAGTCTGAGCTGCAAATCATCGCTCCTATCCTTGCCCTTCAAGGATTTAGCGAAGACCAAGACAGTAGTCGGATTATCGAAAGACTTGATCTCGTAATGTGCCACGGTCAACACCCTTCTTGATGTGGAGATGCCGGCGTTGGACCTATAAAGCGACATAATTCACTCCCGCGGCCTTGAGTTCCCTTCAGATTTCATTGAAGCCTCGATGCTTCGTTTGTGTGGCTGCCGAAAAATCCTCACTTCCTCATGGAGCCAGTTCCCACCTCACCTTGCCCGTCTCCAGGACCCTCTGGTGATCTTTCAAGTTGTGGAAGTGAATGATTACAGGCCTGGGATGAAAACTATCCCTCAGACTCAAAGACAGGATCCGAGGCCCTTTCTAATTTGAAACACCCAGGCTTCACATCCAGCTTGAGAAAATGTGGCAGCCGGTCCTCGAAGAACCCAATGGGAGCCTTACCCTCCACACCTTCTGGCAGGCCGACGACTCGGATATTCTTTCTCTGACCCTCGGTTCTCCAAGTTTTCCAGGAGTCCACCACATCACTCAGCCGGTTTTCCAAGGATTTAATTCTTGCCTCCCCGAGGAGGCATCTTGCTCAACATTCAGGATTCCCTCCTCAGGATCGTCGATCCTTTCCTTGGTGTTTTACAGCTCGGCCTCCTGAGCTCACAGATATTAAGCCAGCACACTCAGCCTCTGGTCAATAACACTGAGAATGTTGCTGACATAGACCAGCCAATGATCCTACAGAATAAATGAGCATGCTTGATGGGCCGAATGGCTGACTGCAGCTCCTATTTGTTATGATCTCTGTGACCAGGACAGGAAGCAGTGAGCATGGATCTGTCAATCAGCCTGAATCAGCACCTTCAGGAGAATTGGGAGGGTGAATATTAGAAGAAGAAGAAAAGAAGAAAATTGTTTTATTGTCCCAAGTAGGCTTCAATGAAGTTACTGTGAAAAACCCCTAGTCACCACATTCCAGCGCCTGTTCGGGGAGGCTGTTACGGGAATTGAACCGTTCTGCTGGACTGCCTTGGTCTGCTTTCAAAGCCAGTGATTTAGCCCTGTGGTAAATAGCCCCTGCAACAGATACAGCAGAGTGAGAATGGAGGGAGAGTGTGTGGGATGGAGATTTACAGCTTTTGGGGAATGAGAGAGGAAAGAATGTTCTCTAGGAACTAGAATTGTCTGTTCTGAATTTCTATCCTGTACTGACAGTGATGTCTTTTGTAAATTGTTTTTACAGGATATTAGAAGAGGAGGAATTACAGACAGAAATCTCAAAAGTCACGTCTCGATCTGACTGAGTCTCTCAATTCCTTGGAGCTGAATATCACCGGACTTTGAATCTGGAAGGAGAAATGTTTGTCTGTTCTGTCGGCTTCAAAAGATTTTAACCATCAGTGTGACTGGAAAAGCACTGAGACACACACACCCGAGTGAGTGTGTTCCAGAGCACTGAATGTGGAAAGAGCTTTAACCAGTTACGCAGCCTGAAAAAACATCACACCATTCACAGCGGGGAGAGTCCGTACACGTGTTCTTTGTGTGGACGAGGCTTCAACTTATTGTCAAACCTGGAGAGACTAAAGGAGACCCAAAACATGGCGAAACGGTGGAAATGTGGGGACTGTGGGAAGGGATTCAGATTCCCATCTCAGCTAGAAGCTCATCGACGCATTCACACTGGGGAGAGGCCGTTCACTTGCTCTCAGTGTGAGAAGGGATTCACTGATTCATCGAACCTGCGGACGCATCAGCAGGTTCACACTGGGGAGAGGCCGCTCACCTCTCAGTGTGAGAAGGGATTCACTATTTCTTCGAGCCTGCGGACACACCAGCTAGTTCACACTGGGGAGAGGCTGCTCACTTGCTCTCAGTGTGTGAAAGGATTCATTACTTTAAAGAGCCTGCAGAAACATCAGCGACTTCACACTGGGGAGAGGCCATTCACCTGCTCTCAGTGTGAGAAGGGATTCACTACTTCATCGAACCTGCAGATACATCAGCGAGTTCACACTGGGGAAAAGCCGTTCACATGCTCTCAGTGTGAGAAGGGATTCGCTACTTCATCGAACCTGCGGAAACACCAGCGAATTCACACTGGGGAGAGGCCGTTCACCTGCTCTCAGTGTGAGAAGGGATTCACTACTTCATCGAACCTGCAGATACACCAGCGCGTTCACACTGGGGAGAGGCCGTTCACCTGCTCTCAGTGTGGGAAGGGATTCACTCAGTTATCCAACCTGCGGAGACACCAGCGAGTTCACAGGGGAGACGGCGTTAACCTGTTCTTAGTGAGAGAAGGGATTCAGATATCCATACGCCCTGCAGGAACACCAGCGAGTTCACACCTAGAAGAAGCCATTCACCTGCTCTGAGCAGGGGAGACATTCAATGATCCGTCCCAACTACGGAGACACTAGTGAGTTAATTCTGGGGAGAGACCATTCATCTGCTCTCAATGTGGGGTGGGGGTTGTGATTCATCACACTTGTTGTGACTCCAACAAGTTCACAATAAATTACAGATGTTGGCTCCGTTGTGATTGTTTCTGCTCTCACTGACATCCAGGGCTGCATTTTGTTCATTCTGACATCTGGTGAATGGTGATGATTGGAGGGTTTCTTTCTGCTGGACTGGCCGGTCTAACACCTCTGCCTCCGGTGGGCTGACCATTTTTGAGCCTCGTTGCGATTACCTGGTTCCATGTGTGACGAGGAGCACAGAATGAAAAGGTGTCTGCATGTTGGAAGATATTTAGTTCCCAAAGCAGCCACATTGCCATGAAGATGGGCTACGGTGGTTACATGGTTCTTTTGCCTAATTTATCTGGGTGTTTCTCGCAGAGGGAAACTGTCATGGTCTGAGGGGCAAGTTGTGGTAGATTGGGAAATTACAATAAACATCACTGAAAGTGGCAACGCAGGTGGATAAGGAGCTAAGAAGGCAGACGGCATGCTTGTCTTCATTGGTCGGGCATTGAGTATAAAAATTGGCAAGTCATGCTGCAGCTGTACAGAACCTTAGTTAGGCCACACGTGGAATATTGCCTACAATTCTGGTCACCATATTACCAAAAGGATATGTCACCCAAGTCACATCCAAGGCTGGAATCGAACCTGTGTCTCTGGCATTGTGAGCAGCTGTACCACTGTGCAGCCGAACTGTATTGCTTGATTAGAGATGGGTGTGCGGGAGAAACTTTATTTCGGAGCGAGTTGTCAGGACTTCTAACTTCCTGCCTATGAGGTTGGTGGAAGCTGCGATGATTATTGATTTCAAAATGAAATAGCTTGGGAGCATGAAGGAACTAAACTTACAAGGGAACATGGATATAGAGGTACAATTGTACTGACTGGTTTGCTCAGCAGATTCGGTATGGTTTCAAATTAATGAATAGACTCCTTCTGTGCTATAATCACTCTATGACTGGAAAAATAAAACATAGATACACAACTACATCACAAAACTAGAAATAATAACAAATATATTTTATTACAGAACCATCAATGATAGATCTAATCTGTACCATATAACAACAGTAGAAATTTCTCTCTCTGATATTAATTTACTGTCCCCTCAAATGTCAGCCATCTCCTGGGGAAACCAGCCCTTTAATTGTGAACATTAGGAAAGAGTCAGCACCTTCAGGGGAGGAGAACTGGGCGTGGGAGGGTGGGGATAGGGTAGATGGGATAAGGGTGAGGGTGGGGAACTGGGAGAGTATCTGCGTTTCTGTTGTTTTAGAAATAAACCTGTTCAAAGTACGACTCAGCTTTCGATCGATTCTTCCTCTGCAGACATTATTTTGAATGATGTGGAGATGCCGGCGTTGGACTGGGGTGAGCACAGTAGGAAGTCTTACAACACCAGGTTAAAGTCCAACAGGTTTGTTTCGAATCACTAGCTTTCGGAGCACACCTCCTTCATCAGGCAAGTCACCTGATGAAACGATTGGAAACAAACGTGTTGGACTTTAACCTGCTATTGTAAGGTACTATTTTGAATAACATGGTAGCAGAGGATCAACACTAAACTTTGGTGCTGGATAGGGCTTTGGCTTCATCATTAACAGCAAAATACAAGGTTATGAGGAAAGTATTTTCGGAATTCGTTGAGAATGATTTGGATACTGAAAACTGATTGGATATTCCATTACCGTTTTGGATAAGTCGTATAAAAAAGATGAGTTGTTGGAAGCATATGAAGCATTGTTAACCTTTGATAGATTTCAGGAAATAGGTGGTCATCCATGGATAAATATATTACGGACTTTGATAAGTCATGTAAGAGATGAAGGGGTTTCATCTTGAAATCCCAGGGTCTGTATTCTCAATTAAGTTGCTCGGTTGTGGAGGCATTTTTCATGCCGATTGCATTTTGTTGCTGATGTGAATTTCAATTCCATGGGAGAGACTCTCTCCTCGTCATGCTGCTCTGTAAAAGCACGTGTTGTGGAAATTACTCATTTCCAAGTACTTTCGTGTTAAATACAGAAAACTCACAACAAAGCAAAGGATCAGGGGAGACTGGATGAACAGATGAAGGAGAAGAGAAGGACAAGAGTGGTGAGAATGTGGAGCTCGCTGCCACACAGAGTGGTTGGTGCTGTTCCCATGAGTTTGCTGCCCTTGTCCTTCATGACAGTCAAGGTTATGGGTTTAGAAGGTGATGTCGAAGGAGCCCTGGTGAGCTCATAAATCATTGAATTTACAGTGCAGAAGGAAGCCATTCAGCCCATCGAGTCTGCACTGGCTTTGGAAAGAACATCTCACTTAAGCCCACGCTTCCACCCTGTCCCCGTAAACCCACCTAACCTTTTTGGACACTAAGGGCAATTTACTTTGGCCAATCCACCTAACCTGCACATCTTTGGACTCTGGGAGGAAACCAGAGCACGCAGAGGAAATCCACGCACACACGGGGAGGATGTGCAGACTCCGCACAAACAATACCCAAGCCTGGAATCGAACCTGGGACCCTGGAGCTGTGGAACAACTGTGCTAACCACTGTGCTACCGTGCTGCCCCTATTACTGTGCTAACGTCCTGCCCCTATTATTGTGCTAATGCCCTGCCCTATCACTGTGGTACCGTGAAATATCTTGTAGATGGTACACACAATGCTACCATTGTGCTCTGGAGGTCAAGGGAGTCACTGTTTCGGGTGGTGGACGGGGTACTCAACAAGCTGGTGCTTTGTCCTGTATAAAACATGTGGAGATGCCGGCGTTGGACTGGGGTGGGCATAGTAAGAAGTCTCACAGCACCAAGATAAAGTCCAACAGCTTTATTTAAAATCACAAGATTTCTGAGCACTGCTCACTTCACCTGATGAAGGAGCAGTGCGCCGAAAACTTTTGATTTCCAATAAACCTGTTGGACTTTAACCTGGTGTTGTGAGACTTCTTACTGTATAAAACAAACTCCATAATTTAAATAAGACTGATAAAAAATAATTGTTGCCGGAAAGGACTGTGACCGAGAAAATATAACCAATTCAGTCCACTTGAAAAAGATCTGCTCTTCAAAGATATATCAGAAGACATCACATTTGATGTTTGTAGTTGAATTTATTACCTCAGCAACTCACTGAGACACCAGACTGACAAAGGCATTGATTGGACAATAGCTGGAAACAATGATCTGAAACGTTCTGTGAGTGAAACTTCTCTCTTTAGCCTGGAATGGACTATGTCAGAGTTAAAGGCAATACCAGGTTAAATTACATTGAATATACAGCACAGAAACAGGCCATTCAGCCCAACCAATCTCTGCTAGTATTTCTACTTCACTTCATCCTCCTCCCATGCTTTCCCATCTGACTCTATCAGTGTGTCCGTCTGTTTATTTCTCCTTCATGTGTTCATCCAGCTTCCTCTTCAATGTATCAATGTTATTCACCTCCACTCACTGGTAGTGGGTTCCACATTCTCATTACTGTCTGGAAAGACGTTTCTCCTGAATTAAGTTTTGCTCTTACCCCTACAAGTGGGAAACATCCACTGTGTTTATCATAAGCTTTGATAATTTTAATGACCTCAATTAGCCCATCAGTCTTGTATTTTGAGGAGAGAAAAGTGACCAAGCCTACTCATTGTGAACATTGAGAAATGAAGACTCACTGAGAATGGGTGGGCTGGGTTGTATGAATTAGATAGTTAATCAGACTGTTCATGAACAGGTACTTGGTGTTTGGGAGTAGTCGGGGAGTTCAAGTGGCCGTCCTCAATAAAACATTAATTTTCATTTGGACAGCACATTTAAAAAAAACATAGAGTACCCAATTATATTTTTTCCAATTAAGGGGCAATTGAATGTGGCCAATCCACCTAACCCTCACATCTTTGGATTATGGGGGTGAAACCCATGCAAACACGGGGAGAATGTGCAAACTCCACATCGACAGTGACCCAGGGCCGGGATCAAACCCAGGTCCTCAGCACCGTTGGCAGCAGTGCTAACCACTGCACCACCGTGCTGCCCTCTTTGATAGCACATTTGACTTAATAAAATACGTCAAGGATATTCCAGGAAAATTGTAAAAGAAAGTTTCATGAAGGTTGTCCAAGACCGTGATGTGACACAAATTCTACATCTCATTCCCCAGATATTCTCTCCTTCCTATTGATTTCAACACTAATTCATCCCATTATCTCCTCCTGCTTTCCCCCAAAATCTCCTCCCCTGAAGGCGCTGACTCTCTAGTTCAGTGTCACACTAATCTATTGTGCCCTCCCCTCCCCTCCCCCTCCTCCCCCCCAAAAAATATTTCACCCAGGCGTCGAAATCTTTACACCTTAAATTAACAAGCTGTTTTGCTAAGGGGGCGCCACAATCAACTCCACTGACTACCCATATGTACTGTGTGTCAGGGTGGGGTCATTCGTGCGCCCCCCCCCCCCATTTCAACCTATTCCAAGGAGTTTGGAGACTGGACTCAGGATGAGTAATGGCGGTCATAGCCCCCATAATCCCCTGCGGTGGTGAAACCGCTCCATTCGCCGGGCGGGCGGCCCGGACTGCGCATGAATTTGGGAGCGATGGGAAGCTGCACATGTGCAGGAAGATCCCACCTCCTGACCTTTCTGCTGAGGTGTTGACCAATGGGAGCAGTTGGAAGACCGGAAGGACTCTGGTTCTGAAGGAAAAGGAAGTGAATCCAGGGAGGGTGCAGACTCTGCAAAGGTTGGCCCAGGTCTCTAAGTATATTCCCGGATTGTGTGAAAATTGGTGGTGGTAAATAGTGAGGAGGATAGTCTTTGGTTACAGGAGGATAATAATCTTTATTATTGACAAAAGTAACCCTGCAGCGTCCATCTAATTCAGTTAGAAATTATTGATCATCTCTGCTTGAGGACGTTCATAGGCAGAAAATTCCAGCTCATGATCAATCACTACCTCCTATATCTTAACCAACTGGAACAATCCTATACATTAAACACAATTTTAGTCCTGTTACATATTTCCGTTAGGCTGGCAGTCCGCTTGAAGATTTCCAGGTCTCTTTGTCCTGGACAGGAAGCAGTGAGCATGGATCTGTCAATCAGCCTGAATCAGCACCTTCAGGAGAATTGGGAGGGTGAATATTAGATACAGCAGAGTGAGAATGGAGGGTGTGTGTGGGATGGCGATTTACAGGTTTGGGGAAATGAGAGAGGACCATAGAAACCAGAAATGTCTGTTCTGAATCTCTATCCTATACTGACAATGATGTATTTTGTAAACTCCTCTTACAGGATATCAGAAGAGGAAGAATTACAGACAGAAATCTCAAACCAAACCTCGCGTCTCGATTTGACAGATTCACTCAATTCACTGGGACTTGAATATCATCGGCCTTTGAATCGAGAAGGAAAAAGTTTAGTCTATTCTTTCTGCTTCAGATGGTTTTAACCATCAGTGTGACTGGAAACTCACTGAGACATACATACCTGAATGAGAGTGTTCCAGAGCACTGACTGAAAAGAGCTTTAACCAGTTACACAGCCTGAAAAAAACAGCGGGGAGATCTGTGTGAGCCTTCAACTGATTGTCCAACCTGGAGAGACACAAGGACACCCCCACCCTGGAGAAACCATGGAAATGTGGGGACTGTGGGAAGGGATTCAGATTCCCATCAGCACTGGAAACTCATCGACGCATTCACACTGGGGAGAGGCCGTTCACCTGCTCTCAGTGTGAGAAGGGATTCGCTAAGTTATCTAATCTGAAGAAGCACCAGCCAGTCCATGTCGGGGAGAGGCCAGTCACCTGCTCCACGTGTGGGAGGGGTTCAGTACTTCTTCCAGACTGCTGACACACCAACAAGTTCACACTAGGGAGAGACCGTTCAGCTGCTCCCACTGCACAAAGATGTTTTGAATCTCATCCCATCTGCTGACACACCAGCTCCTGCATACCGGAGAGAGGCCGTTCACCTGCTCTCAGTGTGGAAAGGGATTCACTCAAATAAGCAACCTACAGGCACACCGAGTTCACACTGGGGAGAGGCCGTTCACCTGCTCTGACTGTGGGAAGGGATTCACTCGGTTATCCCACCTGCAGAGACACCAGCGAATTCACACTGGAGAGGGGCCGTTCATTTGCTCTGACTGTGAAAAGAGATTCACTCAGCTACCCAATCTGCAGGCACACCAGCGAGTTCACACTGGGGAGAGGCCATTCACCTGCACCGTGTGTGAGAAGGGATTCACTCGGTCAACACTTCTGCTGAGACACCAGCAAGTGTGAGGTTATCCACTTTGGTAGGAATAACAGCAAAAGAGATTACTATTTAAATGATAAAATATTAAAACATGCTGCTGTGCAGAGAGACCTGGGTGTGCTAGTACATGAGTCGCAAAAAGTTGGCTTACAGATGCAACAGGTGATTAAGAAGGCAAATGGAATTTTGTCCTTCATTGCTAGAGGGATGGAGTTTAAGACTAGGGAGGTTCTGCTGCAATTGTGTAAGGTGTTCGTGAGGCCACACCTGGAGTATTGTGTTCAGTTTTGGTCTCCTTACTTGAGAAAGGACGTACTGGCACTGGAGTGCGTGCAGAGGAGATTCACTAGGTTAATCCCAGAGCAGAAGGGGTTGGATTACGAGGAGAGGTTGAGTAGACAGGGACAGTACTCGTTGGAATTTAGAAGGATGAGGGGGGGATCTTATAGAAACATATAAGATTATGAAGGGAATGGATAGGATAGATGCGGGCAGGTTGTTTCCACTGGCGGGTGAAAGCAGAACTAGGGGGAATAGCCTCAAAATAAGGGGAAGTAGATTTAGGACTGAGTTTAGGAGGAACTTCTTCACCCAAAGGGTTGTGAACCTATGGAATTCCTTGCCCAGTGAAGTAGTAGAGGCTCCTTCATTAAATGTTTTTAAGATAAAGATAGATAGTTTTTTTAAGAATAAAGGGATTAAGGGTTATGGTGTTTGGGCCGGAAAGTGGAGCTGAGTCCACAAAAGATCAGCCATGATCTCATTGAATGGTGGAGCAGGCTCGAGGGGCCAGATGGCCTACTCCTGCTCCTAGTTCTTATGTTCTTGTACAGATTTTAGTGAGTTTAGATTTGTTGATCAGCACCTTCAGGAAAATTGGGAGAGAAAGTAAGTGAATACAGTCTGTATATTACACACATTTTCCATCCAGTAATATCGACATCTATCTGTCTGGCAGCCTGCATGAATATTTTCAGGTCTCTGTGTCCAGGACAGGAAGCAGTGAGCGTGAATCTGTCAATCAGCCTGAATCCCTCCCCTCCCCCCTTCCCGTGGTTCGCCTTACTTTCCTCTTAGGTTTAGCTGTGTCGTGTGTGTGTGTGTCTTCCCCCCCCCCCCCCCAGTCTATCTCTCCCTTTCATGCTTTGGCCACTTTCCCCTGATTCTTGGCTACCTGGCTATTCTTCCTCTTGTTCGTTGGCCTCAAACAGGTCCCGGAACAATTGGGTGAATGGCTCCCACGTTCTGTGGAAGCTGTCGTCTGACCCTCGGATGGCGAATTTGATTTTCTCCATTTGGAGAGATTCCGAGAGGTCGGACAGCCAGTCTGCAGCTTTGGGTGGTGCTGCTGACCACCAGCCGAACAGGATTCTCCGGCGGGCGATCAGGGAGGCAAAGGCAAGGGCGTCCGCCCTCCTCCCCAGGAATAGACCTGGCTGGTCTGATACCCCAAAAACCACCACTTTCGGGCATGGCTCCACCCTCACCCCCATCACTTTGGACAATGCGTCGAAGAAGGCTGTCCAGTACCCTGCAAGCCTGGGTAAAGACCAGAACATGTGGGCTTGGTTGGCCGGGCCTCCTTGACACCGTTCACATCTATCCTCCACCTCCGGGAAGGACCTACTCATACGGGCTCTTGTTAAGTGGGCTCTATGTACCACTTTTAGCTGTGTCAGGCTGAGCCGTGCGCACGTGGAGGTGGAGTTGACTCTATGCAGTGCTTCGCTCCAGAGACCCCGCCCTATCTCAGTCCCGTCCTCCTCCCATTTCTTTCTTGTTGCGTCCAGTACGGTGTCGGCCCTTTCTATCAGTCGGTCATACATGTCACTACAGTTTCCTTTACCTAGTATGCTTGCGTCTAGTAGTTCTTCCAGTAATGTCTGTCGTGGCGGTTGTGGTACATCCTTGTCTTCTTTCGTTGGAAGGTTTTGAGCTGTAGATACCTTAGTTAGTTCCCCCTGGCTAGCTGGAATTTCTCTGTCAGTTCGTCCAGTGTTGCGATCCTGCCGTCCATGCATAGGTCCCTGACTGTCAGTCTCCCTCCGTCCTGCCCCCACCTTTTGAAGGTGGCGTCAGTCAGCACTGGTGTGAACCTATAGTTGTTGCAGATGGGAGCTTTGTCCGACATTCTGGACAGGCCAAATTGCTGCCGTTGTTGGTTCCAGGATTGGAGGGTGGCTATCACCACCAGACTGCTGGAGTGTTTTTTGGGTGGGGTTGGGGGTGCTGCCGTGGCGAAGGCCCGGAGGGAGGTCCCCCTGCAGGAGGCCTCTTCCGCGCGCACCAACTCGGCTTCTGGCTTCTTGATCCATCTCTTTATTCGCTCGGTCGTCGCCGCCGCCCAGTGGGAGAATTGTAGGTTTGGGAGGGCTAGCCCCCCCTGGATTTTGTTTTTTGTAGGACCTTCCTTGGGATCCGAGCATTTTTCCCCCCCCATACGAACGCCATGATTAATTTGTCCAGCGCTTTGAAAAAGGCCTTGGGGATGTAGATCGGAATGGATCTAAGTAGGAAGAGGTACCTGGGCAGGACATTCATTTTGATCGTCTGGACCCTCCCCGCGAGGGAGAGTGGGAGTGTGTTCCATCTTTGCAGGTCCTTTTTTACTTCCTCTGTCAGACTGGTGAGGTTCCATTTGTGGATCCCTTTCCAGTCATGGGCTATTTGGATCCCCAGGTAGCGGAATTTGTGTTAGACTTGTTTAAACGGCAGTCCCGTTAGTGCTGCCCCACTTACTTGTGGGTGTACGGGGAAGATCTCGCTTTTGCTTATGTTGAGTTTGTAGCCCGAGAAGGCGCGAAACTCTTTCAGGAGCGCGATGATTCCGTCCATGCTGCTCTGTGGGTCCAAAATGTAGAGGAGCAGGTCATCTGCATAGAGTGAGACTCTGTGCTCTCTGCCTCCCCTTCGAATCCCCTCCAGCTTTTTGCTGCTCTGAGCGCGATTGCTAGTGTTCGATCGCTAGAGAGAACAGCAGCGGGGACAGTGGACATCCTTGTCTGGTGCCCCTGTGCAGCTGGAAGTATCGGGAGTTGGTATTGTTGGTCCGTACGCTCGCCATAGGAGCGTTGTCGTCCCAGCCTCCCCGAACAGACGCCGGAATGTGGCGACTAGGGGCTTTTCACAGTAACTTCATTTGAAGCCTACTTGTGACAATAAGCGATTTTCACTTTTTTCATTATTTTATAGGAGCTTTACCTAGGAGGTGAACCCTGTTCCATGCCCGAACCGCTCCAGTACCTCTGAGGTATTTCCATTCGACTCTGTCGAAGGCCTTTTCTGCGTCTAGGGAGACGATTACCTCTGGTGTTCTCTCCCCGGAGAGGGTCATTATCACGTTCAACAGGCGTCTGATGTTCGAGGTAAGCTGTCTACCTTTGACAAAGCCCGTCTGGTCCTCTGCGACCACCTCAGGTACACAGTCTTCTAGCCTTTTGGCTAGGATTTTGGCCAGTATTTTGGCATCTGCGTTCAGCATTGAGATGGGTCTGTATGACCCACATTCCGTTGGGGCTTTGTCTTTCTTAGGTATCAGCGAGATTGAGGCCTGTGCTAGCGCGGGTGGCAGTGTGCCTTAGCCAGCGAGTCTGTAAATATCGCCCGCAGGTGCGGGGCCAGTGCTGTCGCAGATTTTTGTAGAAGTCCGCCGGGAACCCGTCTGGTCCCGGTGCCTTCCCCGCCGCATGGAGCTAATGCTGTCCATGATCTCTCCCAGTACTAGTGGTGCTTCCAGGCCCCGTTTTTCCCACGTGCTTGGCGGATTTGGTGCACTGCTTTCCTGGTGGAGAGCAGGTCAAAGTTCCTTTGTAGCTCTTTCCTCTCCGCTAGGAGCTCTACGGTCGGGGCCTCGGAGTATTTACGGTCTACCTCCAGTATGGAGTCGACCAGCTGCTGCCTAGCCGCCCTTTCCTCCCTAACTCTCTCAAACACCTTATTAATCTGTTCCGGAGCCGCCACCAACTCCTCCATCCTGTCCCGCACCTGAACCTTCTCAGCTGATGCACCACTTTCCCTGTGCACAATAGGTCAAACCTCGCCTGTAACTCCTTTCTCTTTGCCAGGAGCCCTGGGTCCAGGTCCCCCACCTACCTCCCATCCACCTCCAAAATCTCTTCCATCAGTTGTTGGCATTCCTCCCTCTCCTTCCTATCCACCTTGGCCTGAAACAGGATCACCTCCCCCCTTACGACCACTTTCAGAGCCTCCCAAACCACCAATGAAATGCCGAGCAGAACCTGAGTTGACACCTTGAACCACAATGTCTGAAGAATGGATCTGTGGTTAGAAGAAAGATGTCATTCGACAGTTCGAAGTAGAGTAAATTTGACCTGTCTGGGACACGGGTCAGAAGGAGAATAAGAACCAAGCATCAAAGATTCCGTTTCAGCGACGACCGAGGATCAACCGGGACAAATGGGTGAGGCTCAGAGAATAGAACAGACCTCCGAGAGGAATGTGGCCAATTCAGTTCAAAGGGGTAATATCTACTTATGTCTGAAGCTCTGACATCACCTCGGTCAGAGTTTCCCCGGTGAGGGGAGCGGCCCCACCCGACGACCCAGCCCCCGCCACCTTCCTTCCTGCAGGACTCACAGCAGCACTCGCCGGCGGACCTTCGCTCACCCCCTTCTTTCCAGCACCTTTCCTCTGGGACTTCGTCAGCCTCCTTATGACTTCCCACAACAACTCATCTAAAAGCTGTCCCAAAACCAGACATAAACGTCCAAAAGTCCGAGACTCTCGCAGGAGCCACCTAACGAGTGACATCCACCGACATGTTGTCACCGGAAGTCCCCGGAATGAACAATATCAATATGACACCAGCATCTCCATATTAACGACAGGCCATTCATCTGCTCTGTCTGTGGACAGAGCTTCACTCAGTCAGGCAGCCTGCTGGCACTGGGGAGAGGACATTGAAAAATGTTCCAGGAGTGGGAAGGAATTCAGCCAATCCTCCAGCCTGTTGACACACCAGCGAGTTCAAGCTGGGGAGCTGCTGTTTCCGTGTTCTCTGTGCGGATAGAGAGTCATTCACCCATCCCACTTCCTGACACACCAGCGACTTCATGTTTGACTGCAGGGGTTGGACTCTGCTGAGGGGAATATTCACTCTATCTGAGCCCCTCAGAATTACACACAACTCAATTCAATCTCCCTTCAGCCTCCTCTGTTCCAATGAGAACAACCCCAGCCTCTCCAATCTTTCCTCATCGTTAAAATTCTCCATCCCGTAAAACATCATCATAAATCCCCTCTGCAGCCTCTCTCGAGTGATCACATCCTTCCTGTAATGTGGTGACCAGAAATGTCCACAGTGCTCCGGCTGTGGTCTAACTGGTGTTTGATCCAGTTCCAGCACAATCTCCCTGCTCTTATATTCTTGGCCCTCGGCTACCAAAGGAAACTATCCCACCAGCCTTCCTTTTTTAAAATATAAACGTAGAGTAACCAATTAATAAATTCCAAGTAAAGGGCAATTTATTGTGGCCAATCCATCTACCCTGCGCATCTTTGGGTTGTGGGGGCAAAACCCATGCAAACAAGGGTGATTTTCATTTTCATTTCATTTCATGTGCAAACTCCACACGGACAGTGACCCAGAGCCGGGATCAAACCTGGAACATCGGTGCCGTGAGGCAACAATGCTAACCACTGTGCCATTGGGCTGCCCCCACCTGCCTTCCTCAGCATTGAGGAGAGAGAGAGAGGCAGCAGAGGGAAAGGCACCAAAGAGAAGAGAGGAGCACCAGAGACTGAGACAGGAGAGGGAGAACAGTGAGACAGAAGGCAAGAGAGGCACCAGAGAGAGGAGCACCAGGGACTGAGGGAGGCAGGAGAGAGAGGGGAGAGGAGAGAGCGAGAGTGGGAGAGACCCTAGTCAGTAACAAAAATAAGTAATGAAATTGAGTTCAGACACATCTTCATGAACTGACACCACTTTGTTCACAGATTAACAGAGTAATCACTGTACTTGAATCAATGTTATTCACTTTTGGAATTGAATGAATTAAGGGTCAGATTAACTATCACAATAACCCAGTATCAGATAGGTCTGTTTAATACAGAACAGGGTTAAACCCAGTGTCCAATATTACAGGTCTCTGTGGCTGTTGGAAGCCTGGTTTCACTGTACAGCTGACAAACCCACACCTTCAGTTAACTCGTCTACCCAGGGTCTGTTTATAAACCCTCATCACAACCTATTACCTGGTTAGCTATTTATATATGGTCATCATGGTCGGGCAGCTAACACACAGCTCAACCTGAAACTATGGTTCTTTCTACTGATTCCAGCTCTGACAAGGGATCAGAGCATCTCCAGCCCTCAGCTCTGTTACTGGGCTGTCATTGACATGAGGAACAGAGAGACAGCAAGTTGCCTGAGGCTTAAATGGGAAGTTGAAACTTGTGACTCAAGACCAACTGCGTAAGATCTCTGAAAAGATCAATAACTTCAAAAGATAAATTCTAAACCCAGTGAACAAACTAAAGAATCATAAGACAAAAACTTCAAGTTTATGACTTTTACTGCAACAAACAAACGAAAAATAACAATGCCTGAACACTATTTTTATAGGGAACGTATCCCATAAACTATAAATAGAACGTTGCCCTTTTACTTTTAACACAATCAAAAATCACACTCCATGGTTTTGTCGCTGAAGTTGTCACTCAATTCTCCTGGAACCAGCCCAATGTGATTCTTCTTTCCTGTGTTTACTTCCATTCGATTCCTTTGCCTGACTGGCAATCCTTAACTCCAGAAGTATCTTTTGCAGCGATGGTTCTACTAATGATATTCAGGTCCTGATTAATAATAATAATCTATATTGTCACAAGTCGGCTTACATTAACGCTACAATGAAATTACCGTGAAAAGCCCCTAGTCGCTACATTCTGGCACCTGTTCGGGTACACTGAGGGAGAATTCAGAATGTCCAAATTACCTAACAGCGTGCCTTTCGGGACTTGTGGGAGGAAACCGGAGCACCCGGAAGAAACACATGTAGACACGAGGAGAACATGTAGACTCTGCAGTGACCCAAGCCGGGAATCGAACTTGGCACCCTGGAACTGTGAATCAACAGTGCTAACCACCGTGCCACCATGCTGCCCATAACCAAGTGACTCTTCCAAATCCTGAAGTCTTTTTTTCGGTAAATAATCATCTAATCATAGAATCATAGAATTTACAGTGCAGAAGGAGGCCATTCGGCCCATCGAGTCTGCACCGGCTCTTGGAAAGAGCACCCCACCCAAGGTCCACACCTCCACCCTATCCCCACAGCCCAGCAACCCCACCCAACACTAAGGGCAACCTTGGACACTATGGGCAATTTAGCATGGCCAATCCACCTAACCCGCACATCTTTGGACTGTGGGAGGAAACCGGAGCACCCGGAGGAAACCCATGCACACACGGGGAGGATGTGCAGACTCCGCACAGACAGTGACCCAAGCCGGAATCGAACCTGGGACCCTGGAGCTGTGAAGCATTTGTGCTATCCACAATGCTACCGTGCTGCCCACCTGTAAACCTGTAAACCTAATGGAAATTAAGAACAGACAATTCTAGTTCCTATGAAACATTCGTTCCTCTCTCATTCCTCAAAAGCTGTAAATCGCCATCCAACACACTCTCTCCATTCTCACTCTGCTGTATGTAATATTCATCCTCCCAATTCTCTAAAGGTGCTGATTCAGTCTGACTGGCAGATCCATTCTCACTGCTTCCCGTCCTGGACAGGCCTGAAAATCTCCATGCAGACTGCCAGACAGAAATATGTCGATATTACTGAACTCAAAATGTGTGCAACATAGACTGGATTCACTTCCTTTCTCTTCAGTTGCTGCAAGTCACCAACGTCCCCTCCAGAATGAGACAAGAAATGGAAAGATAAAGTGGACTTGGAGCAGCTGCTCCCTATTGTGGGGCATTCGAGAACGAGAAGAGGTAGCAAATTCAAAACAGAGTTGAAGAGAAGCTGCTTCTCCCAAGGGCTGTGGATCTGTGGAATTCACGACCCCAGAATGCGGTGGAGCTGGGACAGGAGTAAATGTAGGGAGGAGTTAGACAGATTTTAAATCGGGTTTAGGGTTATGGAGAAATCTCAGGATGGTAGAGATAAGGCCAGGATGAAATCAGCCATCATCGAATGGCAGAGCAGACTCGATGGGCCAAATGGCCTAATTCTGCTCCTATATCTTATGATCTTATGAAAGGGGGATACATTGATTTGCTCCCAGATGTTGCCCAGAGGAGGAAGTTTAGTCTGAAACTCATTGTCCAACCTCCACAGTGTGACATCACAAAGGAGCTCGTCCTCCAAATCAGCCAATAGGAATAAATCCGCTCCGCACTGACGTCATTGCGTTAGAGCACACACGCCCAGCGCGCGGACACGGGAGCCCCGCCCCCACCTTTTGTTCCCCTCCCCCAACACTTCCTCGATACAGTTTCCAGGCAACCGACTGACAGCTCCGGCTATCGATGATTTCCTCTCCCCTGGCCCGGGACTGCGCATGTCTGAGCGACAGGGGCAGCTGTGCATATACACGTGAGCTCACATCCGCAGACCTTACTGCTGAGTTGTGACCAATGGGATGATTGGAGGACCGGAAGGACTCTGCTCCTCCGCCAATCAGAACTCCCCCATTGTCTCATTGCGGAAGCTGTAAACCTGTAAACCTAATGGAAATTAATAACAGACAATTCTAGTGCCTATGAAACATTCGTTCCTCTCTCATTCCTCAAAAGCTGTAAATCGCCATCCAACACTCTCTCTCCATTCTCACTCTGCTGTATGTAATATTCATCCTCCCAATTCTCTAAAGGTGCTGATTCAGTCTGACTGGCAGATCCATTCTCACTGCTTCCCGTCCTGGACAGGCCTGAAAATCTCCATGCAGACTGCCAGACAGAAATATGTCGATATTACTGAACTCAAAATGTGTGCAACATAGACTGGATTCACTTCCTTTCTCTTCAGTTGCTGCAAGTCACCAACATCCCCCCCAGAATGAGACAAGAAATGGAAAGATAAAGTAGACTTGGAGCGGCTGCTGCCTCTTGTGGGGCATTCAAGAACGAGAGGTAATAGTCTTTGGATAAGAGGTAGCAAATTCAAAACAGAGTTGAGGAGAAACTGCTTCTCCCACGTGCTGTGAATCTGTGGAATTCACTACCCCAGAGTGCGGTGGAGCTGGGACAGTGAGTACATTTAGGGAGGAGTTAGACTTTTAATCGGTTGAAGGGTTCTGAAGAACTCTCAGGACAGTGGAGATAAGGCCAGGATGAGATAAGCGATGATCAAATGGCGGAGCGGACTCGATGGGCCAAATGGCCTAATTCTGCTCCTATATCTTATGATCTTATGAAAGGGGGAGACATTGATTTGCTCCCAGATGTTGCCCAGAGGAGGAAGTTTTAGTCTGAAACTCATTGTCCAACCTCCACATTGTGACATCACAAAGATGCTCGTCCTTTAAATCAACCAATAGGAATAAATCCATTCCGCAGTGACGTCACTGCATTTGAGTGCACTCGCCCCGCGCGCGGATACAGGAGCCCCGCCCCCGTCCATTTTTCTCCCCTCCCCGACCCATCCTGGAGACAAGGTTTCCAAGCAACTGGCTGACAGTTCCGGCTATCGATGACTGCCTCTCTCCCCACCCGGGACTGCGCATGGTCTCAGGGAGAGGGGACTCTGCGCATGTGCAGAGGGAGCTCACCTCCGGTGACACTGCTGAGTTGTGACCAATAGGAAGATTGGAGGACCGGAAGGACTCTGCTCCTCCGCCAATCAGAGCTCCCCCATTGTCTCAATGCGGAAATTGGACATGGAGGTTTCTGCCGAGCAAAGCTGTTGTTCCTCCAACCCTGAATGAGCTTGAGCTGCACACAGACTAAATCATCTCCCTGTCTCCAACATCTGTGAGTAAAACACTTTATTTTCTCAGTCTGACCTTCAATTGGTGACTTGCAATAACTAGAGAAAGGAAATGAATCCAGGGAGGGTGCAGGCTCTGCAAATGTTCGCCCAGGTTTCGCTATCTCTTAAAGACATTGACATCCTTTGCTCCCTCAGCTTGACATATTTATTTGCCTGGCTAAAAGGATCATCTCTTTCCTAATGTTCACAATTAAAGGGCTGCTTTCCCCAGGAGATGGCTGACATTTAAGGGGACAGTAAACAGGACATAATTTCTTCCCTATCAGTTTATTTCCATCATCAGCAAACTGACGGAAGGAGTCAACAGTGCAATCAAATAGCACTTTATTGAGCAATAACCTGTTCGTAGACGTTCAGTTTGGGTTCCGCCAGGGTCACTCAGCTCCTGACCTCATTACAGCTTTCAAACATGGACGAAAGAGCTGAATGCCAGAGGTGAGGTGAGAGTGACTGCCCTTGGCATCAAGGCAGGATTTGACCGAGTATGACATCAAGGAGACCCAGCTAAAATGGAGTCAATGGGAATTGGGGAAAACTCTCCGTCGGTTAGAGTCATACCTGGCACAAAGGAAGATGGTTGTGGTGGTTGGAGGTCAATCATCTCAGTTCCAGGAGTTCCTCAGGTCAGTATCCCAAACCCAACCATCTTCAGCTGCTTCATCAATGACCTCCCTTCCATCATAAGGTGAGAAGTGGGGATTTTTGCGAATTACTGCACAATGTTCAGCACCATTCACGACGACTCAGATAATGAAGCAGTCCATGTCCAAATGCAGTAAGACCGGGACAGTATCCAGATGTGGGCTGATAAGTGGCAAGTTACATTTGTGCTATACAAATGCCAGGCAATGACCATCTCCTACAAAGGAGGATCTAACCACCACCACTTGACATTCAGTGGCAATACCATCGCTGAATCCCCCACAACCAACATCCTGAGGGTTACCATTGATCAGAAACTGAACTGGACTACCCACATTAATATGGTGGTCACCAGGGCAGGTCAAAGACTACAGCGAGTAACGCACCTCCTGACCCCCAAAGCCTGTCCACCATCTACAAGGTACAAGTCAGGTGTGTAATAGAATAATCACCACTTGCCTGGTTGAGTGCAGCTCCAACAACACTCAAGATGCTTCTCTACACCATCCAGAACAAAGCAGCCCGCTTGACTGCTCTCCCTTCCACAAATATTCAAACCCTCCAACACCGACGAACACATCTCCTACAAAGGAGGATCTAACCACCACCCCTTGACATTCAGTGGCAATACCATCGCTGAATCCCCTACAACCAAGATCCTGAGAGTTACACAGCCGTGTATATCATCTACAATGTGCACTGCAGTAACTCACCAAGTTTCCTCAGACAGCACCTTCCAAACCCACGACCACTACTATCTAGAAGGACAAGAGCAGCAGATACCCGGGAACCTCACCACCTGGAGGTTCACCTCCAAGTCACTCACCAGCTGGACTTGGAAATATATCGCCCTTCCTTCATTGTTGCTGGGGGCGATATCCTGGAACTTCTTCCCTGACAGCACAGGGGATGTACCTACAACTCAAGGACTGCAGCGGTTCAAGAAGGCAACTCATCACCACCTTCTGAAGGGCAACTAAGGATGGGCAATAAATGCTGGCTGAACCGTGACTCTCACGTCTCGTAAATGAATTTTTTAAATTGTTATATCGGACAGAGATATATGGAATGTATTATATATATTATTGATGGTTCTGTCAGAAAATACATGTATTATTAGTTCTAGTTTTGTCATATAGTACTGGACCTACATTATATATTTCCAGCCATACAGTCATTGCAGCACTGACAGAATCTATTTGGTAACTCAAGTCAATGCTGAGTCTCTGTACAGCAATCCAGTCAGTCCCGTTGCCCCTCGATATCCCTGTTCCCCTGCAAGTTTATTTTCTTCATATTTTATTTTGAATTATTGATCATCTCGACTTCCACAACCCTTGTGGGCAGTCGCCTTCAGTAGGGACCACTCCGTGACTAAATAAAATTCTTCCTCAGAATCATCCCATCTCTAATCAGTAAATACACTTAGATGGAGAGTCTCTACTTTTGTACAGGTTGTAGTGAGTTTAGATTTGTTGATCAGCATCAATCAGCACCTTGATGAGAATTGGGAGGGAAAGGAAGTGAATCCAGTCCGTATATTACACATATTTTTTGTCCAGTAACATAGACACATATCTGTCTGGCAGCCTCTGTGTCCAGGACAGGAAGTAGTGAGCTTGGATCTGTCAATCAGCCTGATTCAGTGCCTTCAGGAGAATTGGGAGGGTGAATATTAGATACAGCAGAGTGAGAATAGAGGGAGATTGTGTGGAATGGAGATTTAGAGCATTTGAGGGAAAGAGAGAGAGCAAACAATGTTCGATAGAAACTAGAATTGTCTGTTCTGAATTTCTATCTTGTACTGACAGTGATGGTTTTTGTAAAATCTTTTTTGCAGAAAGTTCGAACGAGAGGAATTTGAGGTGCATATCTCAAACTAAATATCACGTCAAGAGCTGACTGAGTCATTCAATTATTGGGAACCGAATATCATCGACCTTTGAATCTAGGAGAAATGTTTGTCTATTCTGTCAGCTTCAAGAGATTTTAAACATCGGTGTGTTTAGAAAAACACTGAGACACACACACACACACCCATGTGAGACTGTTACAGAGCACTGACTGTGGAAAGAGCTTCAACCACCAGTTACATGGTCTGAAAAAATACTACATCATTCATATCAGGGAGAGACTGTACACATGTTCTGTGTGTGGACGAGGCTTCAACTGATCGTCCAACGTGGTAAGACGCAAGATCATCCGGGCTATGGAGAAACCATGGAAATGTGAGGACTGTGGGAAGGGATTCACTAAATTATCCAGCCTGCAGACACACCAGCGAATTCACACCGGGGAGAGGCCATTCATCTGCACTGTGTGTGAAAAGGGATTCACCCAGTCATCCAACCTACAGACACACCAGCGAGTTCACACCGGGAAGAGACCATTCACCTGCACCGTGTGTGGGAAGGGATTCACTCAGTCATCCAGCCTGCTGAGCCACAATGTCATTCACACCAATGAGAGACCCTTTAAATGCTCTGACTGTGGGAGCAGCTTCAAACGTGCTGTAGGTTTGATGATCCACCAGCGCATTCACACTGAGGAGAGACCATTCAGCTGCTCTCACTGCACAAAGAGGTTTCGAAAGTCATCCACACTGCGGGAACACCAGCGAGTTCACACTTGATTCACCTGCTCTGATTGTGGGAAGAGATTTAGTGATTCATCTGCCCTGTTGACACACCAGTGAGTCCACACTGGAAAGAAGCCATTCACCTGCTCTCACTGTGGGGAGGGATTCACTCAGTCGTCCAACATGCTGAGACACCAAAGGGTTCACAAGTAATGTTGGGTTGGATTCTGCTGTTATTCCTGCTGTTAATCACATCCAGGACTGAACCTGGAGTGGGTGGAGGGGTTTGTCTCCTCGTCAACTCCTGGTGCTCGGATGTGGCGACCCTGGTGAACTACTGCTCCCCGGACCTGGAATACCCGACTGTGAAGTACCGTCCATACTGCCTTCCACGGAGTTCACCTCTGCCATCATCACGGCGGTCTACATCCCACCCCAGGCGGAAGTGAAGAAGGCGCTTGATGAATTCTAACCGCTATAAATAACAATGAAACCGAATACCCGGAGGCCTTGTTCATCGTGGCCGGGGACATCAACCAGGCCAACCTCGAGTGTACTGCCAAAATTTCACCAACACATCTCCTGTCCCGACAGGTACCCCAACATCCCTGACCACTGCTGCACAAACATCAAGGGCGCCTGATGATCCATCCACTGGCTGCACTTCGGAAAATCGGACCACAAGATGGCGCTCCCTCTCCCGGCATACAAGCAGAAACTTAAGCAGAGAATCCGGTTAAGAAGGTCGTGCAGTGCTGGTCCGAGGCAACAGAAGAGCTCCTGTGCAACTGCTTGGAGTCAGTGGACTGGTCCATATTCAAGAACTCAGCAGTCAAACTAAACGAGTATGCCAGCACCATCACAGACTTCATCAGCAAGTGGTAGAAGATTGTGTGTCAAAGAAGGTAGTACGTATCTTACCCAACCAGAAACCATGGTTTAATTGGGAGATTCACTCCCTACTGAAGGCCATGTCTGAGGCATTCAAGACAGGTGGCTCAACCTGTAAATCTAGGTACGACCTCTGCAAAGCCAACAGGGACGCCAAGCGACAATATCACGTGAAGCTAGAGTCACAGACTAACGACATGGACTCACATTGGTTATGGCAAGGCTCAAACAACATAATGGGCTACAAAGTAAAGCCGAGTAGAATCTTCAGCAATAGCGCACCCCTCCCCGACAAACACAATGCATTCGATGCTTGTTTCGAGCAGGAAACCAACAAACCGTTGTCAACTGCCTCAGCAGTCTTGGACACACCAATACCCACCGTCACAGCCTCCCAAGTCAGAATGGCGTTCTTGAAAGTGAACCCTCAGAAAGCGATGGGTCCTGACGAGATCCCAGATCGCGCACCCAGATCCTGCGCTGACCCACTGGCAGGCGTGTTTGCGGACATCCTCAGCCTCTCCCTACTACGTTCCCACCTGCTTCAAGAAGACCACCATCATACCAGGGCCAAAGAAGAACCAGGTAACGTGCCTCAATGACTGCAATCCGGTGGCCTTGACAGCGATCATTATGGTGTGCTTCGAGAGGTCGGCCATGACTCACATCCAACTCCACACTCCCAGAGTGCCTTGATCCACTGCAATTTGCATACCGCCGCAACGGTCCACAGCAGACGCCTTCTCCCTGGCCCTACACTCATCCCTGCAGCAACTCGACAACAAGGACACCTACATCAGACTCCTATTCATTAACTACAGCTGTGCCTTCAACACTATAATCCCAGCCAAGCTCACATCAAAACTCCAAGACCTAGGACGTGGCTCCTCCCTCTGTAATTGGATCCTCGAATTCCTGATACATAGACCACAATCAGTAAGGATAAACAACAACTCCTCCACGATAGTCCTCAATACTAGGGTTCCACAAGGTTGCGTACTTAGCTCCTATACTCCCTGTACACACACGACTGTGGCAAAATTTGGCTCCCGCTCCCATCTATGAGTTTTCTGATGACACGACCGTAGTGGGTCGGATCTCAAACAACAATGGGTCAGCGTACAGGAGGGAGATAGAGAATCTAGTGGCATGGTGTAATGGACAAAGACCGGGTCCCAAACACACACAGCGACTGGAGACACAGCAGGAGATGAAATGGTTAATGTGGCCAGGGGATTGAGACACCATTGTGACACCATCAAGACATTGACACACTCCAGAGAGAAACTGACTTAAAAACAATCAGGATCGAATTAAACACACTGGACATGGTCAAAGTGGGAGTGAAATTAAAGCGATAATGGGACAATGAAGGGCTTGGGAGAAATAATACTGAGTAAGAACTGTCCAGAAAGAGAGAGCTGGAGAATCTTTTACATCCATGTTTGATCTGTTCCTTGAAGCATCTGTCCTAATGTACCAGTAACTGAGAACTCACGGCGCTAATTCAGGAGAAGAAAAGATGGAGTAGATGTTACCCCAGGCGGAGCCAGAAAAGAAATGGGAAATAATGAAGTGACATTGAGTGAGGAGTCAGAAAGACTCTTCCCCCCCCCCCCCCCCCCCCCCAAACACACCCTTCTAGGTGTGCACTGTAAGATTCCTGGAGGACCCCCTACTTCAGGTTTTCTTGCTAATTAGTGAACATTAAATTAAATTCTATGATTGGCTGTGGATTTATTTTGAAATTGATTGTTACACTTCTCCTGTTTTTATTCCTGTTGTGATTGCACTCTGGGTAAGGATGGGTGACAGGTGACAGGATGGGAAATTGTGGTTTGGATCTTCACTGACCAAATGTTTTATTGATCTGAAATGTGTAAAAGGGACCAAACTCCAGCAGAAATCGAGCAGAGCTGAGAACAGACAACTTACTGTGGGAGAGGCCAATGTTCTGGCCTTTGCCTCTCTGGTGGCCCAGAGACGAATCCTACTAGGATGGAGGGACTCGGAACCCCCAAATTTGGGGTTATGGGTTAGTGACATGACGGGGATTCTCAGACTCGAGAAAATCAAGTTCGCCTTGAGGGGATAGCGACAGTGGTTTACCGTTCATTGACTTCAAGAAAAATTAAGCTGTCAGCAGGGGGGGGGGTTTGAGTAAGGTTAGGAACACCAGTGGAAAGGGGGGCTGGGGAACGAGGTCCTGTTTTTGTAAGCCATGTTGGCTGGGGTTTGTTACTGGATGGGTGTGTTGTTTATCTTGTTTTGTTCCTTTTGATACCTGATGGTTAAAATTGTTACAATTATAAATGCCTTAATAAAATATTTTCAAAAAAAAAACAACCTACGGTTCTGCTTCCTACTGATGCCAGCTCCTTTCCAGGGATCACGGCATCTCCAGCCCTTAGCTCTGTTGCTGGGCTGTCAGTGACATGAGCAATAGAGAGACAGCAAGTTGTCGAAGGCTTAAATGGGAAGTTGAAACTTGTGGCACTAACCAACTGTGCAAGATCTCTGAAAAGATCAGTAATTCAAAAAAATAAATTGTAAATCCAGACTAGGAGCTTTTCACAGTAAATTCATTTGAAGCCTACTTGTGACAATAAGTGATTTTCATTTCATTTCAAATTAAAGAGTCATAAGACAAAAACTTCAAGTTTTATGACTTTTCCTGCAACATACAAACTAGAAACAACAATGCCTAAGCACTATTAAAAATGGAATGTATCCCATAAACTATAAATAGAATGTTGCCTTTTTACTTTTAATACTATCAAAAATCACACTCCATGGTGACGTTGCTGAAGTTGTCACTCAATTCTCCTGGAACCAGCCCAATGTGACTCTTCGTTCCTGTGTTTACTTCTATTCTATTCCTTTGCATGACTGGCAATCCTTAACCCCAGAAGTGTCTTTTGCAGTGATGGTTCTCCTGATGATATTCAGGTGCTGATATAATAATAATCTTTATTGTCACAAGTAGGCTTACATTAATACAGCAATGAAATTACTGTGAAAAGCCCCTAGTCGCCACATTCCGGCACCTGTTCGGGTACAGAGGGAGAATTCAGAATGTCCAAATTACCTAACAGCACACCTTTCGGGACTTTTGGGAGGAAACCGGAGCAGCTGGAGAAAACCCACACAGACAGGAGGAGAACGTGCAGACTCCGCACCGACAGTGACCCAAGCCAGGAATCGAACCTGGCACCCTGGTGCTGTAAAGCAACAGTGCTAAGTACTGTGCTACCATGCCGCCCATAACCAAGTGACTCTTCCAAATCCTGAAGTCTTTTTCTGCAAATCGACTAATATCCTGGAAAAGGTATTCACAATGGAAATTAAGAAGACAATTCTAGTTCCTATGAAACATTCTTTTCTCAAAAGCTGTAAATCTCCATCCAACACACTCTCCATTCTCACTCTGCTGTATGTAATATTCATCCTCTCAATTCTCTAAAAGTGCTGATTCAGGCTGACAGCTCACTGCTTCCAGTCTTGGAGAGGCCTGAAAATCTCCATGCAGACTGCAAGACAGAAATATGTCTATATTACTGAACTCAAAATGTGTGCAACAAAGGATTCACTTCCTTTCTCTTCAGTTGCTGCAAGTCACCAACGTCCCCCCCCAGAATGAGACAAGAAATGGAAAGATAAAGTAGACTTGGAGCAGCTGCTCCCTATTGTGGGGCATTCGAGAACGAGAAGAGGTAGCAAATTCAAAACAGAGTTGAGAAGCTGCTTCTCCCAAGGGCTGTGGATCTGTGGAATTCACGACCCCAGAATGCGGTGGAGCTGGGACAGGAGTAAATGTAGGGAGGAGTTAGACAGATTTTTAATCGAGTTTAGGGTTATGGCGAAATCTCAGGATGGTGGAGTTAAGGCCAGGATGAGATCAGCCATGACCGAATGGCAGAGCAGACTTGATGGGCCAGATGGCCTAATTCTGCTCCTATATCTTATAACTTATGAAAGGGGGAGACATTGATTTGCTCCCAGATGTTGCCCAGAGGAGGAAGTTTTAGTCTGAAAATCATTGTCCAACCTCCACATTGTGACATCACAAAGGAGCTCGTCCTCCAAATCAGCCAATAGGAATAAATCTGCTCCGCACTGACGTCATTGCGTTGAAGCACACACGCCCAGCGCGCGGACACGGGTGCCCCGCCCCCACCTTTTGTTCCCCTCCCCCAACACTTCCTCGATACAGTTTCCAGGCAACCGACTGACAGCTCCGGCTATCGATGATTTCCTCTCCCCTGGCCCGGGACTGCGCATGTCTGAGCGACAGGGGCAGCTGCGCATGTGCACGTGAGCTCACAACCGCAGACCTTACTGCTGAGTTGTGACCAATGGGATGATTGGAGGACCGGAAGAACTCTGCTCCTCCGCCAATCAGAGCTCCCCTATTGTCTCATTGCGGAAGCTGGACATGGAGGTTTCTGCCGAGCAAAACTGTTGTTCCTCCAACCCTGAATGAGCTTCACACAGACTCAATCATCTTCCTGTCTCCAACATCTGTGAGTAAAACACTTTCTTTGCTCCCCCTTTCCATTTATTTACTTATTCTGACCTTCAATTGGTGACTTGCAGCAACTGAAGGGAAAGGAAGTGAACCCAGGGAGGGTGCAGACTCTGCAAAGCTTGGCCCAGGTCTCTCTCTTTTAAGGACATTGACATCCTTTGCTCCCTCAGCTTGACACATTTATTTGTCTGGCTAAAAGGATCGTCTCTTTCCTAATGTTCACAATTAAAGGGCTGCTTTCCCCAGGAGATGGCTGACATTTAAGGGGACAGTAAACAGGACATAATTCAACCCAGCCAATTCCTTCCCTCTCAGTTTATTTCCATCATCAGCAAACTGATGGAAGAATTCATCGACAGTGTAATCAAACAGCACTTCACTGAGCAATAACCTGTTCGCAGACGCTCAGTTTGGGTTCCGCCTGGGTCACTCAGCCCCTGACCTAATTACGGCCTTGGTTCAAACATGGACGAAAGAGCTGCATGCCAGAGGTGAGGTGAGAGTGACTGTCCTTGACATCAAGGCAGCATTCGACCAAGTATGGCATCGAGGAGCCCCAGCTAAACTGGAGTCAATGGGAATCAGGGGGAAACCTCCGCTGGTTGGAGTCATACCTGGCATAAAGGAAGATGGTTGTGGTGATTGGAAGTCAATCATCTCATCTCCAGGGCATCACTGCAGGAATTCCTCAGGGCAGTTTCCTCAGCCCAACCAACTTCAGCTGCTTCATTAATGACCACCCTTCTCTCAAAAGGTGAGAAGTGGGGATGTTTATGGATGACTGCACAATGTTCAACACCATTTGCGACTCCTCAGATATTGAAGCAGTCCATGTCGAAACGCAGCATGACCTGGACAGTATCCAGGTGTAGGCTGATAAGTGGCAAGTTACATTTGTGGTACACAAGTGCCAGGCAATGACCATCTCCTACAAAGGAGGATCTAACCACCACCCCTTGACATTCAGTGTCATTCACATCACTGAATCCCCCACAACCAACATCCTGAGGGTTACCATTGATCAGAAATTCAACTGCACTAGCCATATTAATACGGTGGCCACCAGGGCAGGTCAAAGACTACAGCAAATAACGCACCTCCTGACCCCCAAAACCTGTCCACCATATACAAGGAACAGGTCAGGCGTGTAATAGAATAATCACCACTTGCCTGGTTGAATGCAGCTCCAACAACACTCAAGATGCTGCTCTACACCATCCAGAACAAAGCAGCCTGCTTGACTGCTCTCCCTTCCACAAATATTCAAACCCTCCAACACCGACAAACAGTGGCAGCCGTGTATACCATTTACAATGTGCACTGCAGTAAATCACCAAGGTTCCTCAGACAGCGCCTTCCAAACCCATGACCACTACTATCTAGAAGGACAAGAGCAGCAGATACCTGGGAACCCCACCACCTGGAGGTTCACATCCAAGTCACTCACCAGCCGGACTTGGAAATATATCGCCCTTCCTTCATTGTTGCTGGGGGCAATATCCTGGAACTTCTTCCCTGACAGCACAGGGATGTACATACAACTCAAGGACTGCAGCGGTTCAAGAAGGCAACTCATCAGCACCTTCTGAAGGGCAACGAGGGATGGGCAATAAATGCTGGCCTCATCATCGACGTCCATAATGTTATATCGGACAGAGATGTATCTAGTGTTATATGGAATGTATTAAATATATTATTGATGGTTCTGTCATAAAATACATGTATTATTATTTCTAGTTTTGTAATATAGTATTGTACCTACATTATATATTTCCAGTCATACAGTCATTGCAGCACTGACAGAATCCATTTGGTAACTCAAGTCAATGCTGACTCTCTGTACAGCAATCCAGTCAGTCCCATTCCCCCTCGATATCCCTGTTCACCTGAAAGCTTATTTTCTTCATATTATATTTTGAATTGTTGATCATCTCGACTTCCACAACCCTTGTGGGCAGTGGGTTCCTGCTCATGCCCACTCCATGACTAAATAAAATTCTCCCTCAGGATCACCCCATCTCTAATCAGTAAATACACTTAGATGGAGAGTCTCTACTCTTGTGCAGGTTGTAGTGAGTTTAGATTTGTTCATCAGCATCAATCAGCACCTTCAGGAGAATTGGGAGTGGAAGGAAGTGAATCCAATCCGTATATTACACACATTTATTGTCCAGTAACATAGACACATATCTGTCTGGCAGCCTCTGTGTCCAGGACAGGAAGCAGTGAGCATGGATCTGTCAATCAGCCTGATTCAGTGCCTTCATGAGAATTGGGAGGGTGAATATTAGATACAGCAAAGTGAGAATGGAGGGAGAGTGTGTTGAATGGAGATTTAGAGCATTTGAGGGAAAGAGAGAGAGCAAACAATGTTCGATAGAAACTAGAATTGTCTGTTCTGAATTTCTATCCTGTACTGACAGTGATGACTTTTGTCAAATCTTCTTGCAGGAAGTTAGAATAAGAGGGGCTTGAGGCCGATATCTCAAACTAAATATCGCGTCAAGAACTGTCTAAGTCACACAATACTTGGGAACCGAATATCATCGGTCTTGAATCTGGAAGGAGAAA
Source organism: Scyliorhinus torazame (assembly GCF_047496885.1). NCBI lineage: Eukaryota > Metazoa > Chordata > Chondrichthyes > Carcharhiniformes > Scyliorhinidae > Scyliorhinus > Scyliorhinus torazame. The sequence goes on along the minus strand of NC_092711.1, from coordinate 158,016,123 downwards.
TGTTTGTCTATTCTGTCTGCTTCAAAAGATTTTAAACATCAGTGTGTCTGGAAAAGCCACCGAGACACACACACCCGAGTGAGTGTTCCAGAGCACTGACTGTGGAAAGAGCTTTAACCAGTTACACAGCCTGATAAAACATCACACCATTCACATCAGGGAGCGACTGTACATGTATTCTGTGTGTGGACGAAGCTTCAACTGATCGTCCAACGCGGTGAGACGCAAGATCACCCGGACCATGGAGAAACCATGGAAATGTGAGGACTGTGGGAAGGGATTCAAAGGCCCATTCGGGCTGGAAAGGCATCAACGCAGTCACACTGGAGAGAAGGCGTTCACCTGCTCTGTATGTGGGAAGGGATTCACAGCCCCACATGAGCTGGAAAGGCATCAACGGAGTCACACTGGAGAGAAGCCATTCACCTGTTCCCAGTGTGGAAAAGGATTCACTGACATTGGCAACCTGCGGAGACACGAACGAGTTCACACTGGAGAGAGGCCATTCACCTGCTCTGACTGTGGGAAGGAATTCACTCGGTTATCCCACCTGCAGAGACACCATCGAGTTCACACTGGGGAGAGTCCATTCACCTGCTCTGTGTGTGGGAAGGGATTCACTCAGTTACCCAACCTGCTGGTCCACCATCGAGTTCACACTGGGGAGAGGCCATTCACCTGCACTGTGTGTGATAAGGGATTCACTCGGTTAGCCCACCTGCAGGCACACCAGCGAGTTCACACCGGGGAGAGGCCATTCACCTGCACTGTGTGTGGGAAGGGATTCAGTCAATTATCCAGCCTGCTGAGCCACAATGTCACTCACACCAATGAGAGACCCTTTAAATGCTCTGACTGTGGGAGTGGGTTTAAAAGCTCTCAGGTACTGATGATCCACCAGCGCATTCACACTGAGGAGAGACCGTTCAGCTGCTCTCACTGCACAAAGAGCTTTAGAACGTCATCCAACCTGATGAAACACAAGCGAGGTCACACCTAACCATGAAGCAGAATACCTGGAGGCCTTGTTCATTGTGGCCATGGACTTTAACCAGGCCAGCTTCAAGAGTGTACTGCCAAAATTCCACCAACACATCTCCTGTCCCAACAGGGACCCCAACATCCTTGACCACTGCCACACAAACATCAAGGGCGCCTCTCGATCCATCCCCCAACCGCACTTCGGAAAATCGGACCACAAGACGGTGCTCCTTCTCCCGGCATACAAGCAGAAACATAACGGGAGAATCCAATTAAGAAGGTCGTGCAATGCTGGTCTGCGGCAACGGAAGAGCTCCTGCGTGTCTGCTTGGAGTCAGTGGACTGGTCCATATTCAAGAACTCAGCAGCCAACCTAAACGGGTATGCCAGCACCATCACAGACTTCATCAGCAAGTGGGTAGAAGATTGCGTGAAGAAGGTAGTACGTTTGTTACCCAACCAGAAACTATGGTTATTCGGGAGATTCGGAAGGCCACATCTGAGGAGTTCAAGACAGGTGACGCTGACCTATACAAGAAATCTAGGTGCGACCTCTGCAAAGCGAACAGGGACATCAAAAGACAATACCAGACTAATTCAATGCATTCTATGTTCACTTCAGCAGGAAACCAACAAACATTTGTCAACTGACCCAGCAGCCTTGGACACACCCATACCCAGCGTCACAGCCTCCCAAGTCAGATTGGCCTTCTTGAAAGTGAACCCTCGGTAAGCGGTGGGTCCTGACAGGAGCCCTGGGCGTGCACCCAGGTCCTGCACGGACCAATTGGCGGATGTGTTTCCGGACATCCTCAATCTCTCCCTACTCCGTTCCGAGGTTCCCACCTGCTTCAAAAAGACCACCATCCATACCGGTGCCAAAGGAGAACCAGGCAATGTGCCTCAACGCCTACCATCCGGTGTCCTTGACATCGATCATTATGATGTGCGTCGAGAGTTTGGCCATGAGACACATCAACTTCAGACTCCCAGAGTGCCTTGATCCACTGTAATTCGCATACCACCGCAACCGGTCCACCGCAGACGCCATGGCCCTACCTGTCCACCGCAGATGCCACCGCCATCTCCCTGGCCCTACACTCATTCCTGGAGCATCTCGACAACAAGGACTCCTATGTCAGACTCCTATTCATTAACTACAGCTCCGCCTTCAACACCATAATCCCAGGCAAGCTCATATCAAAACTCCAAAACCTAGGACTTAGCTCCTCCCCCTGCAATGGGATCATCAACTTCCTGACCCACAGACGACAATCAATAAGGATAAACGACAATGCCTCCTCCACGGTAGTCCTCAATACCGGGGCTCCACAAGGCTGCTTACTTAGCTCCCTATATGCAAAATTTGGCTCAACCTCCACCTCTGTGTTTGCTGATGACACGACCGTAGTGGGTCGGATCTCAACCAACAATGGGTCAGCGTACAGGAGGGAGATAGAGAACCTAGTGGCATGGTGTAATGACAATAATGTCAGCAAAACTAAGGAGCTGGTCATTTACTTCAGGAAGCAAAGTATCGTACACACCCCTGTCTGCATTAATGGGGCCGAGGTGGAGATGGTTGACAGCTTCAAATTCCTCGGTGTGCACATCACCAACAATCTGTCCTGGTCCACCCACGTCGATACTACGACCAAGAAAGCACAAGAGCGCCTATACTTCCTCAGGAAACTAAGGAAATTCAACATGTCCACATTGAATCTTACCTTTTATTACAGATATACCATAGAAAGCATCCTATCTGGCTGCAGCACAGCTTGGTATGGCAACTGCTCGGCCCAAGACCGTAAGAAACTGCAGAGTCGTGAACGCAGCCCAGTCCATCACACGAACCTGCCTCCCATCCATTGACCTGTCATGGCTTATATGTTCCCAGTGCCCCATTCTATCCCTGCAGCACTGCAGTTTAGTTCCCTCAAATGCCGATCCAATTTCTGTTTGAAATCTTGCATTGACTTCATTTCCACACAACACCTGCCCCTCACAGGTAGCAAGTTCCAGGTCATTACCATTCACCGCATCAAAATATTCCCCGCCCCTCCAACTCGATTTTCAAATTTACTGATGACACCACCATAGTGGGTCGGATCTCAAACAATGACGAGACAGAGTACAGGAATGAGATAGAGAATCTGGTGAACTGGTGTGACGACCATAATCTCTCCCTCAATGTCAACAAAACGAAGGAGATTGTCATCGACTTCAGAAAGCGTAGTGGAGAACATGCCCCTGTCTACATCAATGGGAACGAAGTAGAAAGGGTCAAGAGCTTCAAGTTTTTAGGTGTGCAGATCACCAACAACCTGTCCTGGTCCCCCCCATGCCGACACTATAGTTAAGAAAGTCCACCAACGACTCTACTTTCTCAGAAGACTAAGGAAATTTGGCATGTCAGCTATGACTCTCAACAACTTTTACAGATGCATCATAGAAAGCATTCTTTCTGATTGTATCACAGCTTGGTATGGATCCTGCTCTGCCCAAGACCGCAGGAAACTACAAAAGGTCGTGAATGTAGCCCAATCCATCACACAAAATAGCCTTCCATCCGTTGACTCTGCCTATAATTCCCGCTGTCTCGAAAGGCAGCCAGCATAATTAAGGACCCCACACACCCCGGACATATTCTCTTCCACCTTCTTCCGTCAGGAAAAAGATACAAAGGTTTGAGGTCACGTACCAACCGACTCAAGAACAGCTTCTTCCATACTGCCATCAGACTTTTGAATGGACCTAGCTCGTATTAAGTTGATCTTTTCTCTACACCCTAGCTATGACTGTAACATTATATTCTGCAATCTCTCCTTCCTTTCCCATGAACGGTATGCATTGTCTGTATAGCATGCAAGAAACAATACTTTTTACTGTATACCAATACATGTGACAATAATAAATCAAATCAAATAAACCTGTCATATTCTTGTCCACCTCTCTAAAATCTCCCCTCAACCTCCTTTGCTCCGAGGTGAACAATCCCAGGCCTGACATGAACAAACAAACAGAATATGTTAATACCTGAGATCGAACGGGAATGTTTAATTTCTGTTTGAAAGATACTGGGAATATTGTCCTGGACAATTAATGATTGGAATGTTTGCCTTGGGTGTGGGTGAATGGAATATATCAATCTGGTATCCTCCGACGTTCTAGTGAAAGTCTGGAATGTGCAGACGGGATGAAAAAGTTGATCACTATCTCTTGGAAATATTGACGTGCTTTAAAAAAAAATTTAGAGGACCCAATTATTTTTTTCCACTAAAGGGGCAATTTAGCGTGGCCAATCCACCTGCCCAGCACTTCTTTTGGGTTGTGGGGGTGAGACCGACGCAGACACAGGGAGAACGTGCAAACTCCTCACAGACAGTGACCTGGGGCCGGGACCGAACCCGGGTCCTCGGCGTCGTGAGGTAGCAATGCTGACCACCGTGCCACCCAGATATATTTACACCCTGGCCCATGAACTTTATTTTAAAGAAATCCACATTTGAAAGCCCAGATACTACACGAAATATCACCACCATAACAGGGCAGGTAAGACCAACAGACACTCACTTTGATCTTTTCATCAGAGCATCTGAGAGTTAAGAATATGTGACATGATTTTGGGATACCGGTGTGGGTGTGCAGATGTGATTTCTTACATGTGAAAAATAACAAGCCTAAATTCATGGTGAAATGGACTGAAGACCGGGTCCCAAACACACACAGCTACTGGAGACACAGCAGGAGATGAAATGGTTAATGTGGCCAGGGGATTGAGACACCATTGTGACATCATCAAGACATTGACACACACTCCAGAGTGAAACTGACTTTGAAACAATCCGGATAGAATTAAACACACTGGACATGGTCAAAGTGGGAGTGAAATTAAAGTGATAATGGGACAATGAAGGGCTTGGGAGAAATAATACTGAGTAAGAACTATCCACAAGTTGGATAAGAGTAATTAGAGAGCTAGAGAATCTTTTACATCCATGCTTGATCTGTTCCTTGAAGCATCTGTCCTAATGTGCCAGTGACCTAGAACTCACGGTGCTCCTTCAGGAGAAGAAAAGATCGAGTAGATGTTACCCCAGGTGGAGCCAGAACAGAACGGGAAAATAACTGAATGAAATTGAGTGAGGGGTCAGAGAGAGTTTTCCTCCCCCTCAAGGTGTGGACTGTAAAAATCCTGGAGGACCCCCTACTTCAGGTTTTCTTGCTAATTAATGAACGTTAAATTAAATTCTATGACTGGCTGTGGATTTATTTTTATTTGATTGTTACACTTCTCCTGTTTTTATTCCTGTTGTGATTACGCTCTGGGTCAGGATGGTTGACAGGTGACAGGATGGGAAATTGTGGTTTGGGTCTTCACTGACCAAATGTTTTATTGATCCGGAAGGTGTAAAAGGGACCAAACTCCAGCAGAAATCGAGCAGAGCTGAGAACAGACGACATGCTGTGTGGGAACAGGGAGATAAACAGCTCCCAGAGGACAGAGAAAACAAGAGTGCCTGGAATCCTGGACAACACCTGGGTGTCAATGCCACCATGTTTTCACTGCTTGGCATGGGAATGCTGACTCCCTGTACTGGGGACGGAGCGTGGGGAAGACAATTGTTTGAGAGTTTGACGTGGCTTGGGCGGGTACAGATGGTTCAATGACAGGTTTTGTAATTGGTCCATGTGCAAGGAATCTTTTTAAAATCCTTGTCTGTTCTATGTGTCCCTTTATTTTACTGTCTTGCTCACTGCTGCACTATTGCAGTTTCTGGGTTTGAACTACAGACTTTGGAAACACCCCGCTGCAAGCTGTTAGTTGAACTGGCCAAAGGGATTCCCCTCTGTGCTGTGTGGTCGGGTCCCGTGATGTCATTTTGATGGACTTGACTAGCAGTCAATCAGCTCAGATTTACCCCATTCTTCATTGTGATTGGTGGAACCCTTCAGAAACCTCTGAAGGGAAGGCTAGGAGAAGAAGCAATCTCCATTTTAATTCACTTCTATTTACACCTGGAAGGCAGCACACTGCAAGTCTGGACTCTCTCTATTTTTACCTCTCTGCCTGGCGATTTAAAATGCTTCCAGCCAGCCTGTGAAAGCGAAAGCAGATCTCTCTCAGCTGAGGGCTTGTGGCCAAATACCTTCCTCTTTCTGCACAACCTGGGAGCGGTTGGCAAGTTGTCATTTCCGTTCTGATTAAGCAACTGTGAGGCCAGAGCTCTGAGTTTTCTCTCACCTGTTGGACTCCTCCTGAGGGTTCAGGATAAAGAGAGGAGCCATTGAACATCCATTTAAAACTCTCATGTTGAGAACTTCAGTGAGGCTGGTTGTCCGTCTGGTGGTCCATCAATGACCCTGACTCCACCACTCCCTGGAGAAGAGAGATTCACAGACCCATAGACCTCAGGGGAAAGAAATATCCTCATCTGTATCTTAAATGGGAAATCCTTTTTAAATGTAGTTCTAGTCTCTGCCACAAGGGGAAACATACTCTCCACATTCTCTCTGTCAGTTCCACTCAGGATTTCACGTGTTTCAAAAAGATCATCTCACATTTTTCTAAACTGCAATGGATACAGTCCCAACCTGACCAACCCTTCCTCAGAGGGTTACCTCCCCATTCCAGGAACCGATGGAGTCAACTTTCTCTGAACTGCTTCTAATGCATTTCATTTTGAAATAAGGAGACCCAAACTATACACAGTGCTCTAAATACGGTCTCACCAAGGCCCTGTACAACTGCAGCAAAACATCCCGACTTATATTCCAGTCCCTTTGCAACAAATGACAATATTCAATTTGCCTTCCTAATCACTTGCTGTACCTGCAAACTAATTTACTATGGTTCCTGTACCAGGACACTGTCATGTGAGGGTACCTTTAAGACATGGATGTTTAAGCAATGTACCTTTAAGAAAACAGTGATGTCAGAGTGGGTGGGGCTGAGCTTAGGTCAACCACTTTGCAGGTTTTTAGTTTCAGTTTAAAAAGCAGCGTGTGTGTGTCTGTGTGTTTCCAGAGAGCTGCAAGTTTTGAAAAGAGCTGGGTGTGTGTCTGTGTTTTGCAGTGAGCTGGATCTCTACCATGAAAGACTATCTCTGGATCATTTGGGTGATTTAAAGTAAAGCCTTTAACCTGATGTGATACTGTTTCAAGGTGTTAAGTCTCTTGGAAGTTTGAAGGAACATTTTAAGGAGTTATTTACTGTTGCAATATTTTCTGAGTTATCTTTGAAGTAAGGGGTGTTAAGAGATCCAAAGTTTAGTTAAGTTGAGTTCATGGAATAAACAGTGTTTTGTGTTTAAAAACCCACGTGTCCATAATTGTAATCCCACATCTAAGGAAAAAGCCGTGTGCTCGGAAAAGCAAGAAATCCATTAAAGGGAGAGGTTGGTTGAACTCCATGATACATTTTGGGGTTCTGAAAACGCCCAGATATCGCTGTACCTCATGCTTCAGCAATCTCTCCCCATTTAAATAATGTTCTGTATTAATTAACCCTTTCTGCCAAAGTGGACACATTCACATTTTCCCAAGTTATGGTCCGTCTGTCAATTTGTTCCCACTCACTTAACCTATTTCTTGTCTATTATTATTATTTGCAGACTCCTTAAGTTCACTTCACAAATTACTTTCCTACCAAGCTTTGTGCCATCATCAAATTTAGCTGCCATACATTCAATCCCATCATCCAACTCATTCATATAGTTTGTAAAATAGTTGAGGGCCCAGCACTGATCCTTGTGACATTCCACTTGTTGCATCTTACCAACCCAAACGTAACCCATTTATACCTACTCTCTGCTTCCTGTTAGCTAACCAACCTTCTAACCATGCTGATATGTTGCTCCTCCCGCCCACCCCACCATCCTGAGCTCTTATTATGTGCAATAACCTTTGATGTGGCACCCTGGGGAATACCTTCTGGAAACCTAGATAAACAGGTTCCCCTATATTGACATTATTTCCTGAAAAAGACTCCATAAATTAGTCAATCCCAATTGACTCTCTGAACCATATTTTCAAACATTGTGTCAAAAACTAAAATCTCCTCTCCCCCTCTGGCTCCTTTACAATTAGCTTAAGAGAGACTCACTTTCAGTTAAAGAGCCTGTCAACCTCTTTCACCCACTTTCCCCAAAGTGAATGAATTTAAGCAGAAAAATACCACCAAAAATCAAATATTTTCAATGAAACAAGTTTATTCATGAAATAGAACATGGTTGTAAATAATATCGGAACATTACTTGCGGATCAAAGACAACCAGAGTAAAGAGTAACCATGAAAGGATGTTCACAATATTCGGGACCCAAATGTTTCTCTTCGGTTCCTCTGTAGCTTGTTCCTCTGACTCCCTACTTTGAACACAGGAGCACAAAACCCTGGGTTCGAGACACCATCAGCCCTAATCATCCCCATCACCTGATTTCCCAGTCAGTCCTCCAGCAGCTTCCTGTCTATTAGTGTGACACCCATAGCAGATTCCCAACTGGGGCACAGGCCCCGTTCTTCTCAGCTAAATTCAGCCCTCAGCTCAGTTGCCTCGCTGTCATTGACACGATCAATAACGAGACAGAAAGGTGCCAGAGGCTTAAATAGGTAGACAGAACTTGTAGATTAGAATCTCTGTAAAGATCAGTAACTTCAAAACAAAAATCAAATCCCCAGTCAACAAATTAAAGGATCACATGACATGACTTAAGGTTTTATAACTTTTACTGGAACAAACAAACTAGAAGCAACATTAACTAAATATTATTTTTGTAGGAAACCTACACCATAAAAGTATCAGTCCAAAGTGATTCCTGAGGGTTCCGTTCTTTTCTTTTCCCAATCTGGCAGCCTTTAACTCCAGAACTGTCTTTCACAGTGAAAGATTGGCGAACTACCAGAAAACCGAGACTAGCATAAATAGGTCATTATTTGGTTGGCAAGATGTAACGAGTGGTGTGTCACAGGGATCAGTGCTGGGGAGTCAATCTTTTACAATTTATATCAATGACTTGGATGATGGGTCTGAAGGTAATGATTGTTGAGTTTGCTGTTGATGCAGGCAAAAAGGAAAAGGGGGTGGTGTTGCACTGATAATAAGGGACGGCATCAGTACATTAATAAGGGAGGATCTCAGATCAGGAATACAAAATGTGAAATCTGTTTGGGTGGAGCTAAGGAACAGCATGGGATGGGTTTGGTGCCAGAGGCACAGTGCTGCCTACACACTCCAAGGAGGTTGTACAGTTTTTTACAGCACTGTTGGCCTGTCTGGACGGTGTTGCTCACGGAGGTTACTGCCTCTGCCACCTGTGCCCAGGCATGATGAATGGTGGCAGCTGGCAGCTTCCTTCCCGGGCCGCGGTACAGGGTTGCCCGCCTCTCCTCCACGGCGTCCAGCAGGGTCTCAAGCTCGGTGTCCGTAAAGCGGGGTGCCACTCTCCTCACTGCCATCTTGTTGGCTGGGATGGTGTGTGGGGAGTGAAGTGTGTTTATGCAGCTTGTCAGCCTCCTGAGTGTCAATCGTGAATCCGGCAAATCCGGCACCGTTTCTCATTGGAATGGATTGAGTTCCATGTGGTGCCGGTCCTGGCCCCTCAACAGTCGTTGAATTGGACCAGGTGCGGCATCAGTTTTGCTATCGTAGAACTCGCGAATCCTGTCCTAGCATCAACACTTAGTCTCAGGAATGGAAAATTTAGCCAAAGAAATCTCCCAAAATTAGAGATCCAAGGAACGAGGGAGAATGAGGAATAAAGGATCACTCAGAGGCTGCATTGGAGAAAGTAATGGGATTGAATATTGATAAGTCCGGGAGACCTGATATTCTACATCTCAGAGTGTTGAAAGAGGTTGCTATCGAGATAACAGATACATTGATGATCATCTTCCACAATTCTATTGATTCTGGAATGGTTCCTGCAGATTTAAGGTAGCAAATGTCACCCTATTGTTCAGGAAGGGAGGGAGAGAAAAAATGGTGAACTACAGACCTGTTAGCCTGACATCAGTATTGGGAAAATACCAGAATCTATTATAAAGCATGAGATAAATGGACACCTGGATAATAATAATTAACCTGGATTTATGATATGGAGATGCCACTTCTGCACTGTAAATTCTATGAAACTATGAAACCTGTTGGACTTTAACCTGGTGTTGTAAGACTTCTTAACATGGATTTAGGAATAGGTAATCATGTTTGACAAACTTTTGGGAGTTTTTGAGGATGTTATTAATAGAATTGATAAAGGGGAGTCCGTGGATGTGGCACACTTGGATTTTCAGAAGGTTTATGATAAACACCCCACAGGAGGTTAGTCAGCAAAATGAAAACACATGGGATGGGAGGTAATATACTGGCATGGATTGAGAATTGGCTAACAAGCAGAAATCAGAGGGGAGGAATAAATGGGTCATTCTCACCTTAGCAGTTGGGACGAGTGGGTTACTGCAAAGATCAGTACTTGAGCCCCAGCTGTTCATAGTTTATACAATGATTTGGATGTGGGGACTAAATGTAATATTTCCAAGTTCGTAGATGACACAAAACTGGGTGGGAATGTGTGTTGTCAGGAAGATGTAAAGTCTGGTATTGTCTCTTGGCATCCCTGTTGGCTTTGCAGAGGTCGTACCTAGATTTTTTTGCATAGGTCAGGATCGCTTCTCTTGAACTCCTCACACCCGGTCTTCAGCAGGGAGTGAATCTGCCGATTAAACCACTGTTTCTGGTTGGGTAACGTACGTACTACCTTCTTTGACACACAATCTTCTACACACTTACTGATGAAGTCTGTGATGGTGCTGGCATACTCGTTTAGGTTAGCTGCTGTGTTCTTGAATATGGACCAGTCACTGACTCCAAGCGGTCGAGTAGGAGCTCTTCTGTTACCTCAGACCAGCACTGCACGACCTTCTTAAACGGATTCGCCCGCTCAAGTTTCTGCTTGTATGCCGGGAGAAGGAGCACCGTCTTGTGGTCCGATTTTCCGAAGTGCGGTCAAGGGATGGATCATCAGGCGCCCTTGATGTTTGTGTAGCAGTGGTCAAGGATGTTGGGAGCCCCTGTCGGGACAGGAGATGAGTTGGTGGAATTTGGGCAGTACACTCTTGAGGTTAGCCTGGTTGTGCCCGGCCACGATGAACAAAGCCTCCGGGTATTCTGTTTCATTTTTATTTATAGTGGTTACAATTCATCAAGCGCCTTCTTCACTTCCGCCTGGGGTGGGATGTAGACCACCGTGATGATGGCAGAAGTGAACTCCATAGAAGGTAGTATGGACGGCACTTCACAGTCGGGTATTCCAGGCCGGGGAGCAGTAGTTTGCCAGGGTCGCCACGTCCTAGCAGCAGGAGGAGTTGATGAGAAGACAAATCCCTGCACCCACTCCAGGTTCAGGCCTGGATGTGATTAACAGCAGGAATAACAGCAGAATCTAACCGTCATCGCTTGTGAACCCTTTGATGTCTCAGCATGTTGGATGACTCCCTGCCCACAGTTACAGCAGGTGAATGGCCTCTTTCCAGTGTGGACTCGCTGGTGTGTCAACAGGGCAGATGATTCACACAATCTCCTACCACAATCAGAGCAGGTGAATCAAGTGTGAACTTGCTGGTATCTCCGCAATGTGGATGATGTTTGAAATCTCTTTGTGCAGGGAGAGCAGCTGAACGGTCTCTCCTCAGTGTGAATGCACTGGTGTTCCATCAGTACCTGAGAGCTTTTAAACCCACTCCCATAGTCGGAGCATTTAAAGGGTCTCTCATTGGTGTGAGTGACATTGTGTTTCAGCAAGTGATGACCGAGTGAATCTTTTCCCAGTCTGAGAGGTGAACGGGCTCTCCCTGGTGTGAGCTTGCTCATGTTTCATCAGGTTGGATGAGGTTCTAAAGCTCTTTGTGCAGTGTGAATGCGCTGGTGGGACATCAGTAGCTGGGAGCTTTTGAAACCCCTCCTGCAGTCAGAGCATTTAAAGGGCCTGCTCTTGGTGTGAGTAACATAGTGGCTCAGCAGGTTGGATAATTGAGTGAATCCCTTATCACACACAGAGCAGATGAACGGCTTCTCCCCGGTGTGAACTCGCTGGTGTGCCTGCAGGTTTGATAACTGAGTGAATCCCTTATCACACATAGTGCAGGTGAATGGCCTCTCCCCGGTGTGAACTCGCTGATGTCTCTGCAGGTGGGCTAAACGAGTGAATCCCTTTTCACACTGAGAGCAGGTGAAAGGCCTCTCCCCGGTGTGAACTTGCTGGTGTCTCTGCAGGCTGGATAACTGAGTGAATTCCTTCCCACAGTCAGAGCAGGTGAAAGGCCTCTCCCCAGTGTGAACCCGTTCGTGTCTCCGCAAGTTGCCAATGTCAGTGAATCCCTTTTCACACTGAGAGCAGGGGAAAGGCCTCTCTCCAGTGTGACTGCGTTGATGCCTTTCCAGCTCGTGCGGGGCTATGAATCCCTTCCCACACTGAGAGCAGGTGAACGGCCTCTCTCCAGTGTGACTGCGTTGATGCCTTTCCAGCCCGTACACGCCTTTGAATCCCTTCCCACAGTCCTCACATTTCCATGGTTTCTCCATGGTCTGGGTGATCTTGCGTCTCACCGCGTTGGACGATCAGTTGAAGCCTCGTCCACACACTGAACACGTATACAGTCTCTCCCTGCTGTGAAGGTGTAGTATTTTTTCAGGCTGTGTCAGTGATTAAAGCTCTTTCCACAGTCAGTGCTCTGTAACAGTCTCACGTGTGTGTGTGTGTCTCAGTGCTTTTCCAGACACACGGATGTTTAACATCTCTTGAAGCAGACAGAATAGACAAACATTTCTCCTTCGAGATTCAAAGGTCGATGATATTCGGTTCCCAATAATTGAGTGACTCAGTCAGTTCTTGACGTGATATTTAGTTTGAGATATCGGCCTCAAATTCCTCTTGTTCGAACTTCCTGCAAACAGATTTTACAAAAGTAATCATTGTCAGTACAGGATAGAAACTCAGAACAGACAATTCTAATTTCCAGCGAACATTCTTTCCTCTCTCTTTCCCTGAAATGCTCTAAATCTCAATCCCACACACTCTCCCTCCATTCTCACTCTGCTGTATCTAATATTCACCCTCTCAATTCTCCTGAGGGCACTGAATCAGGCTGATTGACAGATCCAAGCTCATTGCTTCCTGTCCTGGACACAGAGGCTGCCAGACAGATATATACTCTGTTACTGGACGATAAATGTGTGTAATGTACAGACTGGATTCACTTCCTTCCCCTCCCAATTCTTATGAAGGTGCTGATTGATGCTGATCAACAAATCTAAACTCACTACAACCCGTACAAGAGTAGAGACTCTCCATCTAAGTATATTTACTGATTAGAGATGGGGTGATTCTGAGGAAGAATTTTATTTAGTCATGGAGTGGTCATGAGCAGGAACCCACTGCCCACAAGGGTTGTGGAAGTCGAGATGATCAATAATACAAAATAAAATATGAAGAAAATAAACTTGCAGATGAACAGGGATATCGAGGGGGAATGGGACTGACTGGATTACTGTACAGAGAGTCAGCATTGACTCGAGTTCCCAAATGGATTCTGTCAGTGCTGCAATGACTGTATGACTGGAAATATATAATGTAGGTACAGTATTATATTACAAAACTAGAACTAATAATACATGTATTTTATCACAGAACCATCAATAATAGATCTAATATATTCCATATAACACTAGATAGATCTCTGTCTGATATGAAATGTTAAAAATTCATATACGGGATGTGAGAGTCGCAGTTCAGCCAGCAGTTATTGCCCATCCCTAGTTGCCCTTGAGAAGGTGGTGATGAGTTGCCTTCTTGAACCGCTGCAGTCCTTGAGTTGTAGGTACATCCCCTGTGCTTCAGGGAAGGAGTTCCAGGATGTCGTCGCAGCAACAATGAAGGAAGGGCAATATATTTCCACGTCCGTCTGGTGAGTGACTTGGAGGTGAACCTCCAGGTGGTGGGGTTCCCAGGTATCTGCTGCTCTTGTCCTTCTAGATAGTAGTGGTCGTGGGTTTGGAAGGTGCTGTCTGAGGAACCTTGGTGAGTTACTGCATTGCACTGCAGTCAAGCAGGCTGCTTTGTTCTGGTTGGAGTAGAGCAGCATCTTGAGTGTTGTTGGAGCTGCACTCAACCAGGCAAGTGGTAATTATCCTATTACACGCCTGACTTGTGCCTTGTGTATGGTGGACAGGCTTTAGGGGTCAGGAGGTGCGTTACTCGCTGTAGTCTTTGGCCTGCCCTGGTGACCACCATATTAATATGGCTAGTCCAGTTCAGTTTCTGATCAATAGTAACCCTCACGATGTTGGTTGTGGAGGATTCAGCGATACTAATGCCACTAAACGTCAAGGGGCGGTGGTTAGATCCTCCTTCGTAGGAGATGGTCATTGCCTGACACTTGCGTAGCACAAATGTAACTTCCACTTATCAGCCCACATCTGGATACTGTCCAGGTCATGATGCATTTGGACATGGACTGCTTCATTATCTGAGGAGACAAGAATGGTGCTGAACATTGTGCAGTCATCCACAAACATCCCCACTTCTCACCTTATCGTGAAAGGGAGGTCATTGATGAAGCAGTGAAAGATGGTTGGGCCAAGGAGTGCACCCTGAGGAACTCCTGGAGCTGAGATGATTCACCTCAAATCACCACAACCATCTTCCCTTGTGCCAGGTATGACTCCAACCAGCGGAGAGTTTTCCCCGATTCCCATTGACTGCAGTTTAGCTGGGGATCCTTGATGCCATACTCGGTCAAATGCTGCCTTGATACCAAGGGCAGTCACTCTCACCTCAACTCTGGCATTCAGCTCTTTTGTCCATGTTTGAACCAAGGCTGTAATGAGGTCAGGCGCTGAGTGACCTTGGTTGGACCCAAACTGAGCATCCATGAGCAAGTTTTGCTGAGTAAGTAACACTTGATAGCGCTGTTAATGAGTCCTTTCATTACTTTGCTGATGGTGGAGAGTATTCCAACAGGGAAGTAATTGGTTGGGTTTGATTTGTCCTGTTTACTGTTCCCTTTCATGTCAGCCATCTCCTGGGGAAACTAGCCCTTTAAATGTGAACATTAGGAAAGAGACCATCATTTTAGCCAGACAAATAAATGTGTCAAGCTGAGGGTGCAAAGGCTGTCGCAAAGGCTGTCAATGTCTTTCTGACAGAGAGAGACCTGGGCCAACCTTTCCAGAGTCTGCACCCTCCCTGGGTTAATTTTCTTTCCCTTTAGTTGCTGCAAGTCACCAGTTGAAGGTCAGAATGAGACAATAAATGGAAAGAGGGAGAAAATAAAGTGTTTTACTCACAGATGTTGGAGACAGAAGGAAGGTTCAGTCTGTGTGCAGCTCAAGCTCATTCAGAGTTGGAGGAACAACAGCTTTGCTCTGCAGAAATCTCCATGTCCAGCTTCCGCATTGAGGCAATGGGGGAGCTCTGATTGGTGGAAGAGCAGAGTCCTTCCGGTCCTCCAATCTTCCTATTGGTCAACACCTCAGCAGGAAGGTCAGTGGAAGTGATCTCGCCTGCACATGCGCAGATTCCCTTTCCCTTAGACATGCGCAGTCCCGGGTCAGGGGATGGGGAGACCACCGACGGCCGGAACTGTCAGCCGGTTGCCTGGGAACCTTGTCCCGAGGATATGTGGGGGATGGGGAACAATGGATGGGGCGGGGCTCCCGCGTCAGCGCGCTGGCAAGTGACGTCACCGCAGAGCGGACTCATCCCTATTGGTTGATTTAGAGGACAAGTTCGTTTGGGATGTCACAATGTGGAGTTTGGACAATAAGTTTCAGACTAAAACTTCCTCCTCTAGGCAACATCTGGGAGGAAATCAATGTCTCCCCCTTTCATAAGTTCATAAGATAAAGGAGCAGAATGAGGCCATTTGGCCCATCGAGTATAACCCTTCAACCCGATTAAAAATCTGTCTAACTAAATGTACTCACTGTCCCAGCTCCACTGCACTCTGGGGTAGTGAATTCCACAGATTCACAGCCCTTTGGGAGAAGCAGCTTCTCCTCAACTCTTTAGAATTTGCTACCTCTTTTTTAAAATAATCTTCATTGTCACAAGTAGGCTTACATTAACATTGCAATGAAGTTACTCTGAAAAGCCCCTGCGCTCCACATTTTGGCTCCTGTTCGGGCACACAGGGAGAATTCAGAATGTCCAAATTATCTAACAGCCCGTCTTTCGGGGCTTGTGGGAGGAAACCGAAGCACCCGGTGGAATCATAGAATTTACAGTGCAGGCGGAGGGCATTCAGCCCATCGAGTCTGCACCAACCCCTGGAAAGAGCACCCCACCCCAGCCCATGCCTCCACCCCATCCCCGTAAGCCAGTAAACCCACCTAACCTTTTTGGATACTAAGGGCAATTTATCATGGCCAATCTACCTTTTATCATGGCCAATCCATATAACCTGCACATCTTTGGACTGTGGGAGGAAACCAGGGAACCCGTACAATACCTATAAAGACACGGGGAGAACATACAGACTCAACACAGCCAGTGACCCAAGCCGGAACCGAACCTGGGACCCTGGAGATGTGAAGCAACTGTGCTCACCACTGTGCTACCATGCTGCCCATCTTATCCTAAGACTATTACCTCTCGTTCTAGAATGCCTGAAAGACGTGCTGTTAGGTGAATTGAACATTCTGAATTCTCCTTCTGTGTACCCTAACAGGCGCCAGAATGTGGCGACACGGGGAGTTTCACAGTAACTTCATTGCCGTGTGTTTTTTTAAATTTAAAGTACGCAATTCATTTTTTCCAATTCAGGGGTAATTTAGCATGACAAATCCACCTAGGCTGCACATCTTTGGGTTGTGGGGGCGAAACCCACGCAAAAACAGGGAGAATGTGCAAACTCCGCATGGACAGTGACCCAGATCCGGGATCGAACCTGGTACCTCGGCGCCATGAGGCGACAGTGCTAACCACTGCGCCACCGTGCTGCCCCATTGCGGTGTTAATGTAAGCCTACTTGTGACAAAAATAAAGATTATTATTATTATTATTAAGTAGGAGTAGCCTCTCCAAGGCAGCCTTCAGGACGCGCGACAATGCAGAATCGCCAAGCAGAAACTTATAGCCAAGTTCCACACATGGGTACGGCCTTGGATTCATGTCACATTACATTCAGCCCCCCCTCCCCCCCCCCCCCCCCAACCATCTGGCCTGGGCTTGCAAAATTCTGGCTTGAGACAATTTGCACCCCTTTAACCTGTGATTATCCCTCTCTCCAGTCACTCCGTCTGGACCTGTAAATACTTAATTACCTGCAAAGACTCGCATTCAAAAGTATTGTCTTGTATCATTGACTTTCTCTATGAATATGTTTCTGGAACCCACCTATTCATTCACCTGAGGAAGGAGCTGTGCTCCGAAAGCTAGTGATTTGAAACAAACCTGTTGGACTTTAACCTGTAAGACTGTGGGCTTGTCAGCTGTACAGTGAAACCAGGCATCCAACAGCCACAGAGTCCTCTAATATTGGACACTGGGTTATCCCTGTTCTGTAAAAAACAGACCTATCTGATACTGGGGGTGATATAGTTAACCTGACCCTTAATTCATTCAATTCCAAAAGTGAATAACATTGATTCAAGTATAGTGATTACTCTGTTAATCTGTCAACAAAGTGGTGTCAGTTCATGCAGATCGCAGTCTGAACTCAATTTCATTACTTATTTTTGTTACTGACTAGTATAGTGTCCAATCTAAAAGGATGGTAGCACAGTGGTTAGCACAGTTGCTTCTCAGCTCCAGGGTCCCAGGTTCAATTCCCGGCTTGGGTCACTCTCTGTGAGGAGTCTGCACTTTCTCCCCGTGTCTGCGTGGGTTTCCACCGGGTACTCCGGTTTCCTCCCACAGTCCAAAGATGTGCAGGTTAGGTGGATTGGTCATGATAAATTGCCCTTAGTGTCCAAAAAAGATTAGCTGGGGTTACAGGAGTAGGGTGGAGGGTGGAGGGCTTAAGTAGGGTGCTCTTTCCAAGAGCCGGTGTAGACTCGATGGGCCAAATGGCCTCCTTCTGCACTGTAAATTCCATGATTCCTCTATGACACAGCTCAGAATAGGGATGTTTGGTTTGTGTTTCCTGTCTGCAAAACCTCTCTGCTCATCGCCTGGTAAAGGTGATTACAAAGGACATCGCTGTAAGTAAAGGGTAGAAATCCAGAACTGACAATTCCAGTCATCAGAGAACATACTTTTCCCTCTCAAACTATAAATCACTGTTCCCCACACACTCCCTATTGATTATAGATCGAATACATCCTCCTATCACATTACCATGGGCACCTCACCAGTAGAGAGACAGGAAGGTGCTGGAGGATGGACTGGAAATAGGGCTCTACCAATCAGGGCACAAGGTATGGGACAATGTGTGTGTGTGTGTGTGGCGGGGGTGGGAGTGGGGGGGGGGGGGGGGGGGGGGGCTTTGGTATCGTGACCCACAGGGTTCAGTTCTCATGTCCAAAGCAGGGAGTCATGGTACAGAGGAACCAAAGAGAAACAATTTGGATCCTGAACATTGTGAACATCCTTTACTCTGGTTGTCTTTGATCCTCAAGTCATTTTGTCTTTCTCACCTTGTTTGTTTCATTAATTAACATTTGTTATAAAAATGTTGATTTTTGAGACTTTTCATGATTAGATTGATGCACTTTCGGGAAAGTGGGTGAGAGGGGTTGACAGGCTCTTTTTAAAAATAAATTTAGAGTACCGAATTATGTTTTATCCAATTAAGGGGCAATTTAGCAGAGCCAATCCACCTACCCTGCACATCTTTGGGTTGTGGGGGTGAGACCCATGCAGACACGGGGAGAATGTGCAAACTCCACACAGACAGTGACCTGGGGCTGAGATCGAATCCGGGTCCTCAGCGCCATGAGGCAGCAGTGCTAACCACTGCATTACCATGCCGTCCCTGACAGACTCTTTTAACAGAAAGTGAGTCCCTCCAAGGTAATTGGTAAAGGAGCCTGAGGGACAGATGAGATTATATTTTTGACACAGCGATGTTAGACAATGGGCTTCCGGGAGTCAATACAGCCTTTATCCACCTTTCCCAAATTCGGGAATGATTCACAGTGATAACCCTTATTGGTGACAGCGGTTAGATTTTATTCAGTGGAAACAAGAGCTCACACATGCTAATGTCTGAGCAGTAGTGTGAAAGTGTACAAACTCAGCAATAGCATGATGGGAAAAATAGCCAACTTATGTAACCATGTATAAGAAAGCTGTGTCAGCTATTACCAAGATCAGACCCTGACAAACTAGACAAAGCTAAGAATCCACATAATCGTATCATACAAGGCCAGAAGAGAGAAAATAGTGCCTGACCTTAGTAAAACCTGATAACAAAGTCACGATCTAGGAATGTCCTAATAACACAACCTCCTCATGACCGAGGACCATCTGCGTCAAGGCATCATGAGTGCAGAGGTGAAAGCAAAATAGGACCACGTCTTAAACCCTCTAAAGACAAAATACTGCGAATAAGCCAAGTCAGGGTCTTTCCATGACAACATGTTTGTTCAGAAGTTATGACTGTATTGATTCCTTACTACTGATTACATTTTTGAACAAGGTCTGTTTTTGTAAAATGATACTGCTTTTGTATAAATATTGAACGTTTTCTCCATGTCTTTGAGAGCTTGAGGAAGAATCAGCAGTTTTGCCTTAACTGCTCTCTCACTTCAAACTGTAGCCATACTGCATGCAGACTTTGGTCAATAAAGACTAAGTTATTTTTAAGAAAACAGAGTTGTAAAGTTGTTTTCTCCACAGTCTCGAAGTAGGAAAGATTTCCAATTCAACATTGGCGCTGCGAGCCCTCACCAATACCCTGCGTGACTTCCGTGGGGGACCTAACAAGTGATCGAGCAGCGACCCGGAGAGCGGAGACGGACGGCGCAACAAGGTAAGCTTTAACCTTGGTCTCTCTCTCTCTCTCTCGGATCGGTGCTGTGACCCCTCGTCCCTGACGGAGAACGCTGACAGGTGACGGTGTTCGAATCTAAATTTGACTGTGAGTAAAGTTCTTAGGGTCTGGGACCCGGTTGTCGTTCGTAGCCTAAGGTCAGGGACCCCGTGCTCTTGTTTTTCCCCCCCAGGACAGGGATACAGAGGCTTGGCTAGGGTCAGGGACCAGATTTTGATTTTTGACTTTTAAATTTGCAAGGCAGTTTTTCCCCATTTTTTTTCTCTTTTAATTTTTTTTCCACTCCTTAAAAGTCATGGGCCAGAGCCTGGACAAAACGGAGGACAATTCTCCCTTGCTTTTTATGTGCACTACGTTCCCTGATCAGGAGCACAATTTACGTCTCTTGTCTTCAGCTTTAAATAAGAAATTCGGAACTGAAGTTTGGCCACTAGGTGGTACCTGGAATTTAGAAAACTGCACCGCTGCAGAGACAGCCATTTGGTCTCGGAATGCCGGAGCCAAATGGAAGAAATTAATCACCAAATGGCAAAAAGAATCAGACAGATGACACAAACTGTCCTTGTTAATGAGTTGGAGGGACAATGCCCGTAGGAGAGGGATTGCTGATTATATAGACGGAGAAACCAAAGACTGGGAAACGTTGAAATTCGAATGTGGACTATGGGACAGGAAAGATCCTAAGAAACAAGGGGTGGATAATACTGCATCGGGTGATAAGCAGGAGGATCCTCCCACTACCTCTGGCATGCCGTTGTTTCCCTATTCGGTTGATACAGAGGAGGAGGAATTAAACCCCACGATGCCCCTATATCCGCCTCTTCCCACCTCCACGGTGCGGCAGCCCCGTTCTCACCCTCCCCCTTGTAACAACCTTGCTGCCGATAATCTCCCTGCTGCTATTTCTCCCGTAGCAACACGCACTCGCTCAAAAGCACCAACCCCCTTCCTCGATCAGCCCGTCACCTCTGTTAGTCAGGCGTTCCAAGAATTAACTATCCGCACAGCACCGGTAGAGGAGCCTTTTCCACCACCGCCTCCCCTTGCAAATTTTCCAATCCGACATCTCGTTAACCCTCGAGCGACTGATGATGACGACCAATTTATTGAGACATGGTAGACTTTTAAACCTCAGGAACTCTGTTTGATCATGGCTCACTGTCCGTCACATAAGACGGACCCAGAGGGCTTTACTGAATATCTGAGGAGAACTGCGACCGTGTATGGTGCTACCCCTAGGGATCAGTATTCCCTTATATTTTCGTCCCTTCCCCCAGATTTAGGTGAGAAATGGAAACGGGAATTAGGGGATCATGGGACCACATGGGATGCGTTTAAGACCAACAATCCATCAGATGAGGCGCAACTCACTTTAATGTTCCCAGCACTTAAGCGTGCTCTCCGTAAACCTGTAGATATCTCCAAAATTCTTGATTGTACACCCACTCCTAAGGAGGAGGGTCCTGAATTTTTTGACCGCTTTTGTGGAATTTACACTCTTTATTCTGGTGATGAGACTTTTAATGCGGGCTTGAAATCTCCCCAGTTCAATGCGCTGCTTATGCAGGTCGTGCCTGACCGCATAGCGACCAGTATTAAAACTAATAATATGGATTGGTCCGATAGCTCCAAATCCCACATGCGACGTGCTATCTCTTATTACTGGAGCAATGGCCGTGACAGAGAAGCTTTCAGAAGGGACCCTCCTACACCCAAAATAAAGTCGGAGTTTGTCCAGCGACCCCCTCGCAAGAACCCCCCACCATATGAACGTCACCATGGCCCTCCCCGGCCTTGTCCTCCAACCCGAGACAGTGTCAATTGCTTTAATTGCAGATGGACGGGTCACTACGCTAGGGATTGCCCTGCTCCACGCAGAGACAGGGCACCCCCTCCACGTCGGTATGCTCCCTTCACTGACTCCCACCCCTATTGACTGGCCCGCTCCAATTTCCCGGTTCTCTCTGGCGACCACTCTGAGGAACCCACAGCTACAATTCACATTGAGGGTATTCCCGTCCCCTTCCTCATTGATACAGGGGCAACTGCTTCTACGTTGAATTTGACGTTAGTTAAACAATATTGTTTTCCCCTCTCAGACGATTATGTGGAACTTTCTGGTTTTATGGGTGAGGGGTCTATATACCAACTCACGAAACCCCTTCTGGTTCAATTTAATGACCGTCAATGTTGTATTCCCTTCACTGTCACGCGTACCCTCGGTGTTAATCTTGCTGGCCGTGATCTGTTATGTCCCTTACAAGTTGAGTTTGTTTGCCTTGATGACGGCGTCACGATCTCCACGGCTCCACAAGTCCAGCCTCGAAATTTACCCCTTTTTTTCACTCCCGAATGGTGGTCCGTTGATTTTGATCCCTCCAATTTTTCGCCTCCCTTGCATGTTCCTCATCCACACGTGACCCTTTGCTATGACCACACGGGGTGCTCGCCCGATTTGGAGACCGTATACCAGGACTCCCTCGGGTCCACGGTGGCGGTTACTTTCATTAATCATGCTGACGGAAAAGAGGGCTCTGCATTTCTTGTTGAAGTGCCCCTCGTATTCTGGAATCAGTCTGGACTAGTGGCACCTCACGTTACCCTCACTGTCAATGCAGGCTACAGTGCCAGGTCACTGGGCTTTCTGGTTGCTACCCTCCAAGGAAAATGTGATCCTTTTTATACTGGACGATAGACCTTCCCTGAAGGCACGTTACAGTATTTTTCACAGCCCTTTTGTGTTGATGGTACATTGAACCACCATCGGACCAACCGTTCCTCGTCTCCAGAGATTCCTGCAGACTTATGGGCTGCGTCCAAACACGAAGTTGGTCTTACCAATGTGCCTCCAGTTCTCATTAAGGTTAAGTCCGGTGTGCCCCTGCCCTCCACTTCTCAGTACCCTATTCGCCCTGACGCTGAGGAGGGAATCTCCAGCATGATACAGTCCTTCCTTCAACAGGGAATTTTGGTTCCGTGCCAATCGCCCTGTAACACCCCTATTCTTCCCGTTCCTAAGGTTGGGCGGCCGTCTGAATGGCGTTTGGTCCAGGACCTCCGCCGTATCAATCAGATCGTTGAACCCTTGCATCTCCTGGTCCCTAACCCGGCTACAACCCTCAGTAATATCCCGCCTGAGGCAGCTGTCTTTACCCTTGTGGAATTACAACACGCATTTTTTGCGATACCCCTTGCGGCTGAATCCCAGTATTTGTTTGCCTTCACATTCAAAGGGTACCAGTAAACTTGGACTAGGCTACCACAGGGTTTCATTCATTCACCGACACTCTTCTCACAGGCACTGCACTCCCAATTAGCTACTTTGACACCCCCGGGGGGATCTACTATTATACAGTATGTCGATGACTTACTCCTTGCTAGCCCTGACTTTGCTTCTAACGAGAGCGACTCCATTTATCTGCTCACCCGTCTCCATTCCTGGGGATATGTAATACCGCCTAATAAAGTACACAAAGGACAGAGGCAGGTTAAATTTCTGGGTGCTCTGATAAGCGCTACTGAACGTTCCCTTACGCAGGATCGTATTACTCCCATTTTGCAAACCACACTTCCTACCTCACCAAAGCAGATGAGAGCCTTTTTAGGTTTAGTGAACTTTTGCAAACAATGGATTCCGAATGTTACTGCTCATACCAAGGAGCTTACTCCTTATTCCTCCCAGAATTCACCCCTTAAGTTTGAACTACCCGATTTAGCACAGCAATCTTTTGTTACTCTCAAGAACGCGCTGGCTTCCGCCCCGGCTCTAGGAAGACCTCTTTATGACAGGCCCTTCCAGTTGTATGTTAATGTCCTGGACCTATGTGCCACGGGTGTCTTGACACAGGAACATGGTGACCATGGTTGCCTATTATTCTACTAAATTGGATCCGGTAGCTTGAGGTTTGCCCCCCTGCACTCAAATTCTCACTGCTGTACATGTGTTAGCTCAGACAGCCTCTAATTTGACCCTTCATCAGCCCGTGCATGTGTATACCTCACACTCTGTTGTGGCTCTCCTTACATCTCAGCAGACCCAGCATCTGACACAGGCCCACTTGAGCCGATATGAGGTCTCACTATTACAGAACCCATATCTGTCTTTCCATTACTGTTCCACTTTAAATCCCGCAGCATTCCTCGAACATCCCCCTGACGTACTTGTTGATCCACCACATGATTGTTTGCTTAGGAATCATTTCCTTACCGCACCTCGTACCCGATTTAACTGACCACCCTCTTGATAAGCCTGATCTCACTTTTTATGTTGATGGCAGTTCTTCTATTTCCCAAATGGGTGTCCCGCAATCGGGGTATGCCATTGTTACAGACACTGACATTCTGGAAGCAGCTGCTTTCCAGATTCCAGTCTCGGCGCAGAAAGCTGAGCTATTCGCCCTTACTAGAGCCTGTGTTCTGGCCAAAGACCAAAGTGCGAATGTGTACACAGACTCTAGGTACGCTTTTGGTGTCACCCACGATTTTGGCCGCCTCTGGCAGCAACGTGGGTTCCTTACCTCCGCAGGCTCTCCCATTCTAAATGCTCTTTGGGTTAAAAATCTCCTCGTTGCTATTCAACTTCCTCGTCAATTGGCTATCATTAAATGTGCTGCGCACACTTCCGGGGACACTCCTGTGCAATTAGGAAATGCCCGTGCGGATTCAGCCGCTAAGGCAGCGCCTGCATCAGCCTCTATGATTGTTCCCGCAGGTGGTACACAGGCTTTAAATCAGCTACCTATTCTAGCAACAAAGGGCATGCCAGAGTTAGCTGAAATTCAAAGGTTACAGAGGGACGCCTCTGATTCTGAGCGCACACTATGGAAGTCAATGGGGTGTTCGCACTCGTTGACACAAAACCTCTGGCTTACCCCAGTAGGTCAAGTTTGTATTCCGAATTCTTTATTGCCGATACTTATTGATTATTTGCATTCTTGTACCCATCTTGGCAAGGAGGGAATGGTACAGCTACTTTTGAAAACTTGGTGGCACCCAGATCTGAATACAGCAGCACAAATGCGTCTGGATCGATGTCTTATTTGCATGAAAAATAATAAGGGTAAAGGCATTAAATGCCCTCCCGGAACAACCCCCTTGCCAGATGGTCCTTTTGCCTGCATACAGCTGGATTTTATTGAATTACCTAAAGTACAATGCTATAAATATTGTTTAGTGATCATTGATGTATTTAGTAAATGGATTGAAGCCTTCCCCACCACCAACTGTACTGCACATACGGTGGTAAAATTACTATTGACAGAAATTATTCCCCGATTTGGGATTCCCAGAATGCTGAGCTCAGACAATGGAACACATTTTGTGGCTCGAATCAATTATGAATTATGCGAAGCACTCAAAATTAAACAACAACTGCACTGCGCGTATCATCCACAGGCAGCAGGAATTGTAGAGAGAGCAAATGGGACCTTAAAAGAAAAATTATCTAAATTGACCGAAGAAACTGGATTAAATTGGTTAAAGATATTGCCTTTGGCACTGTTTCACATGAGGGTTACTCCACATTGGCGGTCCGGACTGTCAGCTGCAGAGATAGTCTACGGTCGGCCAATGAGGACTCCCTGGGATGCCCATGAAGAACCCCTAGAGGGAGTAGACCTCCACGTTATGGGAGATAAAATGCTGAGTTATTTGAAGCAATTAACATTTTCTTTAAAGTTTCTCCACTCGCAGGTAAAACAGGCCCATCTCCCAGCAGCAGCCGGAACAAAGATCCCTCGATATCCAGTAGTCAAACCAGGAGACTACGTGCTGATAAAGAATTGGGACAGAGAGAAGTTAGGGCAACGCTGGAGCGGCCCTTTTCAAGTATTGCTGACTACACCGACTGCCGTTAAACTCGAAGGACGTTCGAGTTGGGTACACCTATCGGATTGTAAGAAGATTGGTTTCAGCCCCAACGAGGTTGCAGAATGAGGATCTTCATTATCACATTTGGACTATTTGGACTAATTGGTCTTAATGGCCATTCGACAGTAGGCGAACAAACTGACCAAGAGCTGCGTGCTAATAGCTTTCTATATATGTCATATATTTATGCTGACAGATTGAATGTAAGTAACTGTTGGGTTAGTACCCGTATCCCCATCCATTCCAAGGAGGGGCTACCTCTCCAATCACTCCCATTCCACTTAGCAGAAACAGTTGAGTGGGTACTGCGTCAAAACCGAACACAGGGGTTCGGTGGAGATATGAAAATTTGGAGATTGGCTGGCTATGGGATGACTAGATTTTTAGCCTGGTATCAACCTGGATATCCCCATGTTTCGAATCCCCCTGCCCTTACCATCCCATCGAGCACTGCGCAAGGATCCCGATGTTTTAGTAAATCAGGAGAAGGACCATCAATGGGGCAGAGTAGGTGTAATCTTACAACCGAATGGCAGGGACCGATACCAAACCCTCCAACAAGGGTATGTTTGTTCTTGATTGGTCCAGGGTGTGGAATAAAACATCAAATAGCTCATGGACGCATAATTCCCAGGTACCCTGGATGACAATGGCTGAGAATTTTACGGCCTATAACGAAGTGTAAGACAGCTGTGTCAGCTAAGTGCCAAGTTCAGACCCTGACAAACTAGACAAAGCTAAGAATCCACATAATCGTATCATACAAGGC
Source organism: Scyliorhinus torazame (assembly GCF_047496885.1). Classification (NCBI taxonomy): domain Eukaryota; kingdom Metazoa; phylum Chordata; class Chondrichthyes; order Carcharhiniformes; family Scyliorhinidae; genus Scyliorhinus; species Scyliorhinus torazame. Next base: position 157,989,517 of record NC_092711.1, on the reverse strand, counting down.
CAGAAGAGGGAAAATAGTGCCTGACCTTAGTAAAACCTGATAACAAAGCCACGATCCAGGAATGTCCCAATAACACAACCTCCTCATGACCTAGGTCCATCTGCGTCAAGGCATCATGAGGGCAGAGGTGAAAAACAAAATAGGACCACGTCTTAAATCCTCTAAAGACAAAATACTGCAAATAAGCCGAGTCAGGGTCTTTCTATGACAACATGGTTGATCAGAAGTTATGACTGTATTGACATTTTTGAACAAGGTCTGTTTTTGTAAAATGATACAGCTTTTGTATAAATATTGAACGTTTTCTCCATGTCTTTGCGAGCTTGAGAAAGAATGAGCAGGTTTACCTTAACAGCTCTCTCTCTCTCTAACTTTGGTCAATAAAGACGAAGTTAGTTTTATCGAAACCAAGGTGTAAAGTTGTTTTTTTCACAGTATTGAAGTAGGAAAAAATTTAAAAGACGACAGTCAGCATGGATTTATGAAAGGGAAAATCATGCTTGACAAATCGACTGGAATTCAGCAAAATGAGGGAGATGTTGACGCGGAGCTGGGTTCGATTCCCGGGCAGGGCATGATGCTTTATTGTTGTCCAGCAAACCGTTCAATGAAGCTGAATCGCAGTTTCACAGAAAAGAGCTCTGCCAGAATCAGTTAAGTGAGATTTGTTGTTTCACATCAGAGCTTAAAAAGTCCAAGTGCAGCAGGTCGAGAACAAGTACAGATGCTGGAAGAGACGGAGAGATGTTGACGTCAGCCAAAATGTGGGTGGTAATGGGCCAGATGTTATTGCTCACCAGACACAAGTATCTCCCAGATTTGGGTGCAAATCTCGGGTGTGGCATCAGGAAAATGTCTCACTCAAATTATTCAGTGCATTGAGGTCTCAGGAGCTGAATACAACGAAAGAAGCATAAGTCATTTAGGGATTATGTAAATGCTGCGCGGAGGTTAAGTGAGCGGGGTATAATCTACCTGCATGTTTCTGAGCCTGTGCTCGGTGTGTTGGGAGGTTTGCTCCTGGTTGGAGTGTCCACGGGATGGGCAATAACCCGCTAATTGAAGCTGCAGTCCCCGCGTTCTGCTGGCAGCGGGTGAATGGAGAGTTTGGGTAAAATCCTGCTGCTTGTCCCTCTCTCACCCACTGTGGAGCCGGGGAAGAAAGAATCTCATTCAAAACTTGTGGAAGTATAAATGTCACAAGGCTGTGAGATGACGTGTGTTAATGTTTAACAACAAATCGGAACGTGGAAGCTTTGCCTCATAGTTACAGATGAGTAAGTTTCTTACTTATGCCCAGTATGAAACAGGGGAGTTCGTGTATGTTAAGCAAACGTGAGTTTCACGTCAGAAAAAGATCAACAAAAATTCTAATATTGATTAAAACTTAATTGCGGAAAGGATTAACTGTCAATGTTTTGAAAAATTGAAATGAGTTATTTGGAATTACTAATGAATGTCCGCCGGATAAGTTTCACAGCAGCCACAGTGATAAGGTTGGTGGGTTTAGGAAATTGGAAGTTACACATGAGCAGCTTTTGGGAATATTTCACCTCACTGTCGATTTCATGTTACAGCGAACAACAATCGGTGTTGTGATTGGCTGAAGATGTCACTTGTGTTCATTTTAAACATGTAATTTTGTATACTTCTAATGAAAACTCGGAAACCAAAACAAAAGGTGAATGATATACTGTAAACCCAGGTTACATTTTTTTCCGTGTCAGTTTCTCTGGTGGTCTAGTGGTTAGGATTCGGCGTTTTCACCGCCGCTGCCCGGGTTCGATTCCCGAACAGGGAATGATCAATTATTGTTGTCCAGCAGAATGTTCAATGAAACTGAATCGCAGTTTCACAGAAAAGAGCTGTGCCAGAATCAGTTCAGTGACATTTGTTGTTTCACATCAGAGCTGAAAAAGTCACAAGTGCAGCAGGTGGAGAACAAAGACAGGGGCAGGAAGAAACGGACAGTGATTGGCTGCAAAGTGAGAGAGATTATGAAGCAAGCGAAAATTTGAGTGGTATTGGGCCAGATTTTGATGCTCACACAGACACAATAATCCCCCCCCCCCCCCACCCCCCCACCCCACACACACACACGATCAGGGGCCGAATCTCGGGCGTGATGACAAGAAAACTTCGAACTCAAATTATTCAGTCCATTGAGGTCACAGGAGCTGAATACAACAGAAGAAGCTCAAAGGAAATGATACTCACTGAGGGATTGTGTAAATGCTGCTCGGAGGTTAAGTGAGCGGGGTATAATCTACCTGCATGTTTCTGAGCCTGTGCTCGGTGTATTGGGAGCTTTGCTCCTGGTTACAGTGTCCCCGGGATGGGCAGTTAGCCGCTGATTGAAGCTGCAGTCCCCGCGTTCTGCTGGCAGCGGGTGAATGGAGAATTAGGGTAAAATCCTGCTGCTTGTCCCTCTCTCACCCACTGTGGAGCCGGGGAAGAGAGAAACACATTCCAAAAGTGTAAATGTCACAAGGCTGTGAGATGACGTGTTGTGTTAATGTTTAACAACAAATCGAAACGAGGAAGCTTTGCCTCATAATTACAGATGAGTAAGTTTTAATGTTCGTGCCCTGTCTGAAACAGGGGAGTTTGTTTATGTTCAGCAAACGTGATAGTTTCACTTCAGAAAAAGATCAACATAAACTGGAAACTTCAAATTTTGATCAAAACTTAATTGCGACAAAAAATGTTTTTAACAATTGAAATGAGTTATTCCTATTTACTGATGAATGTCTGCCCGATGTTGCGTTGTAAGTTTCACAGGAGCCACAGTGATCAAGTTGGTGGGTTTAGGAAATTGGAAGTTACACATGAGCAGCTTGCTGGGCTATTTCACCTCACTGTCGATTTCGTGGTCCAGCGAACAACAATTGCTGTTGTGATTAGCTTAAGATGTCACTTGTGTTCATTTTAAACATGTAATTTTGTATACTTCTAATAAAAACTGGGAAATAAGAATGAAAGGCGAATGATATACTGTCAGACGGGTTAAAACTCTGTTTGTCAGTTTCCCTGGTTGTCTAGTGGTTAGGATTCGGCGCTCTCACCGCCGCGGCCCGGGTTCAATTCCCGCTCAGGGAATGATGAATTATTATTGTCCACCAAACTGTTCAACGAAGCTGAATCGCAGTTTCACAGAAAAGAGCTCTGCCAGAATCAGTTAAGTGATATTTGTCGTTTCACATCAGAGCTTAAAAAGTCACAAGTGCATCAGGTCGAGAACAAATACAAAGGCAGGAAGAAACGGTCAGTGATTGGCTGCAATGCAAGTGAGAGAGATGTTGACGCATCGCAAATCTGCGTGGTATTGGGCCAGATAATATTGCTCTCACAGACAGAAATATCTCCCCGATCTCGGTGCAAATCTCCAACGTGACGACAAGAAAACTTCTCACTGAAATTATTCAGTCCATTGAGGTCACAGGATCCGAATACACCTCAAGAAGCTCAAAGGATGTTCCACTGACTGAGGAATTGTGTAAATGCTGCTCGGAGGTTAAGTGAGCGGGGTATAATCTACCTGCATGTTTCTGAGCCTGTGCTCGGTGTATTGGGAGCTTTGCTCCTGGTTACAGTGTCCCCGGGATGGGCAGTTAGCCGCTGGTTGAAGCTGCAGTCCCCGCGTTCTGCTGGCAGCGGGTGAATGGAGAATTAGGGTAAAATCCTGCTGCTTGTCCCTCTCTCACCCACTGTGGAGCCGGGGAAGAGAGAAACACATTCCAAAAGTGTAAATGTCACAAGGCTGTGAGATGACGTGTTGTGTTAATGTTTAACAACAAATCGGAACGAGGAAGCTTTACCTCATAATTACAGATGAGTAAGTTTTAATGTTCCTGCCCTGTCTGAAACAGGGGAGTTTGTGTCTGTTCAGCAAACGTGATAGTTTCACTTCAGAAAAAGATCAACATAAACTGGAAACTTCAAATTTTGATCAAAACTTAATTGCGACAAAAAATGTTTTTAACAATTGAAATGAGTTATTTCTATTTACTGATGAATGTCTGCCGGATGTTGCGTTGTAAGTTTCACAGGAGCCACAGTGATCAAGTTGGTGGGTTTTGGAAATTGGAAGTTACACATGAGCAGCTTGTTGGGCTATTTCACCTCACTGTCGATTTCATATTCCAGCGAACAACAATTGCTGTTGTGATTAGCTAAAGATGTCACTTGTGTTCATTCTAAATATGTAATTTTGTATATTTCTAATTAAACCTGGGAAATAAGAATGAAAGGCGAATGATATACTGTCAGACGGGTTAAAACCCTGTTTGTCAGTTTCCCTGGTTGTCTAGTGGTTAGGATTCGGCGCTCTCACCGCCGCGGCCCGGGTTCAATTCCCGGTCAGGGAATGATGCTTTATTGTTGTCCAGCAGAATGTTCAATGAAGCTGAATCGCAGTGTCACAGAAAAGAGCTGTGCCAGAATCAGTTCAGTGACATTTGTCGTTTCACATCAGAGCTGAAAAGGTCACAAGTGCAGCAGGTGGAGAACAAAGACAGGGGCAGGAAGAAACGGTCAGTGATTGGCTGCAAAGTGAGAGAGATTATGAAGCAAGCGAAAATTTGAGTGGTATTGGGCCAGATTTTGATGCTCACACGGGCACAATAATCCCCCCCCCCCCCCCCCCCACGCCGATCAGGGTCCGAATCTCGGGCGTGATGACAAGAAAACTTCGAACTCAAATTATTCAGTCCATTGAGGCCACAGGAGCTGAATACAACAGAAGAAGCTCAAAGGAAGGGCCACTCACTGAGGGATTGTGTAAATGCTGCTCGGAGGTGAAGTGAGCGGGGTATACTGTACCTGCATGTTTCTGAGCCTGTGCTCGGTGTATTCTGAGCTTTGCTCCTGGTTGGAGTGTCCCCGGGATGGGCAGTAACCCGCTGATTGAAGGTGTAGTCCCCGCGTTCTGCTGGCAGCAAGTGAATGGAGAGTTCGGGTAAAATCCTGCTGCTTGTCCCTCTCTCATCCACTGTGGAGCCAGGTGGAGAACAAATACAGAGGCAGGAAGAAACGGACAGTGATTGGCTGCAAGGTGAGAGAGATGCTGACGCAAGCGAAAATCTGGCTGGTATTCTGCCAGATTTTGTTTGAATTTGGTAAATGCCATTGTTTGGTGGAAGTTGGTTCCTAGGTCATACCAGAGGTTGAACTGTGTAAATTCAGGATCACTTCACTACAGAGCATCCCACACACACAGTGAGTCTCCGGGGACGCTGCCTCAGCCCAGAGTTTTCCACACACACAGTGACTGTCCCGGGACGCTGCCTCAGCCCAGAATGTCCCACACATACAGTGAGTGTCCCGTGACATCCCAGCGCGTCCCCCACACACAGTGAGTGTTCCGGTACGCTGCCAAAGACATGACGGCGATCCGGCAGCGGGAGCTTCGAGAAGCAACAAAGAGCCAATTGACAAATGTAGCCCCGCACAATCAAGCTCCCTCCAGTTCCCCACCATCACCAGTGCGGACTGGCTGTCTGGGATTGCCTGTCTGGGTCTGCCTGTCTGGGTCTGCCTGTGTGGGACTGCCTGTCTGGTTCTGCCTGCCTGGGTCTGCCTGTCTGTGCCTGCCTGTCTGGGTCTACCTGTCTGGGACTGCCTGGCTGGGACTGCCTGTCTGGGTCTGCCTGTCTGGTTCTGCCTGCCTGGCTCTGCCTGTCTGGGACTGCCTGTCTGGGTGTGCCTCTCTGGGTGTGCGTGTGTGGGAGTGCCTGTCTGGGTCTACCTGTCTGGTTCTGCCTGCCTGGCTCTGCCTGTCTGGGTCTGCCTGTCTGGGACTGCCTGTCTGGGTGTGCCTCTCTGGGTGTGCGTGTGTGGGAGTGCCTGTCTGGGTGTGCCTCTCTGGGTGTGCGTGTGTGGGAGTGCCTGTCTGGGCCTGCCTGTCTGGTTCTGCCTGCCTGGCTCTGCCTGTCTGGGACTGCCTGTCTGGGACTGCCTGTCTGGGTGTGCCTGCCTGGCTCTGCCTCTCTGGGTCTGCCTGTCTGGGACTGCCTGTCTGGTTCTGCCTGTCTGGTTCTGCCTGCCTGGCTCTGCCTGTCTGGGACTGCCTGTCTGGGTGTGCCTCGAATACTAGCAGAGTGTGCAATGGATTGGACGTGAATTCATCTTTTTCTTCGCTAAATTGCTCTGCTCTTATGAATATGGACACAGCTTGGCTACACAAGGTTACAAGTGTGCCTGGGCGTTTTTTGAGGAAAGAGCAATGCACTGGGCAGTCCACATTCTCGTTATAATAATAATCTTTCCTCCTGTCACAAGTCGGCTTACATTAACACTACAGTGAAGTTACTGTGAGAATACATTGAGGGCTCAACGTTAGCATTCAATCCACACCCAGAGAGCTATCGAGGCCCCCACATTACACAGAATTGTTTCCTGTTCAATGGCAGCTGAGTGGTCAGAATCTCGCTCCTGCATTTTGCACGGACACCGCAGAATGTCAAAATATTTATTCGATGGGGAAGAGAATTGGCAACTAACTGAAAAGAGGTTAAAATCTGATCTGTGCGGTGATCAGGCTTGTATATTTCTAAAATCGTTCAGAGGATAAACGACACAAAATATGACAATGTAACTGGGATTGGATAATATTTATACGTGGACGATAACGGTGAATTATTACAGCATTGGACTGTTGGCATTATTTAAATATTTTCCGGATCAGAATGAATGGATATTTCACCCCATTCCTTAACTCGTCTCGGAATTTACTCTGTGTCCCAGCATAAATAAACGGGTTGCTGCAGTAACTGAGCACCTGCAAGATAATTCCGCTTTCCTCCAGAATATAATTTGATTCCTCGAAGTTGGAGCCAGAGAAATAAGTAGTTCCCGCAATCCTAGCGTAGAGGAAGGCAATCACAGTTAACACATAGGACAGGATGAAGCTGCCCGAGATGGCGACCAGTAAAACAATGGACTTTCTCCGCTGCTCTATCTCTGGGTCACTCTCATTCTCTCCATTGTTCTGGCTCCTGAGTCTCCTGCGGGCTCTGTTGGCCACTCGGATGTTTCTGATGGTCAGAGCATTGAGCAATATAATCAGAATGAATGGGAGACAAGGGGTGGAAATGCGGATTGTCCATTCATATGCGATCCATACTGGTGATGTATAAAACATGACCTTTACACTGCAGAACCACGGCACGTCATTAATTATGTACAACGGTTTATAAATCAAATACAGGAAAGAAGATGCAAAAAAGCAACATATACAAATTGCCACGATGGCAACTGCCGCTGGCTTCGCTCTGCAATATTTTGTTTTCAGATTTTGGCAACAAATTGCCACGTATCTGTCAAAGGTGAAAGCCACTGTTAGCCATACAGAAACTCCAAACACTGTGCAGTTTAGGACAGCCCGGCAACGACATACGTGTGTGATGGACAGGAAAGTGAATGGGAAATAAATGCCAGCAATCCGGTTTAGTATCACAGAGCTGATAGTGACCATGAGGTCTGACACTGCCATAGACACCAAGTAGCAGGTGATACATCGGGAGAAGCCACATCTTCCTCGGGACAGGATCACGATCGCTGCCAAGTTTGCTGCAACAATTAGAAATTAAAGAGAGAGAGATGGATGAGTAGAATGTGTGCTGGTGAGATTACGACAGCAGCTAAATTACACTTACATCCAAAGAAAAATCATAATTTTAGTGGCTTATTTGTGAAATCTCCACCTTTTCTCTTGGTAGTTTCTTGTCAATGCTCAACCCCGACATAGAAACATAGAAAATAAGTGCAGGAGTAGGCCATTCGGCCCTTTGAGCCTGTACCACCATTCAATATGATCATGGCTGATCATATAAATTCAGTATCCCATTCCCACTCTCTCTCCATACCCTTGATCCCTTTCGCCACAAGGGCCACGCCCAGCTCCCTATTGAATATGTCCAATGAACTGGACCCAACAGCTTTCTGTGGTAGAGAATTCCACAAGCTCACAACTCTCCGAGAGACGACGTTCTTCCTCACCTCAGTCCTGAGTGGCTTACCCCTTATTCTCAGGCTCTGACCCCCTAGTTCTGGAAGTCTTTAACATCGGGAACATTCTTCCTGTATTTAGCCTGTCCAGTCTGTAGCCACCTGGGTTGGCCACTTCCCGACTTAAAATGGAGAACCGCAAAGACCGAAGGGAAATTCAGCCAACACAGGCAAAGGCTAGCAAGTACAGAAATCATGTGTATTGAAACCTGTAAAAAACCAGACAGCACTGAAACCAGCAGCCATCTACATAGCGATGAGCAATTCCAAGGCACAATTGCAACAGTTAAGGTGAATAAAGCCAAGCCAGACTCCTCGGCGCCAGCAGGAGCCAAGACAAAGGAAGGCCAACGGATATTTAGGGACCACCCAGCGATCAGGGAACAACTCCAGTATTGGAGAAATCGATCCAAGTGATCGGAACGCAGTCCAACCACTTGGAACCAGGTACGGGGTCCGTCCCTGGGGACTATAAAGTAAAGCCGCCAAGTTCGAATTGTTCTTCTTGGGTAGGGTCACTCAGCAACGTGAAGCAACCCCTGAGAGTGAACTGTCCAGCGGCCGCACCAACCAAGTAAGTCTCAAGTCAATGCTCGCTACGAGATAGGCGCTCCTAGCTACCAGTACATACCAGCTTTTGAATCCTGCAGACTCAGGGCCTGAACGAAAGGCCATTTGTTCCCCTGACCTGGTGGGTCAGTTCCGAAGCTAAATATAGGCCTTTTAGTGATAGGAATAGTCTAGAAAGTAGAATTTATGCATGAATAGTGATTTACTGTGTATAATAAATGTGTTTTGATTTGAATCTTACTAATTGGTGTGTTAAGTTATTGATCAGTCCTTGAACTTGAACCTCGTGGCGGTATCACAAAGATACCCGGCGACTCTAGAGCAAAGGTTAAACAAACAGAGCAAATTACGAATTAAGAGCCAACCGAGAGATAGCAACAAGTCCCATCAGGATTTTATATGTTTCTATGAGATCCCTTCTCATTCTTCTAAACTCCAGTGAGTACAAGCCCAGTCGATCCAGTCTTTCTTCATATGTCAGTCCTGCCATCCTGGGAATTAGTCTGGTGAATCTTTGCTAGACACCCTCAATAGTAAGGATGTCCTTGCTCAAACTCGGACACCAAAATTGCACACAATACTCAAGGTGTGACCTCACCAAGGCCCTGTATAACTGCAGCAAGACACCCCTATTCCTATACTCAAATCCTCTCGCTATGAAGGCCAGCATGCCATTAACTTTCCTCACCACCTGCTGTACCTGCATGCAAACCTTCAGCGACTGTTCCACCATGTCACCCAGGTCTCGTTACACTTCCCCTGTTCCTAAACTGCCACCATTCAGATAATAATCTGTCTTCCTGTTTTTGCCACTAAAGTGGATAACCTCACATTTACCCATATTATATTGCATTTGCCAAGTATATGACCGCTCAGCCAGCCTGTCGAAGTCACCCTGCAGCCTCTTTGCATCCTCCTCACTGCACACTCTGCCACCTAGCTTAGTGTCATTTGCAAATTTTGAGATATTGCATGCAATTCCTTCGTCCAAATCATTAGTGTATTTTGTGAACAGTTGGGGTCCCAGCACTGAACCCTGCAATACGCCACTAGTCACTGCCTGCCACCCTGAAAAGGACCCATTTAGTCCCACTCCCTGATTCCTGTCTGCCAACCAATTTTCTATTTACATCAATACATTACCACCACCCCCAACCCCTCCCCCCCCCCCCCCCCCCCGCCCCTAAGTCCGGATACACAACATCCACTGCTTCACCATTGACCACTCTACTGGTCACATCCTCAAAAAATTCCAGAAGGATTGTCAAGCTTGATCTCCCTTTGGTGAATCCATGCTGACTTGGACCGATCCTGTCCCCACTTTCCAAATGTTCAGTTATTTCATCCATAGTAATTGACTCCAGTATTCTCTCCACCACCGATGTCAGGCTAGCCGTTCTATGATTCCCAATTTTCTCACTCCCTCCCTTTTTTAAAATTGGGGTTACATGACCAACTCCTTTTCTGTGCTAAAAATCGCTAATGTATTTTATTGACACTGAACTGTGTGAATGAGACAACAATGTACAATAATCTAGTAGACCATGCCGGAGAACATAACGGTTATCAGAAATAACATGAACCAAACTCATGGGCACCACATCATCAAGTAGAAAAAATAAAATCAATAACGTATTACACAACATCTCTAACTACTTTATACTTTACAGAATAGAATCCCTACAGTACAGAAGAAGACCATTCGGCTCATTGAGTCTGCACCAACCCTCTGAAAGAGCACCCAGGCCCACTCCCCCGGCCTATCTCCATAATCCTGTAACCCCATCTAAACCTTTTCAGATTCAGGGACAATTTAGCATGGACAATCCACCTAACCATCACATCTTTGGACTGTGGGAGGAAACCGGAGCACCCGGAGGAAACCCACGCACACACGTGGAGGACAACCTCCACACAGGCCGGAACTAAACCTGGGTGCGTTGTGCTTTGAGGCAGCAGTGCTAACCACTGTTACCCCTGAATAATATATGCAATAACAGAGCCCCAAAATAAATTAATAACAGCACTTGTATTTAAAATGTGTTACATCCGGCTAGGCCGTGAAGTGATCTCTTCATGTGAATGAATTGAAAACTATCACCCATTGGTAAACTCGTCAATCACATTGTTTGATAAAATTCTCAAGCTGAGAGCAGCGAAGGGACAATTATTGATTTAGGAATTTGAGTAGTGATGTTGTCTAAACCCACTGTTAACTCCGAGATCTTCTCCTCGTAGCTGCCTGAGCCTTTTGGTGTCAAAACGTGCCAGAAGAAGTGACAGATGATAAAGGGTCATTTGGAACAAAATGCCCACAATGACCATAAGACCATAAGACATAGGAGCAGAATTAGGCCACTCGGCCAATCGAGTCTGCTCCGCCATTCAAGCATGGCTGATATTTTTCTCAACCCCATTCTCCTGCCTTCTCCCCATAACACCTGAACCCCCTATTGATCAAAAACCTATCTGTCTCTGTCTTAAAGACACTCAGTGATTTGGCCTCCAAAGCCTTCTGTGGCAAAGAGTTCCACAGATTCACCACCCTATGGCTGAAGAAATTCCTCCTCATCTCTGTTTTAAAGGCGTGTCCCTTTATTCTGAGATTGTGTCATCTGCTTCTAGCTTTTCCTACAAGTGGAAACATCCTCTCAACATAAGTTTCAATAAGATCCCCCCTCATCCTTCTAAACTCCAACAAGTAAAGACCCAGAGTCCTCAACCGTTACTCATATGGCAAGCTCTTCATTCCAGGGGTAATTCTTGTGAACCTCCTCTGGACCCTTTCCAAGGCCAGCATATCCTTCCTTAGATAAGGGGCCCAAAACTGCTCACAATGCTCCAAATAGATTCTGACCAGAGCCTTATACAGCCTTAGAAGTACATCGCTGGTCTTGTATTCTAGCTGTCTCGACATGAATGCTAACATTGCATTTGCTTTCCTAACTGCCAACTGAACCTGCACGTTAACCTTAAGAGAATCATGAACAAGGACTCCCAAGTCCCTTTGTGCTTCTGATTTCCTAAGCATCTCCCCATTTAGAAAATAATCTATACCTCCATTTCTCCTTCCAAAGTGCATAACCTCACACTTTTCCACATTGTATTCCATCTGCCACTTCTTTGCCCACTCTCCTAGCCTATCCAAGCCCTTCTGCAGCCCGCCTGCTTCCTCAGTACTACCTGTCTTTTTGCAGATCTTTGTAACATCTGCAAACTTAGCAACAATGCCTTCAGTTCCTTCTTCCAGATCATCAATGGATATTGTGAAAAGTTGTGGTCCCAGCACCGACTCCTGAGGCACACCACTAGTCACCGGCTGCTGTCCTGAAAATCAAGGTTCACCCGAGGAAGGAGTTGCCCTCCGAAAGCTAGTAACTCGAAAGAAACCTATTAAACTTTAACCTGGTGTTGTAAGAATTCTTAATGTTAAAAACAGAATAGAATTATGTTTACTCCGTGTTAGCAGCGTGATACTCCACACACACAGTGACAGTGTGGACAAAAGGATAATAATAATAAACGTTATTGTCCCAAGTAGGCGTACATTAACAATGCAATGAAGTTACTGTGAAAAGCCCCTTGTCGCCACATTCCGGCGCATGTTCGGGTACACAGAGGGAAAATTCAGAATGTCCAAATTACCTAACAGGACATCTTTCGGGACTTGTGGGAGTCGATTTCAGCGGGTGCGGTGCGCAAGTGATTTCTGGGAGGGAGGTTTCTCCTTTAAAAACACTTACCTTCACAGGAGCAGTCCAGTCGATTTCAGCGGGAGCGGTGCGCAAGTGATTTCTGGGAGGTAAGTTTCTCCTTTAAAAACACTTACCTTCACAGGAGCAGGCCAGTCGATTTCAGCGGGAGCCGTGGGCAAGTGATTTCTGGGAGGTAAGTTTCTCCTTTAAAAACACTTACCTTCACAGGAGCAGGCCAGTCGATTTCAGCGGGAGCGGTGCGCAAGTGATTTCTGGGAGGTAAGTTTCTCCTTTAAAAACACTTACCTTCACAGGAGCAGGCCAGTCGACTTCAGCGGGAGCGGTGCGCAAGTGATTTCTGGGAGGTAAGTTTCTCCTTTTAAAAAAACACTTCTTTTCTGTTTTATTTTTTTCGACCCGCGGACTTCTGGGAAGAACACCCCCCCCCCCCCCCCACCCTCCCCAACCAATAAATTGTAGTGTAGTGTCTCCCACCCGCCCTCCTCCTCTAACCTAGTAGTAAGACCCATTGGTGTGAGGTAAGTGCCATATTATATTATTATTAGCATTATTATATTATATTATTAGCATTGCGCAGGTCAAGGAGACACAGCCGGAGTGAGAGAGATGCAGACAGTGAGAATTTGCTAGTTTGGTGCAGCAAGGTAACCCAGGAAAGGTAAGTGGTTAATCTCATTGTGCTGATTTTCAGTTAAAAGTGCAGGGTAGTGTCTGATTGATTGAAGCTGCCCCCACCATAAACTTAAATTAAACTAATTAATTAATTAGTGATGGCTGGTCAGGTGATGTGCTTGAGCTGCTTGATGTGGGAGCTGGCAGATCCCATTGCGAGCTGCAGCGACCACATCTGCAGTAAGTGTTGGCTGCTCGAAGAGCCCCGGCTCAGAGTTGATGAGCTGGAGTCTGAGCTTCAAACACTGAGGCACATCCGGGAGGGGGAGACTTACCTGGACACTGTGTTTCAGGAGGCAGTCACACCTATCAGAGTAAGTAGTTTAAATCCTGCTAGTGGCCAGAGACAGCAGGGTGTGACTGCAAGTCAGGCAGGTAAAGGGAACCAGCAGTCAGGAACTCAGGAACTCAGGAGCCTCAGCCCTTGACTCTGTCCAACAGGTATGAGGCACTTGCTCCCTGTGTGGATGGCGAACAGGGTTGCAGGAAGGATGAGTCAGCTGACCAAGGCACCATGGTTCAGCAGGCCATTCAAGGGGAGGGAGTAAGGTAGGCAAGTTGTAGTTGTAGGGGATTCTATTATCAGGGGGATAGATAGTATCCTTTGTGAGCAGGATAAAGAGTCCCGCATGGTATGTTGCCTGCCCAGTGCTAGGGTGCGGGACATCTCTGACCGGCTTGAAAGGATACTGGAGAGGGAGGGGGAGGATCCAGTTGTTGTGGTCCATGTCGGTACCAACAACATAGGAAAGAGGACCTGTTTAGAGATTATAAAGAGCTAGGATTCAAATTAAAAAATAGGTCCTCAAGGGTCATAATCTCCGGATTACTGCCCGAGCCACGTGCAAATTGGCATAGGGAGGCAAGAATAAGGGAAGTTAACACGTGGCTGAAAGAGTGGTGTGGGAATGAGGGGTTCCTTTTCATGTGAGACTGGCATCAGTTTTGGGACAGGGGGGACCTATACCGTTGGGATGGTCTCCACCTGAACCGAGCTGGGACCAGTGTTCTGGCGAAAAGAGTAAATAGGGAGGTCAATAGGACTTTAAACTAAAGATTTGGGAGGGGGGGGGGGAAGGGAAAGTCAGGGAACCAAGAGGTGAAGTAATCAGTGGGAAGCGTAGCTGCTTAGGAATACAAAAAAGCACGAAAAGACAGAACTCAGGAGAGGTTACAATAGTCCCCATCCCACAAAATATGACACAGTGTATGGAAAGGCTCAGTAAACCAAGGTCCACCACACTAAGAAAACAAAAAGGGACGGTCAATAGAGTAAAGTGCTATATTTAAATGCGCGCAGTGTATGGAACAAGGTAGATGCGCTTGTGGCCCAGATTGCGACTGGCAGGTATGATGTGGTAGGCATCACAGAGACATGGTTGCAGGGGGTTCAGGACCAGGGATTCACAACCTATCGAAAAGACAGAGAGGTGGGCAGAGGGGGCGGGGTTGCCTTGTTAATTAGGAATGAAATTAAATCAATAGGACTAAACGACATGGGGTCGGATGATATGGAGTCTGTGTGGGTAGAGTTGAGGAACCACAAAGGCAAAAAAACCATAATGGGAGTTATGTACAGGCCTCCTAACAGTGGTCAGGACCAGGGGCACAAGATGCACCACAAAATAGAAAGTGCATGTCAGAAAGGCAAGGTCACCGTGATCATGGGGGACTTTAATATGCAGGTGGACTGGGAAAATAATACTGCCAGTGGACCCAAGGAAAGGGAATTCATTGAATGTTTACAGGAGGGCTTTTTGGAACAGCTTGTGATGGAGCCCACGAGGGAACAGGCCATTCTGGACTTAGTGTTATGTAATGAGCCAGACTTGATTAAAGATCTTAAAGTAAGGGAGCACTTAGGAGGCAGTGATCATAATATGGTCGAATTCAATCTCCAATTTGAAAGAAAGAAGGTAGAATCAGATGTAAAGGTGTTACAGTTAAATAAAGGTAACTACAGGGGCATGAGGGAGGAACTGATGAAAATCGACTGGGAGCAGAGCCTAGTGGGAAAGACAGTAGAACAGCAATGGCAGGAGTTTCTGGGAGTAATTGAGGACACAGTACAGAGGTTCATCCCAAAGAAAAGAAAGGTTATCAGAGGGGGGATTAGGCAGCCATGGCTGACAAAGGAAGTTAGGGAATGCATCAAAGCAAAAGAGAAAGCCTATAATGTGGCAAAGAGTAGTGGGAAGTCAGAAGATTGGGAAGGCTACAAAAACAAACAGAGGATAACAAAGAGAGAGATAAGGAAAGAGAGGATCAAATTTGAAGGTAGGCTAGCCAGTAACATTAGGAATGATAGTAAAAGTTTATTTAAATACATTAAAAACAAACGGGAGGCAAAAGTTGACATTGGGCCGCTCCAAAATGACGCTGGTAATTTTGTGATGGGAGACAAGGAAATAGCTGAGGAACTGAATAAGTACTTTGTGTCAGTCTTCACAGAAGAAGACATGAATAATATCCCAACAATTCCGGAGAGTCAGGGGGCAGAGTTGAATATGGTAGCCATCACAAAGGAGAAAGTGCTAGAGAAACTAAGAGGTCTAAAAATTGATAAATCTCCGGGCCCAGATGGGCTACATCCTAGAGTTCTAGAATCCTAGAGATAGCTGAAGAAATAGTGGAGGCGTTAGTTATGATCTTTCAAAAGTCACTGGAGTCAGGGAAAGTCCCAGAGGATTGGAAAATCGCTGTTGTAACCCCCTGATCAAGAAGGGAACAAGGAAAAAGCTGGAAAATTATAGGCCAATTAGCCTAACCTCGGTTGTTGGCAAGATTCTAGAATCCATTGCTAAGGATGAGATTTCTAAATTCTTGGAAGTGCAGGGTCGGATTAGGACAAGTCAGCATGGATTTAGTATGGGGAGGTCGTGCCTGACAAACCTGTTAGAGTTCTTTGAAGAGATAACAAATAGGTTAGACCAAGGAGAGCCAATGGATGTTATCTATCTTGACTTCCAAAAGGCCTTTGATAAGGTGCCTCATGGGAGACTGCTGAGTAAAATAAGGGCCCATGGTATTCGAGGCAAGGTACTAACATGGATTGACGATTGGCTGTCGGGCAGAAGGCAGAGAGTTGGGATAAAAGGTTCTTTTTCGGAATGGCAACTGGTGACGAGTGGTGTCCCGCAGGGTTCAGTGTTGGGGCCACAGCTGTTCTCTTTATATATTAACGATCTAGATGACGGGACTGGGGGCATTCTGGCTAAGTTTGCCGATGATACAAAGATAGGTGGAGGGGCAGGTAGTATGGAGGAGGTGGGGAGGCTGCAGAAAGATTTAGACAGTTTAGGAGAGTGGTCCAAGAAATGGCTGATGAAATTCAACGTGGGCATGTGCGAGGTCTTGCACTTTGGAAAAAAGAATAGAGGCATGGACTATTTTCTAAACAGTGACAAAATTCATAATGCTGAAGTGCAAAGGGACTTGGGAGTCCTAGTCCAGGATTCTCTAAAGGTAAACTTGCAGGTTGAGTCCGTAATTAAGAAAGCAAATGCAATGTTGTCATTTATCTCAAGAGGCTTGGGATATAAAAGCAGGGATGTACTTCTGAAGCTTTATAAAGCATTAGTTAGGCCCCATTTAGAATACTGTGAGCAATTTTGGGCCCCACACCTCAGGAAGGACATACTGGCACTGGAGCGGGTCCAGCGGAGATTCACACGGATGATCCCAGGAATGGTAGGCCTAACATACGATAAAAGTCTGAGGATCCTGGGATTATATTCATTGGAGTTTAGGAGGTTGA